>NC_056522.1:180825602-180967093 GCF_019175285.1 Sceloporus undulatus | reverse complement strand
TTCTGATCATCTTTTTTGAGCATCAAGTCAAATATTGCTTCAAGCACTGCATATTTTTAAAAAGATATGTGGATTTCTTGTGCCAGCTCTTATTTTAAGTGTTGAAGATCATGGAAGGGCCAGCAGAATGTTTTGCAAGACAGTCCCAATTGACAGGCTACATTGGGACTTTCCATCTTGCAGTTCGTTACTGTGCAAGACATTTGCTATTTGAAGCAGAGTCCAAATGTTATTCTTTCCCCTCCAGCAAAGGCCAGCACATTCTAAGAATGTGCCCTCAGGTGGAAAAATCTTGCCTTCCAGATGTTTGGACTCCAACAACCTATTATCCCTAACAAAGTTGACAGGGGTTTCTGGGAGCTGACATCCAAAATATCTGGAGGGCCAAATGTTTTCACACCCCGGCCTGATCTTTTCTCACGGGGCTCCCAGAAGTAGGTTGCTTGGCCCTGCCTGGCCAGGCTTTCTCTTTAGCCATCTTCTTTTATGCAGCATTTCATTTTCTGGCATAGGTTCCTCTTCATTCCAGTTCTGTATGCTGCAGTACTGTGAGAAGAGTGGCATAAAAGAACTTTCAAAATGTAAAAAAAAAAAAAAATGGCGGTGGGAGGGAGTGTTTATTATAAGTGTTTTCATCAAAATAATAACTTGTTTCTTTGGCATGCATCAAATGTACTACTTTGAAGTAGTTTGAATCATCATTTCTACAGTAGCTATTTTCTCAGCTGCAAATGGGAATTATAATTTCAAGTGGTTAAGCTATAGTGAATGTAGAGTTCCCTGCACAAGCAAAATCATTATTTAATTTCACATGCTTCAGTCATTCACACACTCATTGCTTTCCTTTTAGTTGAAAGAAACTAAAATAGAATCTCTGATATAGAAACAGAGGCATATGATTTGAATGTTTTGTTATTCTGTTTGAGGCTAGTTTAATGCAAGGGAAAACAAATATGACAGCATGAAGAATAACTCCACTGCTTGTGATCACTGAGATCTTAGCTGCATACTCTGAGGAGTGACACATAGCAGCAATCCCCATGCCCAGGAAAAAGACTGATCCACAGTGTTATAGGTTGTGTACTGGTCACAAAAGTGGCAGAAGGGAAGTAACTTTCATATTGGTTTACTCAAGGGTAGGAAGAAGTAGTACCCACATTGTGGCTTGTTCTCCCTGAGATTTATATATTAGCCTACCATGGTGGTGGTGGTGTTTTTTTAAAACAATTGAGGTCTGTGTAAATATAAACAAAGAGGGGCCAAGCTCAACTGGGCCCACAGTTTTCACCCTGATGGAGGCACACAACCAAACAGGATACTTTGACTTCATGATGGGGCCGCAGGTAGGAGAAAGAGTGTGGCAGATTCTATGAAGTGTCTTTTGTTCTGGTCAGTGAACCCAACTCTTCTCTTTGGCTGCCTGGGGAAAGCATCTCTTGATTAGACTAGAAACAAGATGTCCTCTGTCTGGTCTAGCTGGGTGACATAAAAACATCCCTTGATGTGCTCATTTGGCTGTATTCCCCACCTTCTATTGCTTCATTCTCAGCTGTCCATTATGCCAGTGTTCTGTTCCATGAAGTGGGGTCTTTGTCTTCATTTGTTCTGGGGCTGTTCAGTTATTACTTTCCTTGATGTTTCTTGTATCCTGTTGCAATTTTGTTGGGAGTTGGGCACTGGATCTTATCAATCTGGGGGAGAAACAGACTTCGTGTACCTACCTTTCCCAAATCTAGATATTCCTTTAAGGAATCTAGGGATGAAGGCCTTCAAGAATGTGAGAAGCCCAGAGGATGTTGAACCGTCTCCACTTTCTCAACATCTTTTATTAATTGTGGTGCCTAGAACTGAGCAAAATATTCCAGGTGGGGCCTGACCAAAGCAGAATAGAGTGGCCCTCTTACTTCTCTTGATCTAGACATTATACTTCTCCCTACCTTGCTCCAAATGATATACTGGGCCCATATGTATGCAGGTGCCATCTCTTTTCAATTTTTAAAATGTTTGTGTCTGACTTACCAACATTGTGTAAATGTAGCAGACACACAGGTACATTTATGCTAAAACAGAGAAACCTGGTACCCATTGGGGAGAGGTGGAAATGGGTGCGCAGATTTTTAAAAACCCTCAGATATGAATAACAAACTTTCTCCTTTTCCAGTGGCACTGGATTTATGTCCCCAGCTGGAAAGCTGGTGTCCTTTCACACTACACAGTTAAGGCACTATGATTCTACTTTAATTGCCATGGTTCTGTCCTAGGGAACCCTAGGAGTTTGCAGTGGGGGGAGGGAAGTTTAGAAGTCTCTGCCAGGGAGCTCCTCTGGTGCCTCTGACCAAACTACAAACCCCAGGATTTCATAGGATGTTGCCATGGGAGTTAAAGTGGTATAAGAAGGCAGTGGCAAACTCCTCTAACAAATCTTTCCAAGAAAACCCCATTATAGGTTTGCCTTAGGGATGTCATAACAACTTGAAGGCACACAGCAACAAAAACAATAGTTCTGTAACAGTGCAGTATGAAAGGGCCACTGGGGAAGCTCAACCATTGCCCAAAGACTGCAGCTGGCACTCTGAGACCCATGAACCATAGTTTTTAGTCTTTGGATTGTAGAGATGACATTTATTATTAATGCACATTTGCAGGGTGGGGAATGAGATAAATCCTGGAAGAGAAAATACTTTATTTCATTTCTCCTTCTTCTTCAAGGCAATTTATTTTAGCGTGCTGATTAAAACCACTTCTTGTTACTGTAAAATGAATTGAACACAAATAATCTTTTAAACAATAATTTTCTTCTTAGAAGATTTCAAGAACAAATCTGCAGAACATTTGGGGCTTTTATCTAAAATTAAAAATGGATATATAGTCCCTGAGCAGTTTAGGCAGATCTGTTCTTTCAAGTGTTTCAACTGAAGAACCTGAAGTGATTCAGAGCTTATTTCTGTAAGGATTTTTTTTTACTTTTTTCTGCAGTTAGTCTTTCTTAAACTCTTCTATCAATAAAAGGAATAAAATTTGGTGGTGGTTGTGCATAATGTCCAACTCAGGACTAAACAATAGTATTATTTTCATTGTGACTATACAGGAAGTAAATATTACAAAACTGGTGATTTTGCAAAACTTGTTTTTTTGCTTAGTTGTGGTGGTAAAATACAAACCTTACTTCTAAAATGGAATCTAAAGATTTTGCTGACCATTTGGTAACAGATGAAGGTCTATTTCATCACTTTCTTCTAATGCCACCATGGCACAATGGCAAAGAATAAATGAGAAGGTGGCCAGAAAAAGTGGCAAGAGTTGTGGTGGTGTTGCAGAGGGCCCTGGCTTTTACCTAAGAAGGTTAAGAGCTGTGTCCTAGTGCTGAAATACTGTTACCCATTTTAGCCTGGTATTAAGCATGCTATCTTGTGTCAGTTTAGACTCTTAGCTGGTATGAATTTCAAGCTTTCATTAAAAACAAAAACAAATTGTAGTCCTTCCGGAAGCCAGGATCTGCCTCAAATGAAAGCTATCGTTCCTCTCCTTGGGGAAAAAAAAATCACAGACAAAATAACCCGACCGCATCACAAGACTGAAGAAAACCAATTAAAGGAACAGTGAGGGAGTGATCTCATGGTCTACATGATGCTGCCAAGCCCTTTTTTCAACCACACAGCCCCATCAGTTCCTGAAAAAGAAATAAACCCACTGTTGAAATGTGGTAGTGCAAGCTAAAGTGGAAATGAGTGGTATGGTTTGCCACAGAATTTCAATAAAGTGGTAGATATAAAATGGAATATCCTTCCTTATCTTAGCCCAGTGACAAAAAAACTGCAGTGAGACATTTAACTTCTGTAACCCCCAATTTTGGGATCCTTCCCCCAAATCTCCCCCCCCCCCCCCCATAATTTAGCAACTAAATCCCCCAAAACAGACTAAAGAGATTATCACATGCCTCTTGTCACCCAGGCTGCATCTTATTGCATGTCTCCATGCCCAACTCAGCTGCATCGAAGAATGGGAAAGTATTGTTCTTCGAAAAGTACACCAGGAGTCTGGATCGGGTACGTGGTGCGACCGAGGTTGGGTATGGAGACATGTGGTAAAATCCATTTAAGGCCGTTCAAGTCTGTGCCCAGCCCATGCTCAGATTGGGCGAAAAGAGGCATGCAATAATCTCCTTAGTTACATCAATCTGGGATTATTCTTCTTGAGGAGCACTTGAGAGGCAGTTGGGGTGTGTGTGTGCGCAAAATGCTGGAACATTGTTTCAAAAACCTTAGCAAATTAAAAAGCATTGGATCTGGGGGTGTTTACTATGAAACCCAGGTTGTGGTTCCATTAGTCAGTTCTCAAGACATGGCAAAAGATCAGCTTTTGCTACCCCCCCCCCCCAAAAAAAAGAGTAATTCAGACAGACAGACACTGCAAAAATTTTGCAAAGGTGTGAAGGGGATCCCAAACTCCAGTTTTCATAGTTAACAAAGCTGGGGCAAGCAAGCAGACGAGTTCAACAAAGGATGCTCAATTGTTAAAAGTACATAGAGGTTTATATATTTCAGCTGTTAAAAGCAACAACAGAGATTGTCCCCACCACATCTGCTACTTTGCAAGGGAAAATTGCAACCCTCTAAGGATCTCTTTCTAACATACTGGAAGGTCCTCATCTTTGGAATGAAGTAATGAGAGTCTCATGCCATTTAAAAAATCCTTGACACTGTAACTGAAAAACCACAAAAACCCAGAAAAAAAGGAAAATCTTAGGGGAATAATCTCTTACTCTCCCTCTCACCTTTTTAATTGTTGTTTTCTACGTTTCTACCTCACCTTTCCCTGAAGAGGTCATGTGGGTTCCTCGTAACAACCATATTAAGTTAGTAGACTTTAATGTAAACAATTTCATAGTTAAACAGAAAATTGACCCCATGACTTGTTACTCTAAGCTGATACTCTATTTACTATACTGTTTCCCCTCCATATCCATGGATTTACATCTACCAAAGAAAACCTTGATTTTACTGTTTTATGTAAGAGATGCCATTTTACTACTCCATTGTATTGAATGGGACTTGAGCATCCACGGATTTTGGTATCCATAAGAACCAAACCCCAAAAGATACCAAAGGCCCACTGTACTACTCTAGTGTAGCTCTCTAAATACAGTAAAGTCACGTGCCCTTTTAATCTTCACAACAACTCTGCTAGGTAGGTTATACTATGATATGACAGAAACTTGCCCAGGATCCTCTGATGGGATTCTTGTTTGAACAGGAATTTAAACTTGAATCGCCCCTCTCTAATCTGACTCTCCAGCCTCTATGCTATACTGGCTCGCTAAGATCTCCACATTTATAAAACCATTTGAATATCGAAACAGCTGATTTCAATATATTACAAAGAATTTCCTGTTTCTTTAACTATGATTTACATCAGTTTATTATAAGGTGGCATTTATGTAGTCATAAGGAATTAGTATAACCAAGCATTGAAATGCAACCATTAATGAACATTTGCAAGTCAACAGAAAAAGACAATAAGAAACCTTCTCCTTTTTAGTTGTTGTGGCTGAACTATTATGCTCTCTTGTTGCAGAATTGCTGCAATCTGTTTTGTTTAGCTTTCATATTATAGGTTATCAAAAAATGAACAGCACTAACAGTTAGATGAAACAAGCAGCATGTGGTGAATATAAAGAGTCATTTTTGTCTCTGGACAAGTGATCTTTTGTTGCTATGACACAGACTGATTCTGAATTGGTTCTCTTTCATTCGCAAGTGCAGGCAGCAAGTAGCATTATGCCAAATGACATACACACAACAAAGTCCCTGCTGTGATCTAGATTATTAACTAGAGCCTTCTACTGCCAAACCATTTTGCTTATCATGATTCCTAACTAGGCTTACTTAAATTTTTGAATCAAAAGACAGACCATTTCTGTAGATGTCAAGGCAGGGGAAGTTTCATTCGGAGGAAGAACAAAATACATCTGTGTGCTTTGGAGAAATTCTTAACAGGAACACAGGCATATATGGATACCATTTGCATATATGATTGTGTATTTACTTGCGGCTTCATAAATCTTGGTGATGGGAGGAGGGAACACATGGATAATGGGTTTGGATGGAGAACTTCCATCAGGGTCCTACCCAGGATTACTCAAAAGGAAGTCCCTTTGTGTTTAATGGGATTTAGTTTCTCTCTAAGTGTGTTTTGGATTGGAGCCTTCAGGGTTCAGCATAGATCCAAGAATCTGAATGTGCTATTTTTAAAAAGTATACTGACAGAATGCTTACCCAGGGCTGTATGTGTGGAGCAGTTTTGTGGGAATGGAAACAAGCAGTGGAGTGTGGTATTAGCCTCAGAACATCACTTCTTTGTTGGAATCAAAGCAACATGCTGCTCTCTGTTGTTCGGAAGATGTACTAGAAAGCATCTGGTAATGTCTGGAGGGCAAAGGGCAGAGCTTTAGTACAAATTAAACTAACAGATGCAGAATAACTTACTTAAAGTTTTAAAAAGTAAAAGGTGGCATGATAATTTATTAAAGAGATGCTGTGCAAATTTGTGTAATCTATAAAAATAATAGAATCCTCCTTTCTGTGTTACCATGGTGCCAACATCTGATACACACACATACAGACAGAGACATATATGTCAGAATAAGGATGTCAGAATTGAAATGCTATCCTTACTTGATAAATCTTTCTATTGCAAAAATGATAGAAATGTCATGTAAAAGGAAACATATATAACGGAACCTTAGTATCTGCTGGGGTTTGGATACCGAAATCTGAAGATGTGCAAGTCCCATTACATACAGTGGCATAGTAAAACGGTGTCTCTTATATAAAAGGGCAAAATCAAGGTTTTTGGAATTTATATTTTTAAACATTTCCAGACTGTGGATGCTTGAATATGTAGATAAAAAAAATCTGTGGATAAGGAGGTCTGACTGTATTTAGCTGTTTTGCCATATACAACTATGGTAGTCTTTGCTTCAGATATTATTCATTCAGGAATATTAAAATGTTACGGTGGTTTATGATAACTTGTTATTGCTATGTTCTGTTCTAATTTTTGAAATATTAAGTATGAATTGCAAACTTTGTGAAGTTTATTATCTTAAATAGTACGGCAATCTTTACTTTTTGTAGCTGGAAACATTTTCTCCCCCAAATATTAATTTATAGTATCTAATAGTTCCTACAGAATACATTGTTATATGCTACAGTAGATCAGATATACTGAGTAATTCCATAAACAGATTAATTTTTAAATATGTTTGCAATCTTTAAAGTTTCAGATGTTAATTAACTCCTTGGTGCAACCAAGCACACAGTGTAAAAACAATACACCAGTGAGAGAATTGATGCTGTGCCATTAATGTAATTCAAGCAATTACCAAAAGTAAGAAAAGGCTGAAAGGATAACTTTTTAAAAAAAGTATTCGCAGGTTAAGTAATACTCAAGTTTGATGCCTCATCACAGTTTATTAAGATATGACATCTGTTAAAATGGTCACGAAAATGGTACTTAAAATATATTACAAGTTGCAAAATAAAATAATGTTGTTGTGGTGCTGTGATTCAAGTTGTTTCAGACCGATGGAGACCTTAAGGCAGACCTGTCAGGGGGTTTTCTGGAGCTGAGACTCACGCAAGGTCACCCAGTGGGTTTCCATGGATGAGCAGGGAATCAAAACCTGATTTCCAAAGTCATACTTCAGTGCTCAAACCATCACACGATGCTGGATATCAAAATAATACCAGGTAGAAAAAAATCAAATATATTTTTGGAGGTAGAAATATTTTTAAAGAAAAGAAAAGCATAACAGAAGTGGAAATGCTCCTCCACTTGCTCTGCAACTGCCCTCCACACTCAACAGCCTTGTTGCTTGTGTTTGTTTCACTGGATGCCAGAAGACTTGAACTGGCACTGCAGTGGGGTCGAGGCCCTGGGTCTGGTGTATATGTAAAGGTAAGGCCAGTCGAGTAGATTAGGCCGTCATTGCGGACCAATGTGACAGGGACTTGGACTGGCTGACGGAATTCAGAAACGGCAGGAAGAACACACAACATGCTCTCTGCACATCTGTAGATGGTTTCCACTTCCACATCCCCAAATCAGAGACGTAAACTTGGAGTGAAGTTCTGCCCAGTCAGTACCACCATTGCTGCTTCCCCATCACCATTTAACTGCAGACTTTCCACAACTGGCGCAGGTGTTACTGGAGCATGGCCAGGTCCCATTCCCTCATGAAATGCATATTCTGCTTCATCAGTGCTAATGATAGTCCATGACGCTCCATCATTAATCAGGTCTTTATTTGGTTCTTCAGGGCTTGGAGTGGCTTGGAACTGGATAATGCACTCTTGGGAAAGGCACAAGTACATGCGTTCACTGTCTTTCAGGCAGAATGCACATTTATGGAGCTGGGACACTGGATCATTTGCATCTAGCAATGCAGTCTGTTTGTCCACTTTTCGAATTATCAGTCTTGGGAGTGTCATGCCAATAACTGAACAAACAAGTTTGACCGTCTGGCCATAATGAATGCAGCCATCGCGCACCTTGAATTTTTCTCCTTCAGGTTCCTCATCATCCAAGAGATGAATGTAAAATGCTCCCCATTGTTGTGAACTGGAGTGAAAGTTTCCTCCTTCCACATGTAAATATCTGGTAGTGACTGTTTCTGATCGAACTCTGATAAACAGTGCCACTTGCGACCCTGATGCAATGCATCGGTCTGCATCTTTCAGTGACTGTTTCTCTTCCGAAGGTTTGGAGATTACTTTGTTCTGCTTACTGAGGAAATCACCAATATCATTGCTATTGCCATAAAACATTTTCACCAATAACGTGAAGTGCTTTTGCTTGTTAGAGTCAGATATGGACAAGGTTTCAGCTGTGAAATAGTTCTTCGGGGAGCCTCCATCCGAAAGAGAGAGACTGGCATGGTAAATATTGGGTTGTTTGAAAGTTGACAGTTCACTCCATGTTTAAAATGCTTCTGTTACCCTTTGTTTTGCACAGTCCACATGCGTTACACTCAGGCAGTGTATCTGCCACAGGTGGAACCCTGCATTGATGTTACTGTCACATAAATGAATATAAGTCTCCAGGACCAGATGAACTACATCCAAGGGTATTAAAGAACTGGCAAATGTAATATTGGAGCTATTGGCAATAATCTTTGAGAACTCCTAGAGAACAGGAAAAATCCCAGCAGACTGGAGGAGGGCAAACGTTGTCCCCATCTTCAAAAAGGGGAAAAAAGAGGATCCCAACAATTATTGTCCAGTTAGTCTGACATCAATACCAGGAAAGATTCTAGAGCAGATCATTATACAGAGAGTCTGTGAACATCTAGAAAGCAATGCCATAATCACAAAAAGTCAACATGGGTTTCAGAGAAACAAGTCATGCCAGACAAATCTAATCTCTTTTTTTATATAAAAATACCAGCTTGGTAGATGAAGGGAATGCTGTGGATATAGTATATCTTGATTTCAGTAAGACCTTTGACAAGGTTCCCCATGACATTCTTGCAAACAAGCTTGTAAAATGCAGGCTAGACAAGGTAACTGTTACATGGATTTGTAATTGGTTGCCTGGATTTAGGGCAGAAAAATGAAATGCACAGATATAGAATGGGTGACACCTGGCTGAATGAAACTCTATGTGAAAGGGATCTGGGAGTCCAAGTAGACCACAAGTTGAACATGAGTCAACAGTGCAATGCGGCAGCTAAAAAGGCCAATGCAATTTTAGGCTGCATCAACAAAAGTATAGTGTCTAGATAAAGGGAAGTAACAGTGCCACTGTATTCTGCTCTGGTCAGGCCCCACCTGGAGTATTGTGTCCAGTTCTGGGCACCACAATTTAAAAAGGATGTTGAGAAACTGGAGTATCTCCAAAGGAGGGTGACTAAAATGGTGAAAGGTCTGGAAACCATGTCCTATGAGGAATGACTTAGGGAGCTAGGGATGTTTAGCCTGGAGAAGAGAAGGTTAAGGGGGGGGGATATGATAGCCCTGTTTAAATACTTGAAGGGGTGTCATATTGAGGAGGGAGCAGCTTGTTTTCTGCTGCTCCAGAGAACAGGACCTCGAACAATGGATGCAAACTACAGGAAAAGAGATTCCACCTCAACATTAGGAGGAACTTCCTGACAGTAAGGGCTGTTCAACAGTGGAATAAACTCCCTCAGAGTGTAGTGGAGTCTTGTTCCTTGGAGGTGTTTAAACAGAGGCTGGATAGCCATCTGTCGGGGATGCTTTGATTGAGAGTTCCTGCATGGCAGAATGGGGTTGTATTGGATGGCCCTTGTGGCCTCTTCCAACTCTGATTCTATGATTCTACACATGGAGCACACAGCCACCAACTAAGAGCTTGCTATCCTCCAACTCTACCCAGCGAAGCAACTCTCTCATTGTACCTCATCTTATGGTAGGGCCAGGCCAGAATCTCTTGCCAGATGTGTTCCGGAGAAAGCTGGAAAGCAGAATCAAAAAGTCAAATAAAATAAAATAAAATAAAATAAAATAAAATTCTTTCCAGAACCCAGCCTTTAAAACGCCCTTCCATTTTCTTTTTGCCTTATCTAGCCATTGACAGGCAATAGAGCAAGTAGGGCTGGCACCATCTAGAAAGGAGAAGCAAAGTTGTCTTTGTGACTATATAAATTCCCCAAACCAATGAGTCATTATTGTGGATGTACAGGATAAGAGCTAAAGCGTGAGAAAGTTGTTCTTGGACTGTAAGTCCCAGAATCCTCAAGCCAGTATGTCCACCAATTATGCAGTTTGTAGATCTGTTCTGATACAAGAACTTTTGAACAATGGAAAGGGGAGGAGAATAAACAGAACTTTTTCCTTTCCTTACTCCAAGTAAGTAAATGGAAGGAGGAAGTGTATGGGAGAAGAGAGGCTGGGAATGCTCCAGATTTTAATTTGGAATTTAATTTACTAATTTTGAGACTTGTCTATAGCACACCTGACCTTTTGAGCAAGCTTTCACTGTGAAGTTCTGATGCAAGCCCTACTCAGGCGAATGTGACTGGTATCCATCCTTCCAATTAGTACTTATGTTCCTTTCCAAAGCTGCTTAAAAACCAAACAAATGTATTTTAAAATACAGCATAGATCAGCATTCAAACAAAGGACAAGTATATTTAAGTTACAGGTTGAGTCTCCCAGCCCTATGAGGTTCTGAAGTGTTTTTGATTTTTTAAATTTTATTTTGGAATACCTGTATTTGCATATATGTACATAGTGGGATATCGTGGAAATGGACCCATGTCTAAACACAAAATTCATTTAGTTTCATATACACCTTACAAATAGCATGAAAGTCATTTTATATGATATTTAAATAACTTTATGCTTGAAACAAATTTTGTAGACATTGAACCATAAGAAAGCAAATATATCACTAGCTCAGCCACCTGTTAAAAATGTTGGTTTTGGACTATTTTGCATTTTGGAGTTCTGGATGAAGGAGACTGAACCTTTACTATATTTAGATTCCATATCTGACTCAAAGTTAATGAGATTTTTCACAGAGGGCAACTACTTTCTTGATGTACTGGAAGTCTACTTAGTGTGGATTGTTTAATGGAGGAATACACCTATGGCAAATTTTGGTGTTTGGTACCATGAGCAATAGCAATAGCAGCTTCATTTATATACCGCTTCATGCCACGTCAGCAGTCTCTAAGAGGTTTACAACTGTAAGCTAATTGCCCCCAACAAGCTGGGTACTTATTATAGCGATCTCATTATTTGGTATATCTGTTAGCCTCTCAGAACCATTGAGTATTTTAGCATATTTTGATCAAAAAGAGGGCTATAAGTTCTTACTTAAAAAGTAGCATTATTTCAAATGCTTTGTACTTAATTGCAATGATTGATATGCCTCCCCATGTCCAAGGCCCCTAGTACAGGGAAACTAATTTTAGGAAGAGAGTTCAGGCCTTTTCTCATTACTGTCCTGTATCCTGAGTAAGCTAAAAGAGCTAGTTGTAGTTTCTTCAGAGCCCATTGTGATTTCCTTTGCTCATGTAAGCTGAGAACAGCAAAAGGGATAATTGGGTCAGTAATTAAATGTCAGGCAAAGACTGTCTGGTGAAATTGGAAGTTAACCAGTTGTAAGAACATTTGAGACAGGAGAGCCACTATATCTAAAGTGATGCCAAACAGTAAGAATTTATATATTTTATTTTTTTTTTGGCCTGTAATATATCATCCTTATTTCCCTTATTATTTGGAGCATGACAGCAAAGATTCGTATTGTTTGGCCCATCTTCAGAACATATAGAAGCCTCTTCTACAATCACTTTGTAAAGTTCTTGGTAAAGTGCTCGGTTTTAAGTCCTACAAATAAACTGGACAACCAATATTGGTGTGTAATTTAAAACAACAACAACTATGAAATGCTCTAAGTGCAAACCACATGTTGGATTCACTGATAATCATGACTTCAGTCCCATTTATTTCATCTTTGGATGACTTACTTTACTTGGAAGTTACCCATTGTTCCATCTGAAGCCAAATCTGAGTTCCCGACTGTTTCTTTTTCTCATCTTACTGCTTCCATCCAGCAAGTATCTGCTGGAGAAAGAGCAGCATCAGATATGTCACCACTTTCTAATTTTCAAGTAGATTTCTAGTAAGAAATGCAAAGGATATAACGTGATGTTATGACATTTGACTAGCTTTGTCTGCTGTTCTTATATTCTTCTTATTTTGCTTTTGTCCCAACCTGCACCATAAAAAAGGTGTGAATACTTCATTTTACACATAATCCTGTTGTGCAGTGATTCCCAAACTCTGGCCTTCCAGGGATTTTGGACTTCAGTTCTCAGAATCCCAGAATGTTGGCCAAGATGTTCTGGGAAGTGAAGTACAACACACCTGGAGGACCAGTATTTGGGAATCACTGCGGTAGAGCAATGAATAGAATCTATGAGTTTTACTTGGTTCCAAAACACTGGTCCACAACTCCACTCAAGATGTCTGCAGAAAGGTTGCAGAACAATTGAGAATATATGTACAGTAGTTGGCCCAACAGTTCTTTTCTTTTCTCTTTTCTCTCCATCCTGTTGCTTCCTTCCCTGTTGAACTGAGTGGGAATGACAGTTGGCCCACCATATGAATGGATTTTTTATCCACAGATTGAAAATACCCCCCAAAATATAAATCCCGACAAGTAAACCTTGACTTTGCCATTTTATATAAGTGGCACTATTTCACTATGCCATTGTTTTTAACAGGACTTGAGCATCCATGGATTTTGGTATGTACAGTGGGTCCTGGAACCAAACTCCAGGGGATAACAAGGGCCCACTGTACCTCCCATTAGGAATAGGTAAACTAAACTGTTTAAGTTTCAGTTTCACATGTTTTAATTCCTTTGATAAGCCTGTTCCATCATGGTCCCCCCCCCCCATTAAAGTGGTGGTGTGGGTGCTGGGGGAAAATGCATGCAAATATTACGACACTAATTAGCTTAGCTTCAAAATGCTTAAAAGCATTACATGTAATATCTAAGCATAACTGTAGTCTTTGACCTGAAATGTCTCTTTCCCTTTTGTTCTATATTATAAGTAAATATTTATTTGATGTTGCCCAACTGTTTTGTCAAACATCGAAACAGAACTGCTCACATTGTTTCACTCAACAGCACCAAAGTTTATCTTCCATCCACTCCTCAGCTTCTTTAGGCAAAGCTGAAATTCTCAGTTTCTCTAAAGCCCCTAGAAAGGAACATTTTCCTCTTTTTAGTGTAATAAGTAAAACTTAACAAAAGTTTTTGTACACCAAAATCCCTCAGGAATATTAACTTTTTTACACCAATAATTTGAGATAAAAAATGTTCATTTAAATTCTTGAAGAGATTAAAGTGGTTTTTCTTCTTTAAAAAGAGATGATGTAGTGGAGTGAGATTGGTAATTCATTTTTATATGGAGTTCTGAATGTTAGCATACTGAAGAATTTAGATAAGTTCCTATTAGTGAGAGGATTTTTCAGCATATTTGAACATAACATAACAGTCATTATGGTCTGAGAGCATCACCAGCACTGGTGTAGTCAGTGCTGTACTGGAACCATGCTGGGTTTTAAATGTGAATGTTAAAAATATCATCAGTGATGAATTCCTCCCCTAAAATAAGTTCTGCTTCACCAGGATAAGGCATGATTGTCATCGTTGTCATCATCATCATGATCATCATCATGATCATCTTCCCCAATCCAGGACTCAGATAGAACTAAAACAAAAAAAGGCTTCATCTGTCTACAAAAGGATAATAGATGGTGGTGCCCCTGCCCCTGGTGTCATCTAGTGTGGGAAAGTAGGGCTCTGGGGGCAGCATGCTTGGCCTCTTTTGGGCTACCCCACCCTTCTCAGGAGCAGAAGGGTGGGACAGCATGGGGGGAGGGCTCGACCAGGTGTCACTTTTCTTGTGTGGTGCCAACCAGTGCAGACTGCACCCCCAACCTTTTCAACCCTAGTGACATCACTGATAGTAGGGAGAGAGCCAGTCTCATCTCTAATAAGGGAGTTCCAGAGCCTGAGAACTCGCTGCACTACCACCAGATGTACCTGTGAAGGTGATGGAACAGAGAGAAGCCCCACCCCATCCCAAGTTCTCAAAACATGGGAGAATACAGCCCTTCCAATAAGCTAGTTTTGAGTCATACAGACCTTTATAGGTAATCATCAGCACCATTTGAATTGTGCCAGGAAGCAAACTGGCATCTGGAGATACTGGAAAGAAAAAAAAGAAATTGAGCACTCCTTGTAGACCATCACAGTTAGCAATCTGTCTGAAGCTTTTGGGAATATCTAAAGTTTCCAAACGTTCTTCATCCCTACATAGAGTGCTTTACAATAATCCAACCAAAATGTAACCTTGCAAGGGATATGACACTCTGGCCAGATCTGATGTCTTCAGGAAAGAGCATAGCTGGTGCATGAACCTTATCTCTGCAAATGCATTCCTCGCAACCATTGAAACTTGAGCTTCCTGGCTCAGGATTGAATTCAGGAGTGCGTCCAAACTGCAAATCTGTGTTTTCATGGAGTGTGTAACCTCATCCAGCATAGACTGAGTCCATATTCCCTGATCTTTGTTTGCCCTCATTATTTTCTAGTCCATTACTGATGATAGGCACACACACATATGCAAAGTTTTTGTCTGTTATGGGGATAGTGAAAAACATTCTTAAAGGGCCTAGTCTGAATGCATTGGCCAAGCCAAGCATGCTGTTTTTGATGCTGGATTTAGGGCAGAATCCTGTTGTGGGTTTACCCTGGCATACTAGACAAGGAGCCATGGTGGTACAGATCACGAATTACTCATATCAAAAATAAGAGTAAGACTCAAGAAGAAAGCAAAACCAATGATTATACCAAAATATGATTTAAATAATAGCTCGACAAGGATACTAGTCCAAGAACCAGAGGAACTATGGTCTGAAGCCAGGGACATAATAAAAGAAGAATGCAGACAGACACTTTTAATAAATAATAAAAAAGTGTGTATGACAGAAAAAACACTACAAGCAATAATGAAAATAAAAATAAAAGGGAGATAGGAACAAACTAAGAATCATGAATGCAACAGTACAATGGCTTGTGTGGAAAGATAATGAAAATTACTACAATGACCAATGCAAAGAAATAGAAGACAGCAACAATAAGGGAAGAATGAGAGATCTATTTCACAGGATCTGGGAAATCAAAGGAAAATTCAAGCTAAAGACTGGGATGCTCTATGGCAATAAAAATAACAAAATTCTAGACCAGGAAGGAATCAAAATGATTTTGGATGCAATACACAGAAGAATTATACAAAAGGAATGACAAAATGTAGGACACATTGAAGGAAAAGCCATATGAAGATGAACCCCAAATTCTAAAAAGCAAGGTGGAAACTGCAATAAGAGAAATAACGAAAAACAAATCACCAGGAACAGATGATTTTCCAGTTGAACAGCTACAATCCACATTGACAGAGTCAACTCTAGTGCTAACCAACATATGTTAACAGATATGGAAAACAAAATGATGGCCAACCGATTGGAAGCAATCAATATACATCCCCAGCCACAAAAAGGTAGACACAAGAGACGGCAGCAGCTATAGGATCATAGCACTGATCTCCCATGCAAGCAACATCATGCTCAAAATTTTGCAACATAGGCTCCAACCATACATGAAGAAGGAACTCCCAGAAGTTCAAGTGGGATTCAGGAAAGGAAGGGGCACTAGGGACATTGCACACATATGGTGGCTAATGGAATGCACCAGGGAATTCAAAAAGAAAATCAGCATGTGCTTTATAGATTATAGCAAAGCCTTTGACTGCATGGATCATGAAAGGCTATGGAATGCCCTTAAAGACATGGGAGTGCTAACACATCTGATAGTCCTGATGAAGAATCTGTACTCACGACAAGAGGCTACTGTCAGAACAAAATAAGGAGAAACAGAATAGTTCCCAATTGGCAAAGGGTCAGACAAGGCTGTATCCTTTCACCCAAGAAAGTGCAAAGCAGGCTTAATGTTGAACATAAGGAAAATAAAAATAATGACCACAGAAGACCTTCACAAGTTCAACCTAGACAATGAAGAAATAAAAATAGCAAAATAATTCCCATACCTGGGATCAAACATTGATAGAACTGGGGATTTCAGTCAGGAAATCAGAAGAAGATTAAGAATGAGGAGGGTGGCTATGAAATGATTATAAAATGCAAAGATATACAACTGAGCA
This sequence comes from Sceloporus undulatus, assembly GCF_019175285.1. Classification (NCBI taxonomy): domain Eukaryota; kingdom Metazoa; phylum Chordata; class Lepidosauria; order Squamata; family Phrynosomatidae; genus Sceloporus; species Sceloporus undulatus. The sequence goes on along the minus strand of NC_056522.1, from coordinate 180,950,331 downwards.
CAAAAGTTAGAATCATATAAGCCATTGTGTCCCCTAATACCATATACGGATGTGAGAGCTGCACAGTTAAACAAGATGACAGGAAGAAAATCAATTAATTAGAGATGTGGTGCTGGAGAAGAGTGCTGAGGATCCTGTGGGGTTTTGTTTGTTTACACAATGTGTCTGGCAAATAGGACCTTGGCATTTCCTGACACAGTCCAACAGTGGTAAATGGCAGCTTCCATGCCAGTGAGGGCAGTGAATCTGCTCAGGTTTTTAGTGTGAACTTCCTAATCCCTACATTCGGCATTTTGGATAGCTCCTTTAAATCTCTGGTTAAAAATGTGGAGCAAAGTCACTGCCCCGCTAACATGGGAACCATTAGCTACCACTGCAATCTAGTTAAAACCTGCTGCCTTTATTGTAGATGCTATGCCTGTCAAAGGCAGTGTCATAACCTGTGCTGAGAGATTGATGAAATCTGCTTCTTCTTGATCTGTTAGTTCATGTGAGGTCATTTTTATTTTTCTGTAATGCAACCCCAGGAGATTAATTTTCCTCTCATTAGTTGGCTCTTTGTGTTCAGTTCATTTGTATTACCCTCATTTGATCAAGTTGAATTCTGTTTTATGTTTCTCTCGAAATATTAATGCTGCTAAAAAAAGACCTTCCTGCATTGTTGAGCAGTATATTAACAGAAGAAAGTACTGAATCCCACCCCTCAAATGTCACCCATAAGATTGTAGAAGCAAGGTGCTTGATTATGTATGACAGATCAAGTTGAATGGGGCAACACACTGAGGTTACTTTACATTTCTATTTCAAATGGGGAAAAAAAGAAAATGTGGATTCCATAGCTTGTTTATTAAAAGAACAAGTTTCTAATCAGGCTTTAGGCTTTGCTTGTAGGTGGTCTGCATGCCCTAAATCTGTGTTTGCAAGAATTTGGTTCTCTTGTTAGCAGCAACTGCATCCACCTTCCAATGATGAGTGTGTGTGCATGTAGAACTGGGATGGGAATTGGACCTCCCTCCAGATGTTGTTGAACTGCAGCTCCCAGAAACCCTAGCCTTCATAGCCAATAATGCAACAGTATTATTGAAAGGCTAAGAATTCCCACTTCTCAGGTAGAGCTTCTTTACATGGTATGCCTCTGTCATTCCAGGTTGCTCTGCCCTGAGTTGTCTGACATGTTGCAGTGCAAACCTCTTAACAAAGAGTCCAGCTACCCAAGTATGGGTTGTCAGTTCCACTGGGTTACTCCTGGCCAAAGTGCATACAAGGCTGGCTGGAACTAAACTATGACAGAGTCAGAGTACAAAGACAAGTGCTTGGAAGAAGTTGCATTCTCTGTTGCAAAATCCAGAAGGACCTTGTGCAGCTAACATTCCCAGACAGACTTTGTGTTAACATTCTTGTGTTGCAGTCCCCCCCTCCTCATGCACACACATACTCACACACATCAGCAAGGGAGTGTTGTGAACTGCTGTCAGGTCAACTTCAATTTGTGTTGAACCTATGAATGAGAGACCTCCAAGTCATCCTATAGTCAACAGCCCTCCCTCCTTTTCTCTTGCAGATACAAGGCCACAATTTCCTTGATTGAGTCTATCCACCTGTAATGCGGTCTTCCTCCTTTCCTACTGCCTTCCACCTTACAAAGCATTATTAAATTTTCTAGTGAGTCATGCCTTCTCATGATACGTCCAAAGTCCAACAGTTTCAGTTTAGTTATCTTGGCGTCTAGGGAGAGTGCAGGCTTGATATGCTCTAGGACTCATTTAGTTGTCTTTTTAGCAGTCCATGGTATCAGTAGAGCTCCTGTTCAATACCACATTTCAAATGAGTTTATTTTCTTCCTACCAGCTGCCCTCACTGTCAGGTTTCACAACTATGCAAAAAAAACAAAAAACAAACTGGAAGTACAATGGGATGGACAGTCCTATCTTTAGTATTCAGTGATATATTTTTACACCTTAGGATCTTGTCTAGCTCCTTCATAGCTGTCCTTCCAAGTCCATTGTCTTTCCTGACAGTATATTGGCTTCAGTTCAGTTCTTCTGGCTCCCAATCAGTTAGGTTTAATAGTGCAAATCTACTTTTTAAAAGGTAAAGGTAGTCCCTTGACATGAATGTCTAGTTGTAACCAACTGTAAGGGGTTGTGCTCATCTCTGTTATTAAGCCAAAGAGCCAGCATTGTCCAAAGATGAATCTGGTGATCATGTGGTTAGCATGACTGCACCGAACGCTGTTACTGGATGAGGTGCATTCCATTTGTATAGGTCCCCCCGCCCCCATTTTTAGCGGCATAGAAAATGTGCTTTACTTTATGCCATATAAAGTCTGTAGTGTAGAGTTAGGACCTGTCATGTTTCATTTTTACTGGCAATATATGCCATTGATCTTAACTTTGTTTGTACATTTATGTTAACCGAGTCCCCTTATTTTGGCAAATAAGTCCATTTAAGAACAAAGCTTGTTTTATCAAGGCTTGTTGTCATAATGTGAAATTTACTGCCAGCAATTTGTCTTTAACATTGCTCTCTTGAGACAGACAAATGCTGTTTTCTCATGTGGGTTTTTAAAAAAAATATCTTGTGTGCATTATCAGGAAAGAAAAGATGGATTACAAGATGTGTTTATGCAAAGGCTCATGGTCACAGTTAGAAGTGTATTTGTATGAATATATGAGACTTTGGAAGCATATCTTTTTCTGAGATGGGGCTAGAAGAGAAGATAGTAAAAAGGTAGGTTTCCAGAAACTGAAGGATAGCCCACTATTAAAGAAGTATTTTGACAGCTGCCTATCTTTGGATTTTGAATAAAACATCTGCTCATGTTTAATGTTTTTTAAAACCTAGTTCTATGCATGTATACAATACTGTAGCTTTGCCTTTAAAATGACAGTGGTTTGGAGGAAAAGATACATTAATCTTCCCTTTCAGCTGGAAAGTGTGAATGTAGATCAGCTCCCTAAAGCAAACTGTCAGGTTTAAAGCTGACATAGTAGGGTATTTGTGTTCAGGTATTCTGGATGACAGTGGACAGAGCCAATTAGTTTTGTTTGCCAGGGTCGGAGATGCACTTGGGCTACTGTGCCTCAAACAACATCTGCACTTCCCATATGACAAGTCTCTCTCCTTTTTTTTAATGTAAGGGTAGTTTTAAACCCAGTTTTCAGTTTGGTTCAAGGGTCTGCTGTTAAAAAGAAAAAACCAGGGATTCCATTAGCCGGCTTTTGGCCCCACCTAAAGTAGTTCTTTGAATACTGGTCAAATAAAACCTTGTTTTTAAAAGACCAACTATATTCGTCAGAAATCTGCTTATTTTCCAGATAAGCTTCTTCTTTTTTAATGAAACAGACCAAAATGTAGTTTCCCACCTTTGATCATAATAGTAAATAGAACAAATGGCCTTTCCCCTTTGATCGTATTGCCCAGATCATAAATAAAAGGGACAAAGAAGCTAAGTTATAAAGCATCAAACCAGGATAAAACATGGTACCTTGTTTTGGTAAACTACTTGTCTTTTCTAGTGGCCCTAATGTGTCATTATCACAGCAAGATAAATAGCAGGATCACTGCAGATCTATCTGTTGGCTTTTACTTTTACCCTCCCTTGGGTCAATTATTCACTTACACCAAATTCTAGTTGTGGCCTGCTGATTTCAGGTTGCAATTCAGTGCCATTAAATTCCATAGGTCCAAAATGCACTGCAGAAATAATCCAGTTTGAGACCGCTTTAACTGTCCTGGTTCAATGCTAGGAAATCCTGGGAAGTGTAGTTTTGTGAGACATTTAACCTTCCCTGTCAGAGAGCTGCGGCGCCACAACAAACTGCAGTTCCCAGGATTCCTTAACACTGTGCCAGGGCAGTTAAAGTAGTCTCAAACTGGATTATTACTCCAGTGTGTTTTGGACCATAGTTTTCCTACAGAGAAGCAAAGGATTGTGACTTCATCTTCAATTGATCTCTATAAATAATAAGGGTATGTTTTGTCATGTGCACACTCACTTGCGTTAGGAGCAGTCAGTTTAAAAAATTAGACTAAATCCAAGATTAGATTTACATAGACTAGACCCACTGAAATGAATGGAACAAATAACTTTTTGTTGCGTGCCTTCCAGTCATTTTGACTTATGTCAATCCTAAACTGAGCCTACCGTGGAGTTACCTTGGCCAGATGTGTTCAGAGAGGGCTCTGAGGCTTAGAGAGTATGACTTGCCCAAGATCACCCAGTGGATTTTAATGGCTGAGCTGGGATTCCAATCCTGATCTCCAAAGTTGTAATTGAATGCTCAGTCCGCTACACCATGCTGGCTGTCACAAATAACTTACATCATATTTATTTCAATGGATCTGTACTAGGGAGGACTCTTGGATTTAGGTAAATAACATAGAATATTGCAGTTTGATGGGTTCTCCAGATCCCTGTTCCATGATAGAATTTTCAAAAACATGTCCAGGACACAGCTGTCTTCGCAGATTGACCCAAGTAATCAAGAAAATGGAAAATCGCCATGTGAAAATCCATGATTCAGTTGTACATGGCCTGAAAATCCATGATTCAGTTGTACATGGTGTTAAAACCTCCATGTTTTTGAACAGTTACTTTTTGAAATTCATTGCTATCTGGTGATTCAGGTCACAGGTAAAGCAATGGATGGAGTGAGTGGATTGTGTAGATACTTTTGAACTAGCATACATGATATGAACAGATGTCTGTCTGGCACAGAAATGCCCACATGTATGCAACTGGTGGAATTAAGAAACTTTTCTCTATATTTCTTGGCTGAAAATTCTAATCTGAAATCTCACCAAGTGCAAATAGCACCACTGCTGTATGTTTATGAACCAGTTAAAGGTTACTTGGGAGGTGTAAAGTTTATGCGAATGAAAGAGAAAGTTAGAATGGGAAACATTTCCCTCCCAAATGTTTTCTGTTTAACTTTTAATAAGTTTTATGATGAAAATATATCCTCTGATTAATGCAGAAGACATTTTTAAAAGATGCAGCCCTTCTGTTTGCTTAGGATTTGTTGTGACCTATGTAGTCTTGTCCAAAGCCTGGGAGCAATAATGCATTGCACTTGTGAGGGAAATGTACTGTGGATGATAATATTGGCATGCTTTAGCTGGGAGTTCTATCTTAAGTCAGCAAAAACGGATTGAATCTACTAAATGAATGCAGCCAACTGAGCCAAGCAAAAGTATTACTGGAATGGATTTGGACATAGTCTGTTGGCTAAACAATCTTACTATCTAGAATTTAACTGAGATGGTATTAGCGCTTTCTGGGTTATGTGTAATTTAAAGAAATCGCCTTAACTTTGATAGTCTCCCATGTTAAGGAATGAATCTCTTTAAAGGTTTCATATGAGGTCTCTTGCTTCTGTGTTGCCTTTGTTACTGAAAAATGTAGTTAGAATTGTAGTGAAACGGGGCCCCATTTGTACTATGCTACAGACGAGCACTATATTCCACTTTAACTGCCATGGTAACATCCAATGGAGCTCCTTCCCTGGCTGGGGTTCAAAGGCCCCTAACCTTAAGTCCACAACCCAGGATACTGTAGGACTAAACTGTGGCACTGAAATGGGAATTATAGTGCTGCGACTGTGGTGTGAATGAGTCCCAAAATAGTGAATTGTAGTGAAACAGGATGGAGAAGGTAAGATCTTTGAAAATAGAGGTTACATCCAAAGGACATCCAAAGGCATTGAGATTCCAGATAGATGACTTGAAGAGATATAAATATGTAGCTGCGTATTTACTGACAATACACACCAGCCAAGGCAAAAATGAGAAATTAAGTGTTAATCACATTGTTCATTTGCTCCACGGAATATAATCAGTAAATGTATGAAAGAGACACACTTGATTGATGGATGAGGTCAATTTTCGTTAATATTTAGGAAAACCATGTATCACAATGAGAAACAGCGATCCCATGTACCATTTACCATGGGCCCCCTCAATCCCTCAGAGCTGACTTATGAGAGGGTGCCAGGTATTTGTGGTAGTTTCCCATTCCACAAATGGGTTGGTCACAGTTCTGTGGATCCAAGCTACTATTTTCCAGGGTAAATTATTTAATAAGATTATTTTAGATAAAGTTTCCCTGGTTGGGCACATTTGTAATGGAAAAGATTGTGGATGCTACCACCCTGAAGAATTAATGCAGTTTGACATTCCTTTAACTGTCATGGCTCAGTCTTATGGAATTCTGGAATTTATAGTTTGTTGTAACACGAGAGCTCTCTGACAAAGAAGGCTAAATGCAATTGGCCCTCTCCTTTTGCAACTTTGACTTTTGTTGATTTGATTATTCACTGATTTGATTAATATGTTCTCTCTAGGAATCTGCAGGTCCTTCAGCTTGATTCTATGGTCGACGTCCACCCTATGTTGCCTGGAGGACCTAGAGATTCCTAGAGATAACACTTCTTTGTAGGTCCTCAGTGCAATTCTCTGGTCAACATCTGGCAGATGTTGATCACAGAATGGTGCTGGGGGACCTAGAGATTCCTAGAGAGGTGATCTCTCTGGTAAAAAAAAAAGTGTTATTTTTTTAATTTGTGGTTTTTCCATTTCTATGAGGAGCCTGTGCCCCTAACCCCAGAAAATGTGGATGGTCCACTGTATCTCACAAGACTACAGATCCCAAAATTCCATAGCATTGAGCCATGATAGTTAAAGTGGTGTCAAGTTATGTTAATTCTGCAGTGTAGATGCAGCCTCTCTTATATTTGTGTCATAATGTTGCCAATTATTTCTTTTTTCCCACTACACTCAGCTATTAATGCTGCTTATTAAGCCTCTGATAAATTTGTTATCATGGGAATCACTAGATGAATAAGTTGAATCAAGCTCAGGCTGCTGAGATGACAGCAATATTGAGGCAAATGAGTAAACTACCATATGTTGACGAGTCTGGAAATCATACCCTCCAACATTTCACACATGGAAAACAGAGATGCATGTAACTGAGCAACATCAGTGTGGATGAGAGGGCAAAAGGCATAAATCAGGAAGAACACACAAGCTAGGAGAGGCTGCAGAAGTCTTCTGTTGTCTGAGCCTACTGGGAAGGGTAAGATTCCACCACCTAGTCTCCTCTGCCACTGCTCAATGGGTGCAAACTAACTTTGCATTTTGAACTCAGTGTACACCAAGTGAAGTAAGCTGGGCAAAGGGGGGAAACAGGAGGAGGAGAAATAAACTGGGACATTTTAAAAGCAGCAGAAAAAGTAGGATAACAGAGGATTAACTGGAACTGTCCCTGTCAAATGAAGACAGTGGAAGATATAGGAAGCTACTGGGAGTGGGGGAAGCTAGCTAGGGAGCCCTGATGGCGCAATGGTTAAATGCTGGTACTGCAGCCATGCACAGCCACAAGGTTGTGAGTTCGATCCCAGGCAGGGCTCCAGGGTGCACTCAGCCTTGCATCCTTACTAAGGTGCTTTACAGACCGCCCAAAAAGGGCGGTCTTCTGGCGCCGTCATTTGCTGTGCGGAGGAGCCCCAGCGACCAAACCGCGCGGCTCCTTCGCGCAGCAAAAAGAAGACGTAAAAAGCAGCTTCTTTTTGTGGTGTGGCATCACAAAGCGCCAATGGTGCACTCATGGCATCATTTCCACCGTGCGACGTGCAGACGCTAGGCGTCCGCGATGTCAAAATGGCGGTGCCCATGTAGAATGGGTGCTGCCATTTTGTATGCGCCGAGCACGTACTAGGGTTAGGGGCGTCCAGAAAAGACACCCCTTTCTAACCCTAGTACATGCGCAGCACGTACTTTTTGCCCGTCTGTAACGGGCCATAGGTCACTGAAATTAGTCCCCAGCTTGTTGGGGGCTAGTAGTTTACACACTGTAAACTGCTTAAGGAGTGCTTAAGTGCACTGATAAGCGGTATAGAGATGTACTCGCTATTGCTATTGCTAGCAGGAAGAGCTGAGTGTGGCCACCACTTAGATATGAGAGACAGCATGGAAGTTGCACACACCTACAGGGGATATGTGAAACAGGAGGGCACTGTTGAAGCTAAATATTTTAGTGATTTATGGAAAGGAATTCAGAAACATCTCCAGCACTGACTTTATGCTGGTTCTTACACACGGATACCCCAGTTTTCCACATCAACCACCCCTATTTTCTGCTCTGCCATGCATTCCAGCATCAGATATCTGGAATTCCACATTATCCTCACATCCTGTATCACATGGGGATGAGACACCCAAACACTATTTAACTAGAAAATTATAAAATAGAATACAATTCAAACTATTATCAATATTATTACAGGGTGACCAGATGTTATAACCACAATGGAAGACAAGGCACCACAAAATGGTGCATCTTGGAGAAAAATGTAGGATATTACAATATAAAAGCTAAAAACACTAATGTAAATGTAAATTCATGCTTCTTAGTCATGGTCAAAATAGAGGACATTTTGGAATTCCTCCTGGACAGAAAGTTGACATGGACATGTCTTGGAAAAAGAGGACATCTGGTCACCCATTATTATTATTATTATTATTATTACAATCTTGATTTATATACTTTCCTTTCTTCAATTAAAACATTAATTTACAAAAGTAAAAAAGCAATTAAACTTTCACTTTAAAAAAACCCCATGATTAAAAATAGCTAAAACACTAAAAACACTTAAGACCTAATGATAAAAGACGATATCTGTACATCTGTGGAAGCCACAATTCTTTAGGATTTTACAGAGTGCTTTTCATTGCCATCCAAATTGCATTGCCCAGTTTCAAGTCAAAAGGTTGAAATTCTAAATGGGAAGCTTCATATCTCATTGGAAAATCATGATAAATACTTCAAAGTTTTATTGAGTGTTTTTGGCTCTTCGTCAAATTGCAGTGGGTAGGTTTTAAGTCAAAATTTGAAACTGAGAGCTCCCTAAAAACAAAAGAGGAGCAGCCATAACTCATTCGGAGATGTGGACCAGTATATGGGACAGGTCTGCTAAGATTTCTCAGAGAGGGAGAAAAACAGCTATCACACTGCTACTAAAATACGTTCAATTTAAAAGGGTATGTAAGAGACCCCATTGATTCCTCTACAGATATAAGGTAGAGAATAAAGCAGTGTCATGTACAACTCAGCTAGAAAACCAAAAATGGCTTCCTAGAGGGCCCTAAGGTGGCCAATAAGGCCTTCATGGGCCACATGCAATTGGTGAACTGTACAATTTCCATCTCTCCACTGAGATAACATCAAAGTTTCTTGGTGAGACAAGCTTAAGGAATGGCAAGGAGCCAGGCTACCTCTAAGGATATTTATGCACACACATAAAAGGGATTATGCTAAATAGACTATATGCCTCACCACCAGTACTCTGGAGTCCTCAGCCTCTCCTAATGAACATCTTGACCGTTATTCGATCTATACCTGATATTCAGAGAGATATCTGAAAACCATTTTGGTAGCAGATGGCAGTTCATGTCAACATGTTTGTTTGTGAGTCAGCATGTTTACTTCTTCAACACAGTCCTTCATCCTTTGCAGAAAGTAGTGTGCAAATAATGTATTCATCACAGACAACAGAAAAATTAGTCTATAATTTGTTGTGTCTATCTTTTCATTTTCTTATATATTGGAACCACAGTTCCTTTGTTCTTTTATCTGTTTCAAGTTTTTAAAGCTTCCATGAATCCTAGGGGTGGGGAAAAGGTGGTCATAATTACAGTTATGTAACAACATTATCATAGTTACAGTTATGATGCTGATTTTGTTGCTTGTGTCATATATTTTCTGACTTTATAATGTCCATTTGGGGGGGGCAGTTTGGGTTACATCATAGTTATGTTGAAATTGTCATTTTTCAAAACAATATGTGCACATATGTGCATGCACACATATTTACTTTTAGTATGTTATGGGGACCCACCTTCATAGGATATTCAATCCAAGTGAATTAGAAATATTGATCTAAGTAATCAGTGCATCTGAAATAGATTGCAATCTATCAAAATGCATGGCATGTATATGAGCAACTTACACTGAGCCCTACCCAATTTTAATTGTTTAAACGTTTATAGTGGTAACCTTTACCCAACATGTTCGGCATAATCACTTGTCGACATCAGAAGACAATAAAAGTTTATACAACAGAGTGAAATAATAAGTGTGAAAGTAATCTTAACAGAATCGATGTATGAATAACGGCAGCCATCCATTATCCAGGCCAGTCAATTATTTATCTCATTGGAAAAATAGAGCCAATTCCCCAGTCAGTCTCTCGGTGAACATTACTGCCATAGGCATCTGTAGTCTGCCATTTTAAAAGTGCATTTGAAAAGACCTGCTAATTAGCCATTTAATTACACGTCCAGGCTTAGAGGGTGCATTTGCTTTTGTAAGCAGTTATTTATCTTTCCTAATGCTTTTGTTTCTGCTTTCAACAAATTAAATTACAGAGAGATTTAATTTTGGGCTAATTAAGCATGAACACAACAGAAGCCATGTGAGGCAATCGAAAACAATGTATCCAGTCGTACAAGTAATATTCCTGGGAGGACAATATTAGATTTAGTCATATCAAGCTGCATAGGTTGAGACAGTCAGAACGGCACAAAATGTGTAGCATGCTAGAGTGGCTGCCAAAATCAGAAAAACAAATTCCCGTTGCATTGAGGTTCCATCAGTCTTGACCCCCCCCCCCTTTCAATTGAGAAATGTTGTAGAATCTGCTTTCAGCCGTTTCACTTCCATTTTGTATTTGCATCAAGAGCATGTAACAGGCATAATAAGAATGGAAAACCACATCCATATTATAAAGTATGATAGCTATGTACATTTCTGCTTGCCAGCAAGTCAAGACTGACTGAGTTCAGCAAAAGCATACTTTCAAGAAAACAAGACAGTCATTCTATGTGACAGACTAATTTTGTCTGGGCAAAATTGTCCTCGTTTAAAAATAAAAACAAAGAAGAATTCTTGGTTTGAATTCAGATGCTGCTCTGGCTATGTTCGAACTGAGGCAACACTATAAATAAATAAAATGGGGGTCATGAGAGGCAGCACTATGGGAAATAAGTACTCTCAATGATCTTGTGTGGTTAACTTTCCTGTGGATGTATCAGCACTTGTTACTAACCACTAATAGATAACTAATTCCTTGTAAAGTGTGGGAGAAAAAAAAAGTGATGGGAGAAAGGAATCTAATGGATGAATTTCAGCATCAGCTTTTTCTGATATCAGTCCATTTCTTCAGAAGCACTGGTGGAGTGATATTAAAGCCATAGCTCTTTAATCACAGTTGCACCGTTGAATAGAAATATATTATGAAACAGAAAGATACAGATAGTGACCTTTGCCAGAAAGATGTGTGAAAGATGCTAAGGGGCTTTCAGTTAGCTGCTAGTTGCTGTGTGCCTTCAATAGGTTTCCATGGCTGAGGGGATCCTGATCGATTGAGCCTGTGATGGTAAAAGAACTGAGAGAAAGCTTTTCCCCATAGATTGTAGAACTCTTGCAAGTTCATATGGGAGATAAGGTCTTTATCAGTATAGGGTTTTATAGATCTTGATCGGCACTTTGAATTGTGTCCAGAAACAAACCAGTAGCCAATGAAGATGTCTCACCAAGGAAGCTATTTGTTGTTGTTTTCAACTGCCCTTGGGTTCTGTTCTGATCAATGTATGATCGAAGGAACAGGAACTCTTACTATTTAAATTTCCTCATTGTCTAAACTGAGTTTATGGAGCTCAGCAGTAAGCTTGCCTTTGCACTTTCTTATTTGACCTTCCTTAGTAGTTGTTCCCAGACTATGGTATTTTCTGCTAGTGGTACAGTGCCATCTGTATATCTTAGATTGTTGATATTTCTACCTCCTGTCTTCAGTCCTCCTTCTTCTGTGTGCAAGCTGCCTCTTCATATAGGTTGAACAAGTAGGGTGATAGAATGCCTCCTTTCCAGACTTCTTTGCCAATTGAGAACCATATGCTGTTCTTATTGTGGCTTCTTGTCTTAAGGTTAGATTTCTCATAAGAAAAATAAAATGTAGTGGCACTCCTGTGTCTTTAAGATCTTTCCATAGTTTTTCATGATATGCAGTCAAATATTTTCTATAGTCTATAAAGCACATACTGATCCCCCCCCTGGAATTCCTTGGCACACTCTTTTAGCCATTGTATGTTTGCAAAGTGGTCCCTAATGCCTCTTCCTTTTCTGAACCTCACCTGCACCTCTGGAATTTCTCTCTCCCTTTAACTGGCCCTGGTCATTATTCTGACCACTGCAATTTGAACATGCTGAAGTTTCTAGACAGTTTCCAAAGGAAGCCCATGTAGACTGTGTTGCTGGGTTTTGCCCCCTGTCCTTTTGTAGGTGTAGGTGTTGAAGTAATAGCAAAATGGACAGAGCCTGTTCTGTACCAAAGTCCAGTGACTTTTTAAATTAGGGAAATGGGAGAACAAATGCATTAAAATGTGGTTGTAATGTAATTGGCTGTTCTTTTTTTCCCTTGGCATGTATAACTAGAACAAATTAATTTTCAAAATAAACTTGAAAAATTAGCTTGAAAGTAACCAACCCTATCCCGATCCCTATCCCTACAAGATTAATTCATGACAAGACATTTCAAGATATTTTCTAGTCCCCCATGCTGTGAATATCTATCCCTAAGGAAGTTTATGAAGATAAAACACAATCCAGAGTGCTTTGCATTGAGAATTCTTCTCTAAAGAAGTCTTAATTCCTTTGACTCTGATTCTTCTCCATTATTAATAAGGTACTCTAATCTGGGTTTGAATTATCAATAAAGTATGATTGTTAATTTCAAGTCTATGAAAGTCCTAACATGCCTCTGAGGAAGCAGGCTCAAGTCTATGAAAGCTAATGTTACCAACCTCTCTCTTTCATTTAGTCTTAAAGGTGCTGCAAGATCCCTTGGCATACTCATTTGAAATGTGGTGCTGGAGCAGAGTTCTGGGAATAACATGGCCTGATAAAAAGGCAAAACAAATGAGTTCTGGAGCAAATGAGGCCTGAACTATATCCCAGAGAAGTCAAGATGACTAAACTGAGGATGTCTTACGTTGGCCATATCATGAGAAGACATGATGCACTAGAAAATACAATAATGCTTGGTAAGGTAGAAGGCAGTAGGAAAAGAGGAAGGCTGCATTCCAGATGAATAGATTCAATCAAAGAAACCACAGCCATGAGTCTGCAAAAGCTGAGCAGGGCTGTTGATGACTTGCAGGTCTCTCATTCATAGGGTTGCCATGGATTGAAGTTGATTCAATGGCAGTTAAGAACAGCAATGTTATAAATTGAGTTTGAGACTTTCTCTATGTAAAAGATACACTATATTACCAAGCTACAAACCTTTCCCTCCAGCACTGCATGAGCTATTTATTTTTTGAAAACTTTTAATATCATTATTATATCAAATCCACCCTTAATAAACAGCAATCCTACTTGCAACTGAGTCCACTGCATGCTTCCTTAGGCAACTAGATAACCAAGTTCCTATCTTAAGGCATAAACATTCTCAGCGTTCACCTGCATACGTTACCTCATTTGCACTATGAAAGTATTTCGGGTCATTTTATGTGTTATGGTGTGTTTACAATGTATTTCTCTCCGAAAAAAACAGCCTTTAGCTTTTTTCAGACTCTCTTACTGTGGGCAATATCAATTCAAATATAGGCTGTTTGTGAAATGTTATTGCTGAGCAGCAATGAGGTTCCGAGCAGCTACCATGAGTGTTTTATGCCATCTTTATGATGGGTTTCAAGCCAACTCAGACTTACATCTTGGGCTGGGAGGGTGGAAATCACAAATATAGAAGACTTTTTATATTACAAAACCAAAGATATAAGTTTTGTGGAGTACAGGATTACTTAATTTAAATATTAATAATAACGGATCTCTGTCCTCCAGGACTGGACAGGAGCCAGTGTGGTGTAGTGGTTTGGGTCTTAGACTACGACTCTGAGGACTCAGGTTCAGTTCCCTAGTTCAGCCACAAAACCCACTGGATGACCTTAAGCAAGTCATATGCTCTCAGCCTGAGGGGAAAGCAATGACAAACCTTCTCTGAACAAATTTTGCCAAGACAATCCTGTGATAGGTTCACCTTAGGGTTGCCATAGGCCGGGAACAATTTGAAGGCACACAACAACAACAACAGTCCTCCAGGCAAGAATATTACACAAAAAATTATTGGGGAGATCTTGCCCTCTTTGTACATTAAACCTTATTTGGTAGGCCATTTTCTATGGAGATGCTGTTGGAGCAGCAGCTCTGAAATTTCTGCTAGGTCACTTCAATATTACCATTTGAATACAATCCCAAGTATTCTTTCGTGGCTTTAAACTGCTTTTAATAGCTTATTGTTTTCACTGTTCTTTTATTTCATTTTCAGAATTATTCATCATATGTTACCTTCATTTTTTTTTCATCAGGAAGATGATAACTGGCTTTTATAAGCATATGTGTTCCTTTTCACTTACTGTCCTGAGAGAAGAAAGCCAACGTACTTTATGTATGTGCATGAAAATAGCTAAGTGTTACAAAATGCCTCATCCTTCATCCGAATGAAGACAGAAGAACTTTGGATTATACCAGTGGTGGGAATCATGCAATGTTGTTGGACTGCAGCTCCCTGCAACTCTGTCCAAACTAGCTAATGGCTAGGAATGCTGGGTTCTGCAATCCAACATCTGGAGGAGTGTGTGAAATTTGCTTGTGTAGACTGTAAGTAGCAGTAGGGAAAAATCTATCTATTCATTTCCAAGTTTTTAAAAAAAACATTTACTGACAGTTGAGAACCCCTGTCAGAAAGAATGACAGAATCTTATGAATCCTATGAAATTTTCTCCTGACAGCCAGTGTCCCAAAGTGTTGTACAGAAATTATTCTGCTGGGGAAAAAAAACAAAGTTTCTTGTGCAACCCCTATCCCTGTTTTCTGCATAGTTAAATGGGTTTCCTGCATATGCACACACACACGCACGCAAAGTGGTTTTCTCCACAGAATAAATTCTGCACAACACCTTGGGACATTCAAATACAATGTTATGGGGAGTGTTTAATTTCTTCCACAGCAGGAAGAAAACTACTTTAATTATTCATCATCCCATATGAGGATAGTCAGTGAAATAGTCAGTGATTTACATTCATACTATACAGATTGCATAATACAGTTATTTTCTCTCTTGTTGCATCTCACCATCAGCAAAAGAAGAATATGCACATACTAGTCTTAGCATCTAATTAATGGAAAGTCTCAGTCATCCTCACCTTAAGATCTCCTGTGCTAACAAATAAACCATTTACAGTGGGCCCTTGGTATCTGGTGGGATTTGGTTCCAGGACCCCCCATGGATACCAAAATCTGTGGATACCCGAGTCCACTTAAGTACAGTGGCACAGTAAGATTGTGTCCCTTGTATAAAATGGCAAAATCAAGGTTTGCTTTTTGGAATTTATATATTTTAAAAATATTTGTAAATCATGGATGTTTGAATCCATGGATATGGAGAGATGACTATACTGAATGTCACCAGCCATAATAAGTTGTTTGATAATTTTTGGCTGAAAATTCGAGTGTGTATAATGTGAAATTTGTAATATTGTGAAACAATACTAGACTCTCTCACATTCATTATGAAGCAAAGAAATGTAGATATGTCACCTTGAAATTTAATGGAATTTACATCAATCATGTATTATGCTCGCAGAATTGGAGACTGTATGACACTAATTGACAGAAATCTGGAATATTAATAATCGAATATTCTCTATTAACAATATTTAGGAAAGAAAGAGGTTGGAAGTGTACAGTCCCCCAGCATTTTCAGTATTGCCTATGCAAGATAAGGCAGGTGGAAGTTGCAGTTCAACAACATCTGAAGCACCAGATGATTCCCATTCCTGCTTTACAGGCCACCCTAGTAACTTCGAGAGGAAAGCAGTGGTGGTGACAAGCATGTTCAATTCATGGGATATATTTCAGCATGTGGAGATTCAGGACATGTCGCCTCCCACATTCCCCATGTGTGCCAGGAATAAATGAGATTGTTATGGAGTTAGTTTCAGGAACTATCATCCTTTCCACCATTGGTAAGCTGTGTCTCTGTATCAATGAAGAACCTGCTGGTCTGGCTCTGCCCAGGACTGATGTTAGCTCCATGTGGGCAAAAAACTGTATAAAATGATTCCTATCTCAGTAGACTTTTGAGCAGCAACATCTGATTGAAGTCTGGTTTGCCTTGTGTTTCTTGCTCTTCTCTTGTTGTGCTCCTTACCTTCCCCTCTCATCCTTAAGGTCCATTCATTTGAACTCCTTGTTTCTGGCTCCTGAATCATTTCAGGCTGCTACTGATAGAGGATTTCTACACCTGGCTGAATTGTCACTCAAACGTGGAGGAAATGTGCGTGTCTGGAAGCCAGGCATGCTTCCTCAACTGTCATGCAGTCGTCACTCTCTCTTAGCATCCCTGAATCGTTCCGGGGAGCGTATTTCCTATGAACGCAAACTTTGTGATAATAGGAAATCCACTCCCCTTGAGGCAATTCAGAGACACTAGAGGGAGCAACGTTTCCATGCCAATTGAGGAAGCGTGCCTGGCTTTCAGACATGCATGCTTCTTCCACCTATCAGGGAAGTTTGAGCAATGAAGATTCAGCCATGTATTGAAATCTTCATAGTCCATAGTCCAGCCCTGACAGCTGGGCAAGAGACAGGGCGCTAAAGGAAATATAGCACCATGGGAAATATGTTGAAAAGTGAGGAGCCAAGGAAACAGCAAGTAATGGAAGCCAAAATTAGCAGAAACAAGGACTCAAAGGAAAATGAACCAAAAATGCTATAAATGGCCCTGTAGATGGGATGAATGTCAATCATTATCAGGAAGAAAGTGGGCAGGTAATGGAGATGTAAAGGGCTATGAGCCAGAAAGAACCAAATTGTTATTAGGTAGGGGTGATACCTAGATTCTGACAGAGCTTTGACAACTGGATGGGAATTTTGCAGCTCTGCCAAAGCTGTAGGACTGTAGCTCCCAGCAAACCTAGCCAACACAGCCAGTGGTGAGGAATGTTTGGGGTTACAATTGAAGGGCATCTGAAGGGCCATACTCTGGTTTTATGAGTTGTATTAAGAAAGACCTGCTAGTTCTCACTTCTGAGTGACATCGGTATCTAATTTGGTTGGATCCAGCATAAATAAATAAATAAAAGCTTTATTTTTAGCCCGCCTTTCCTGGGATCAAGGCAGGTCACAACAGCCAAAAACACGATACAATCAATATACAAAAAATTAAAATACAAAAAATACAAAATCTCACAATATCTTACAACAGTTAAAATCCAGTTAAAATTTTTTCCAAATAGCACAAGATTACAAGAACAATGAGGAGAGCATGACCTATCAGACATTAGTTTAAAAATCAGTAGTGAATAAAAGTTGTACAGAAGCACAAATAGCATTTGCAAACAAAACAAAAAGGGAAGAATGTGTACTGACATTCTTTGTTTATCGATTTTGGTGAAAGGAGCATTTTTCAAGTCTCTCTGATGGGTAATGATGGACTGTGGATATAATAAATAATAATAATAAAAATTTTATTTATATCCCGCCCTTCCTATGATCAGGGCGGCTTACATCAAGGTTAAAAACAGCAATCCACAAATACAACAAGATTAAAATACAAAAACATTAAACCAAAACAGACAAAAAAAACCCATAGCCCAACCTCTTGGCCACGGAAGAGGAGGGAGGCCCGCAGGATTTTATTCGGGGAATGCCTGTTGAAACAGGAAGGTTTTCAAGTCCTTCCTGAATTGGGCCAGGGTGGTGGACGAGCGGAGCTCAGTGGGCAGAGTATTCCAAAGGGCTGGGGCAGCTGTGGAGAATGTCCTCCGTGTGGTGGAGGCTAACCTAGCCCCAGGCACCTTCAGTAACTGCTGCCCAGATGTTCTGAGGGTGCGAGGCGGAATGTACGGGGAGAGGCGGTCCTTTAGGTATCCTGGGCCCAAGCCATTTAGGGCTTTATAGGTAATCACCAACACCTTATATTGAGCTCGGAAGCGAATGGGCAGCCAATGGAGGTCTTTCAGCACCGGTGTTATGTGGCTGGTCCTGGGAGCACCAGTGACCAGCCGGGCTGCCATGTTCTGCACCATTTGCAGCTTCCGAGTTTGGTATAAGGGTTGCCCCATGTAGAGTACGTTGCAGAAATCCAGTCTCGAAGTTACCAGAGCATGTACAACAGTTTCTAGGTCCCTCTGGGCCAGGTATGGGCGCAGCTGGCGAATCAGCCGAAGCTGATAACAGGTGCTCTTGACCGTCGCATTCACCTGAGCTGTCAGGTGGAGCGACGAGTCAAGAAGCACCCCCAAACTGCGCACGGAGTCCTTCACGGGGAGCGTGACCCCGTTCAGGACAGGTGGAACCACCGCCATTCCTGGACCAGGAGAACCTATCACTAGTACCTCCGTTTTCTCTGGATTCAACTTGAGTCGGTTTTCCCTCATCCAGCCCATTACTGACTCTAGACAGGCCACGAGAGGAGAGATGCCATCCCCAGTCACTGCATCAGTCGGAGACATAGAGAAGATGATTTGGGTGTCATCAGCGTACTGATAACCCCGCGCCCTATGTCTCCGGATGATCTCTCCCAGCGGTTTCATGTAAATGTTAAATAGCATGGGAGACAGAATGGCTCCTTGAGGGACCCCAATTTTAAGGGGCCTCTCATCAGAGCACACGTCTCCCAGCTGCACCATCTGGGACCTCCCGGAGAGGTAGGAGCGGAACCACGGGAGCGCAGTGCCCCCGATCCCCACCTCTGCCAGGCGTCCCAGAAGGATACCATGGTCTATGGTATCGAAAGCCGCTGAGATGTCCAAGAGCATCAACAGGGACACGCTTCCCCCGTCGATGCTCAGACGGAGATCATCGACCAGGGCGACCATGGCCGTCTCAACCCCGTAACCCGCCCGGAAGCCAGTTTGAAATGGGTCCAGATAATCCGTTTCATCCAAGACCGCCTGAAGCTGGATCGCAACCGCTCTCTCGATCACCTTTCCCAAAAATGGTAGCAGCGAAACAGGCCGATAGTTATTATGTACCAGGGGGTCGAGGGAGGGCTTTTTTAAAATAGGTTTTACAATGGCCAATTTAAGTTGAGATGGAAATAGCCCATCCCTCAGTGATGTGTTAACTATCCGGCGTAACAATAATGTTACTGCCGGTCCCCCCTGGGCCGCTAACCACGAGGGATAGGGATCAAGAGAGCAGGTTGTTTTCCGAACACTTCCGAGGATCTTGTCCACATCCTCGGTACTCACCAACTCAAACTGATCCAGTTTAACATAGTCCACGGAGGCTCTGGACACTTCTACCCTAGGTTCTGCTATAATGTCGGCGTTCAGACCTTCGCTTATACGAGAGGTTTTATCCGCAAAAAAGTCGTTAAACAAGACACAGCAGGCCTTAGAAGGTTCAAGGATCTGGTTCAGGGCAGGAGGGAGCTGAGTTAGATCCCTGACCACCCTGAACAACTCTGCCGGACGCGACTCAGCGGACGCAATACGAGCACCATAGAACGAGTTCTTTGTTGCTCGTATTGCCTCTCCGTAGTCCTTTAACAGTTGGTCTAGGAGAGCCTTGTCGTTTAAGCAAAGGTGTTTCCGCCAACGGTACTCTAGCCGTCGCAGAGCCCGCTTCCTCACCCGGAGATCTTCCGTATACCAGGGCTTACGTTTAGAAGCAGGCCTGAGAGGGCGCTTGGGAGCGATACTGTGTATAGCCCTAGAAAGACCGGTATTCCAAATACCGGTGAGGGCATCAACAGAGTCGCCGTCATTTCCAACCGTAAGCCCCTCTAAGGCTTCTTGGAACCTCTCAGGTTCCATCAGCCTTCGAGGGTGGACCATCCTAACAGGTCCACCACCCCCGGGGGGGATCTGGGTAGAGGCCTTGATTTTCACCTCTACCAGGAAATGATCCGTCCATGGCAGGGGGGAAACATTAGCTATTTCCACCCACGGATTTTCCACGTCCGAACAGAAGACCAAATCGAGAGTATTACCCGCACAATGCGTAGGACCCTGTATCAGCTGGGACAGGCCCATGGCCGCCATGGTATCCATGAATTCCCGAGCCGCACCAGATAGAACATGGCTGGCCGTGAGGGAGATGTTGAAGTCGCCCAGGACAAGAAGCCTGGGCGTCTCCATCATCAGCTCAGCGACCAGCTGTGTCAGCTCGTTAAGGGAGTCCGCTAATGCACGGGGTGCATTATATAAACTATAAATGCTTCAGAAACCACTGTTTACTCCTTTCCCTAGCCTTTTTTTTTTCTTTGAATATGATATATAAGAAAACATATAACCATGGGAAAGGTTTTCCCTTTAAATATTAAAATATTTTCCCTTTAAATTAGGATTTCTAATTATAGTGGTAAAAAAACAACCAAAAAACAAAACAATGGTAGCATGAATGGAAGTGTGACTATAATTTTGTAATTGCTATGGAACACTTTATTTTTTTAATTAATTTCATAAACAAATACATATGATACATATGATACCCATTAACATACACGTAAACATAGAGACCTAAAATGCATACAGTCACATAAACACCTAAACATCTCCAATCTTATCATACGTATCTTTAACATAAACCTCCTTTATCCTATCCATACATTTTTTTAAAAAAGATATTAAGAAACAACATCAAAGCACATCCAGGTTTTGTGTGTATGTGTGTGTGTTGTTTTGCTCAAACTTCCAAAGGCTTCCGATGGATGCATGAGTATTGGTAGCTAAGAAGACATGTAGAAAGTTTGAAAATTGATTAAATATAATAATGCCACACTATAGGAGACTAAAGCACATAGCATTACCTGCTTGGATTTTTCAGACATGCTAATGCTGCTCACTAAATACTTGTGTTAAGTGAACTGGTTGCGACAATCCCTGCAGCACTGCAATATTGCCATCCATATTGCAGCTAGCAAAGTGAACTTTAAGCTTCATTAGGGAGTATTCACTGGCTTAGCATATCTTTCAGGCAGAAAGACAGACAGTTGAATTGCTAAATGTTCCTTCTTTCTTTCTGGACTCCCAAGTATCTTTAATTTGCACACATGGGACGAGGGTGACATTTTAATTGGAAAAAATTGCTAGCTTGACTTGAAGGATCCTCTTTTGCCTTGTGAAAAAGCAGGCATTGCATTTCTGTAATCATTAACTTTAAGTTCCCATTTAAGTAAACACTGATTTCCATTGATTGTTGTGGTATTTATTACAGGAATAATGGGGTTATTGGAATGCAGGTCCCTATAAAATAGTCCTTTCCTAATCAGCAGCTCAAATACTGTTGGCTTGTTGGCTACAGTTAGATAAGTTTGATGAGCTTTTTATCATTGCTAGAACTGTATTCTATTTTAACCACCCACCAGTACAAAAGTTATCGGAGATTACAGCTGCAGAATATATGTTCGGATATGGCAGAACAGCAAAAAATAATAGCTCTGTAGGACAGATAGAAAAATAGACATGAAAATATAAATAAAGGTATGGATCCCGCAGAGAAGGTATGTGTGTTTGCATTTACACATCTAGGTACTTGTGCAAATAGATTTAGGGTTTTCATCAGCAGACATGATTCTGATCCTTCTTCCACGTCCTTATTTGTACATTTGAATACCATCAGCACAGGGGTTGTGGTCAGAAGCTTGCTGTCATTAGAATGATAGATGTCAGGCTGCACCATGTTCGTTGTAAAAAGGACAGAGAAGAGAGAGAGTCTGTGTATGAGAGAAGATAAAGGAGTTGAAAATGTTAAGCAGGTCCATAAGAATATCCCTCATCTCCAAAATATAAGTCTAGAAGGATGAGCTCCCTGTATTCTTTCTAACAGCCTGCTCCACAAATCAGGGCTAGGTCATAAACATAAAAAATATGCCATGAGAGAAAAAGAGATGTCTCTACATGAACCCTATTTAAATTTCTGTCTTTTTCATATTATTTTGAAGGGGTTTTCACAGATGTAATGTGCTAAGGTACATTAGAAGAGCCACCTCTTCTCCCCCCGCTCCCCCCAACCATCCCTCTCCTCTTCCACCTGTTGTAAGGCTGTAGGTTTACCTTCCTTCTGCTATTTAGACTCTATTACGGTGGGGTTTCTAAGACCTTTCAGACATAGGGGTGAAATAAGTACTCATTCATATAGGAGATAGTATGAAATGATGAGCCTGAGACAAAAAGCAAGAACCAATTTCCTACATGAACAAAGAAGCTTATTCTGTGGTCTGTCTAGGAAGATTTAAGATTTGTCATACCACAAAATAAATTGGCACATAGTACATTTCTGATCACTGTCAACAGTGAAGAAAACAAAACATTGTCTTTCTGGGTGTGAGGGATGAAGTTCTTTCAATTTAATGAGAATGATCAAAGGTTTTCCCATGAAAATCCCTAAATTGTTTTATGTTACACTGAAAAATAATCTGAGAAATACGCATATGCTAATGTGCAATCTGATTTCTTTGTCATACAAGGGACAAATCACATTTCATTGTGGTTTGCATTTTCTTCTCCCTGCTGGAATAATGTGGGTCTTTAAAGCTGCAGTGTACAATTGTTTTCTGAGTATGTGCACCAAATTTAATTCTATTATTTCAATGATTGATAGAGTTGATGTGTTTACAAATAAGTTTACCCACTTAAAATGATATGCTGACTTCACTAGTAGTTAATAATGGGTACAAAGTGACTCAGGCACTCCTTGTTAGGAATTTACTTCATGGATTCTGGGATATTCCCATTTTATTTAATAAAAGGTAGCAATAACTCATTTCCATGTTTGGTGGATTTTTGATTGGACCCATTTCCATGTACATCATCTAGTGAACTTTAACCAGTGAAACTGGTTCTAAGGAGGCCATTTGTCCTTAGAACTTAGTCTTAAAGGTGTTGCACATTCTCACCTTCCTCTTCTTGCCTCCATTTTATGCTCTAACACTGCATCTGCCCCGATCTGGCTAGAAAAGGGGCGGCATACAGTAAAGTATGTACAGCCCCAAGTCTATAAGGCAGTAGTTCCCAAACTTTGGTCCTCCAAATATGTTGGACTTCAGTTCCCAGAATTCCTGACTGCTGCCTAAGCTGGCTAGGGCTTCTGGGAAATGAAGTCCAAAACACCTGGAAGATCAAAGTTTGGGAGCCACTGCTATAAGGGAACATTTATAAAGTCAAGGGAAAGAAACTGTTAAAGTTTGTAACTCCTGAAACAAGTTATACACTGTGTCAAGCTTCAGTAACATCCTACAAGAAAGATACTGTATTCAACCTTACTTGTAAATAACATTTGTTCCTTTGTTTTAACAAGTAGTCACCTGAAGTGTGCTTACAGATAGCATCATCCACAGTACCAAACATAAGTAAAATGCTACCAAAGGAAAAAGGGCTTTTATTATTTAGGACACTTTAGATAGTGGTGGCAGGTGCTGAGGTAGTTGCCAATCTGTCACATATGGGTGGTGGAGTGGTGGGATCAGATGATGATGATGATGATGATGGTATATTTATATTTTCCCGCCTCTCCCTGCTGATTGACACGAGGTTACAACCTGATAAAAATATATACATACAGTTGGCCCTTCCCTCATGCGGGGGATCTGTTCCACACCCCGCTGCGTAAAGGAAATACTGCGTAAACTCAAGCCCCATTAGAAACAATGGGTCTTGTCCCTGCAGCACGCACCCGGTGCGCACCCCATTGTTTCTTCTGGGGTGCAGGAGAAGCCTTTCTGGCGTGGCTTCCAGCATATGCTGGAAGCCACGTATACCGTGCCCGCGTATGACATGGGTGGACTTTACAATCAATAAAATACAATAAATCCAAATACAGTACATCATCTCAACAATAATAATATCAAATAAAAGCTAATTTATCATGGTACAACAGTTTTATAACAGTAGAATTGCACAGAATCATTGTCAAGGATTAATGGATGGATATCCTAAACAGGTTCGGATGGATAGGGGGACTTTCATGATTGTGTTTTGTGAATGTATCACCTGTACACCAATGCACTGTTGCCCTGTACCGGCAGAGCATCATATGTGAAACTGTGTGCCCAATTAAAGGGGTCACCATCCAATGGCATGGCATCTGGGCAGATGTGGGAGGTACTTAGAGGTCTCTGGTGGTGCGTTTATGTGACTGTGCATGTATGGTGGAGGCAACAAAAACAAATTACCCAGTGGCACAGCTTAACCCTGTGCACTGAGGTCAGGTCATGCTTTATTCAGCCGTCCTTGGTAGACTGCTGTGCCGACAGTGAGATTTCAACCCGCTTTTGGAAAAAGCAGGATTGAATGGCTTTTTCCTGCCTGTCTGTTCTAGCCCTAAGGCAGCTACTTCTTTGAAAATTAAAATCATGTGCATGTGCAATCTGGATAGTTGTCTGATGTCATGTCACATTTTACACAATCCACTATCCTCTCCATACATGATCCATCACTAGCAAAAAACATTCAATGAAGAGGAAAAGTCAGCCACAGAGGGGGAGTTAATGCCTTGGAGCCATTTTTAACCCTACAAATTCATGCACACCTCTAATTTCACAATGAACAATTCAGCTTCATCCTAGTAGAAGCAACTATCTCAAACTCCCCTATGGATATCATTTACATAATTCAGGATGCAAATATATGCTTCATTAGAAATTCAGCAATCCAATTCTTTTTTTCTTTTATGGATTTGGCAAACCCATTCCTGTTCAGTATTTTAACTGGCTATTCTGTGTAATAACTACATTATTCTATGTTCTCAGTTCTTGCTAGTCTATCTTTCAAGTTCTTGTCTTTATACGTCTGGGGACTTGCCACATAAATAATAAGTGTTCATTCTCTTTGTTCATTACTTCTATGAATTTTGAATTACTCTTTTTATGATTGAATCCTGCTACTTGAGCGATAGAATTTTTCAGATTTACCAGAGTCATTTCAAACAGAGAATGATAGTACACCACAATATTAAAAATTATTGAACCTCTGTGATTAAAATAACTATCCAGTCCATGAAGTGTATAATGTAGTGAATTTATTGCAGTCTTCCTTTATCATCATTCTTTCTGCTAGAGCTACTTGAAAGTGAAAACTTACCATTTTACTAAATAATGATTATCTTGTCAAAAGCAGATACTTTGTTTCTTGTAAAAGGAGGGACTCGTGACCCAAAATAAGCAGTATAAGCAATGTAATATATGCAATTTGAAGTGACAGAAATTCAGGATACTTTGATAAAAGTACATGTGTTGGATATATCCTGTCAGTATGATGCTGATCTGACATTCGGATGGGGCTTGTTTTTTGTTTTGCTGCTAGGCATCTGGAAAAGCAGTGTATATTATATATCCGTTCTCTTTAATTTTCAATTATGAATGTGGTGATTATTCCATTTAAACATGATATAGTTCCCTCTCCCTCTGTACAGTTGTTGTTGTTGTTGTTGTATAGTTTACTGTCGCAGAGAAAAGAATACATTAAATAGAAGTCCAAACAGAATTAATTTACACACTGAAGTCTGCTTTGCACATTTCACCTTTCAGTGGCCTTTTTCCCCCAGTGTGCTTTCGACTTCTGCTGTTGCTTGTAATGGGGAGACAGAAACTTCTTCATCTCTCTACAGTTGTACTCCGTTTGGCAGGTCTTACCTCTGTTTTTAACTTTTGTATTTAAAATGCTGTGTAAAATTTTACAGCACTATATAAATAAATGATGATGATGATGATGATGATGATGATGATGATGATGATGATACTACAGTGAGAGACTGCCTGAGAGAGAGGTGCTTGCACTTGAAAGAAGAGGTCAACTTGTGCTTCTGCTTCTGCTCTACAAGCTGAAATGGCCATGGTAATCCTGATGATAATGTGACTGAGGATCTCCTTAAAAGACCTTTTCAAATGTGTTTGATATAAGCAATGTGCATTTTCATCTGTTTTAAATGTGCATTTCCTATAAAAGCATACACAACCTTTTTTTTTAAATCATCTCATCATTCTTTCTTGGAAGGCATTTCATTTCCTATCTCATTTATTTATTCCATTTATTAATTTGTGGCCTTTCAAGGCCAGGCATTCACAAAGCAATGTATACAAAAGGAAAGGAGCACTGGAACATTAAAACAACAAGCTGCCCCAATGGCATGTTTGAAACCAACAGATTTCTTTCAGCTTGAGTTTCCACAGTTTACAATCCACTCCATGAAATGAACAGATATAGGATGGGTGACACGTGGCTAAATGAAACTACATGTGAAAGGGATCTGGAAGTCCAAGTAGACCACAAATTGAACATGAGACAACAGTGTGATGTGGCAGCTAAAAAGGCCAATGCGGGTTTGGGCTGCATCAATAGAAGTAATAGGGAAGTCATAGTGCCACTATATTCTGCTCTGGTCAGGCCCCACCTGGAATATTGTGTCCAGTTCTGGGCACCACAATTTAAAAAGGACATTGAGAAACTGGAGTATGTCCAAAGGACGGCAGCCAAAATGATGAAGGGTCTGGAACCATGTCCTATGAGGAACGACTTAGGGAGCTGAGGATGTTTAGCCTGGAGAAGAGAAGGTTAAGAGGTGATATGATAGCCCTGTTTAAATATTTGAAGGGATGTCATATTGAGGAGGGAACAAGCTTGTTTTCTGCTGCTCCAGAGACTAGGACCCGGAACAATGGATGCAAGCTACAGGAAAAGAGATTCCACCTCAACATTAGGAAGAACTTCCTGACAGTAAGGGCTGTTTGATAGTGGAACACACTCCCTTGGAGGGTGATGAAGTCTCCTTCCCTGGAGCTCTTTAAGCAGAGGCTGGATGGCCATCTGTCGGGGATGCTTTGATTTAGATTTCCTGCATGGCAGAATAGGGTTGGACTGGATAGCCCTTGCGGTCTCTTCCAACTCTATGATTCTATGATTCAAGCACACAGAGGGCAATATTAGGGCTTTTGCTACATATAAATATTGTACATGGATGAAAGGGGAATCAGAGTGGCCACAAGCAATTAATGTTAATATCTTGGAAATAAATAGGAAGTTACCACATGATGAATATATGTTGTTCAATAGATGTCTCCGCAGGAGGTTATTACCTCCAAAACAATATAATGATAAGAAAGTGCTTCTTTTCTTGCTGTTATGATGAAATCAAACATTTCAAAGTTGCTTGTATTACACTTGCAAACATTTGCCCATTACACAAACTATTGAAACTGGTTATTGCATGTAGTGTGCTCAGGAACCGTTTTCTCGGCTCAAACATTTGGTGTGAACTGAACCTTGTGAATGTATCCCAGTGCAGCTGTCTCTTGCTGTAGGAGATTATTGCACATCAAATCCACACTAGGTTATTATTATTATGGTATTTATACCCTGCTCTTGAGCCCTAAAGGATAGACACGGGTTGTAACCATCACTGGCGGATATTATCACATTGTCCCAAGCCCGGGCAGTAGGCAGCCCGTATCCAGTCCAGGCTTCTCCCATAGCTTTTAAAGAATGGGTTTTCTTGAAAAGCTGCAGGAGAAGCCTGGGTTGGATATGGGCTGCCTATTGCCCAGGTATAGAGCAGTGCAATAAGATCCACCAGTGATGGTTACAACTTGTGTCTATCCTGGCACAGATATGGCGTGTGATAATCTCTGTACGCTCCCCTTGACATTGTTTTGTCCCAAACTAGCTGCTGGAGATGTGCTTGAAAGAAGTAAGATGGAAAAGGGGACTTGGTTTGAAAAAAATACCTTGAACATATGACCAAAAGTGTACATATGAAACAAATAATAATAATAATTCTGGAATATGACAGAGAGGTGAAGTGTCAGTAGCTAATATAGTGCTCCACAGAGATCTCTGTGGAGCATTCCTTTTTTTTTTCCTTTTTTTAAAACTGTGATTATAGTTTATTCCCTCTCTATTTTACTCTAAAACCTTTAGCCTTTTCCATGCCCTACAGTGTTGAGAGTTTTCATAGAAGCTGAAATGCCATTATCTCATGGATCAGTTGCTGTAATGTCTAACACTTTCCCCAGGCTCAGTAGTAGCTGAGCTTATTGTTTCTTTGCCCAAATGAAAGTTATTAGCCAAGAGAGTCTTCTTGGAGTGTTACATGAATTTGGAGTGTTGTTCTGTACAAAATGTGGAGGGAGTGCATTTATCCAGTCTCACTTCTGTACCTTGCGTGTGGTACTGTTTTATAGGCTCTTCTTTACATGCATCAAGGAAAAGTTTACCCACATTAATATTTTGAAAATATGGGGCAGAGACAACTTTAGTTGCCTTGACTAAGAGATCTACACCAGGAACTAGACAGGGGGAGTGTTCCCCTGTTCATTCTGCTGGACACTCATACTTTGTCTACATTGACTAAATACCCTGAATACCCTGTTTACACATTGCAGGCTCAAAACCCTGAATTGGGCCTGAAATTGCTTCATGGTGCCCAAACCTGATTCAGGGTTTCCACTCCTAAGCCTTCTTTACTTAATTCACATTTTGCTGCAGATTTTCCAGTCTCTTCATAGTAATGATGGTGTCTGCCTTCATTTGTGTGGGCCTGAGCTACCTGCCATCATCGTCACTGCGGGTGTGTTGCTCTGAGGTCAGAACGAAGTGTCCAGCTTTTTTAGCATGGCTGGGGGGCTTATTCTGGCCTTAGATTGATGCACTTCAGCAGCAGAAGAGGCAGGCAGCTTGGAACTCATCAAGTGAAAACAGTGTAGTCGCTGGAAAGAAGGTAGGAGCAAATCCAGGGTCACAAGACTCTGGGGACACCCCAGATTATTCTGGAAGATGTCGATAGGTCCTCAGTGGATTTTGATGCTATCAACCATTGTATATTTCTGGCTCACATTGTGGGGGATGAGACCGAGAGGCCTCTTTTTTACAGTGGCTCTGTTCATTCTTGGAGGGACAAACCCAGAAGGTGGTGTTGGGGAATTCCTGCTCAGCCTCTTTGCTTCTCGGGTCTATTGGGGTTCATTTTTGTCCCCCATGCCATTTAATATATGCATGGAATAGCAATAGCAAATACATTTCTATACCGCTTATCAGTGCACTTAAGCACTCCCTAGGCGGTTTACAAGGTGTAAGCTAATTGCCCCCAACTATCTGAGTACTAATTTTATCGGACCTCGGAAGGATGCAAGCCTGAATTGACCCTGAGCCCCCTTAGATGATATTGAATTCACAACCTTATGATTTGTGAGTGAGTGGCTGCAGTACAGACATTTAACCACTTTGCCACCAGGAATCATTGGGAACAGTTGTCCCGAGTCTGACAATCTGGCACCATCAGTATGCAGATGACACCCAGCTCAGAAACTGACACCTTGATTCCAGTGCCTCCCTTTCATTGAAAAAGACTTTCCATTCACAGAAAAGTCTGGATCCATCCTACTGAGATTGTCCAAGAATGTTAGGAACTGACCTCATCCTTTTATATTAGAAACTTTTACAATATCAAACTTTTCCTGGGTGAATTTTTCACTCCACAGGATATCCCTTGGCATGTTTTTCTGATAATGTGGTTTTGATATAGTGGGTTTCATCTGTGTTTATAAATTGGGAAAATATGTGATATTGACAGCGATTACTATAACGCTGTAATAATTATTGATTTTTGCCAACACAGCGTAGTTGGCAATTTGCCAGATGTATTTAAGGAAAATATATGCATAGATTCAATGAATGTGAAGCAAATAAGTATTTTTAGAAAGGCTTATTTCATTCTAATAGATATGCAGTGATTATGCAGAAAGTTTTTACTGTTTTCTTCATCATTAGTCATTAAAAAATAACTGGCAGTACAATCATGTATTATTATATTATGAATGCTTAGAACATTTCCCCAACCTTGGTGCTTACTGATTTTTCCTCTAGCTGAATGATATATTAGAATAATATCTACATCTCTGCTTCTCTCTCTCTCTCTTTGTCTTTGCTACATTTAATGTCCTCACATTGAGGGCCTTCTTTCAAAAACAAAGTGCTAACACTGTGGAATTATACTGAATTTTTCTTGGATAGAAAAGAGGAATGAATAAATTCTGCTGGGACCTGAGCTTAAGGAATCCTAGATATTTCAATCCTGATCCCTAAACTGCTAAGCCTTCCCCTCTGGCAGAAAACTTCAACAGTAGGTCAGTAATTCAATGGCACCTCCTGGGGGCAAGATAAAGAATAAGTCTCCTGAAGGAAATGCAGGGCACAGTGGATCAAAACTGCAAGGCAAACTAGAAATGAAAATTCTCTTCTATCAAGATGCCTTGGATCTAAATATAGGAACAAAATCCAAGCTTTCCAAAATAGTTGGCACAAAGTGAAAAAGTTTTAGATCCATCTTTTCCTTCTATAGCCTCTGAATGTTTTATTGTATAATCAGGTGGGGTGCCATAAAAGAACAATGTTCATTATTATGGTGGGGGGGCTGATGTCTGGAGAACTGTACAGAACTGTACAGATTCCAGGGCCTCTTTCACATTACAAAATTGTAGTGCTGTGATTCTTCTTTGACTGCCATGGCTGTCTCCCATGGAATCTTGGGCTTTGTCATTTGATCAGAGACACCAGAGGAGTCCCTTGGCTGAGATTTCTAAATGCCCCTCCCTAAACTGCAAACTACAGGATCCAATGCATTCCACTGAGGAGGAAAAATGGGAGGTGTCTCAAGAAAACAGGATGGATGACTAAAGAACTTTCGAATGAGCCAAGTTTTAAAAGGGACATGTATAAGAAATAGAAAAGGGGGAAAGTCACCAAAGAGGAATTCAAACAAATAGTGATCATGTGTAGAGGAAAATTCAGAAAAGCTAAAGTGCAGAATGCACAAAATGCTCAGGCTTGCTAGAGAGGTTAAGGACAATAGAAAGGGCTTTTTTTGTTGTTATGTATGCAGCAAAAAGAATGAAAAGGAACTAATAGGGCCATTGCATGATGGCAAAATGTTAACAAGGGACAAAGAAAAGGGAAACCTACGCAACACATTATTTGCCTCAGTCTTCTCAGAAAAGGAAAACCATGCTCAACCTGAGGAAATGGAGCAGATGACACGGTAGGGGCAGTGGCACAACCAAGCTAGATTAGAAAGCTGAGCCATACTTTACATGGTAGGAGATTGGACTTGATGACCCTTGATGTCTCTTCCAATTCTATGATTCTGTGAATCTACCAGGCTTGCCGGAACTCTCTGTTGCAAACCCAAATACCCTAGATCTATAAATCAATTTAATATCCATGGAAATTATAGCATTAATACTTCCTGGGGGCTTCCTGGAAAAAAATTGGACTTTCCAAAATGCTTTACATGTCCTACATGGCTTTTGCTGAGGAAAAAAGAAAGAAAGGAGAGGTCAATTTTTAGAGGCAGGGGATCAGATTTTAGAGGCAGGACTCTTTGGATTGGGTCTTTCCAATATATAAAAAGTCTTACATTTATAGATTAAGTCATAGTAATTGCAGCATCCTCTTGCCATTCTAAATG
Source organism: Sceloporus undulatus (assembly GCF_019175285.1). NCBI lineage: Eukaryota > Metazoa > Chordata > Lepidosauria > Squamata > Phrynosomatidae > Sceloporus > Sceloporus undulatus. The sequence continues at coordinate 180,918,809 of NC_056522.1, read as the reverse complement.
AGTAATGAAATGAGAGACTTTTAAAAAAAATAGTGCTGCAAGCTCTGTATTGACCATGTATTGGTCAATTGGCCTCTGTATTGACCTCTGTATTGGTCATGATGCCCTTTGGTACTTGCTGGCACAGATGGCTTTGAGGGCACATCTTATTACGTTTCTGCTCTTATTATGTTTCCGCTCATTCATTATGGGTTGGTTTCAAGAAATGATATTGGGGAACTCTTGGATTTTGGTGCATGCCATTCTGCCAGGTTTGATCCTGTTCCATATATTATTTAACAGCTGTATGCATCTGCTTGGAGACAGTCTAAGGATTTGAAATGTGTTGCCAAAAATATTTGGATAACACACAGCTGTTTTGCCTTTTTAAAGTGCTGCTGTTTTGATTTTTTTTTAAAAAAAAATGTATTCAGAACAGAGAAAAATAGTATTTCAAGCTATGTATGTAGATACATACCATGGTATGTGGTTGTGAGTATAGTATGTGATTACAGTTTCCAATTTCCCTAACTTAAGAGGTGAAGAAACTACAGTAGTTGCATTTTTGAAAAGAAAAATTCACCTTGATTAGAAAAGTTAAGCCCATTAAGAACAATAAAATCCACCGTGTGGGTTATTCATGCCTTCTTCAGTGCATTAAGAACCGTCAAGTTAAAGCTTTCTGGCTGCACAGTTGAATTAGGAACATTTTACCATTATAGTAATTACTAATTTGGGTTTTTTTTTTCCTGTTGGTGCAAGGAAAGATCTGTGCAGCCTTCTCTAAAATAAAACTGACAGGCTTGTTTTCCTTCATCAAACCCCGCACACATTGTGCATGTGTTTTTTTTTTTTTGGTGTGTGTATGCATGTATACAAAGAAGAAAATAACTCATGTAGCTTCTTAAATTAGCACAGTTTGATGGAACAAGTTCTGCATTTTTAAAAAATAGAAAAAAGTAATCACATTAATGAGCAATAAGGTCTGCATTTTTTTAAAAAAATGCATCTGATAAAAAAACAACATCTGAACTGTATTTTAAAATAAAGCTTGCATTTCTTGGCATGACATATCTCCTTTCTGTTTTGACACTAAATTGCATTAGTATACCCTTGTTAAACTTGTATGTCTAAATTCCATTTGTCAGATGCTCACTATCTTCATGCACTTTTACCCGGAGCTCAAGTTGCACCACTTTCCAACCACTTAACACATTTCAAGTGTTTGAGTGCTAACAAATGCTTCCTTGCTCAACAGATTTCTCTGCTATTAAACAAGTGTACCTTTTTTTTGGGGGGGGGGTGCGCTCAGTGTGGAAAAAAGTTATGTTTTACATGTTAATGCTGAAAGAGTTGTGAGGAACATACAGGGATTTTAAGTGTGCCTAATGTTGCATTTTCTCGAAATTAAAATGTTGACAGTGCAGCTACCCTCTACTGCCATACATTGGGGCAGAAGTGAGTAACATACATGGTTTTCTTTCCGGGGCAGTGTACGTATCTTCATCAAAATCATTTTCTGTGGCTAGAGAAAATTGCCTATTGTTTGTTTAGTTGTGGCTGTGTTGGTTAAGGAATTTGAAAGAACACATTTGGACATAACTTAACAACAACCCCAATACACAATTTTTAGATCAGAGACTTAGAGCTAAAACTTGGTTTAGGGTAAACTCAGATTGTCAATGAAACACCCTTACCAAAGGTGTTGCTCCACCTAGCCAAAGAACCCAAAGGTTTCAGTCACCTGCAATATGTGTCTTTTCCTCCCAGCTTTCCTATTAGGAAGTAATAATGAATGCAATCCTATACATGTCAGTTTAGAAGCAAGCACCACAGAGCTCAGTTCAACTTATTCTGAGGTAGATGTGGTTAAGATCTGCAAGCCATACCTAAGAGGAATGGTTGTGACAGCAGGGTATATTTACCTTGGATGTGAGAAGACTGAGGGGTGATATGATAGCCATCTTCAAATATCTTTAGAGCTGCCAGGTAGAAGATAGAGTGAGATTAATTTCTGTTGCTCTAGACGACAGGACCCAAGGCAATGGATTCAAATTACAAGAAAGGAGATTCTGAACAAACATTAGGAATCATCGCCAGACAGTAAGAGCTCTTCAATAGTGGAATGGTCTAGTTTGTTCATTGTTCATTGACGTTTTTTAAATAGCAACTGAGTGCCCACCTTCCAGGGGTATTTCAGTGGTAAATTCCTGCACTAACAAGGGATTGGCATCAAGTTATTACATAGCCCTTGAGGTCTCTTCTGATTCTATGGCTCTAAGTAAATAAAAATACGGAAATATCAAGTGGAGGATGTTTTAAACCCACCGTTATCATTTCTGCCCAGTGGATTTTTTTAAATTAAATGATAGAGAGTAGGAGAAAGTAAGGTTGCTGGATTGAAGGACATCACTAAAAAACATTCCCCCCCCCCCCCAAATTTTTTGTACCATCCGGCTTAGTAAAGCTCTGCTGCCTCTAGAAGGAAATTCATTCCTCATTTGCTCGGAGGAATATTCTGCAGTACGATGCATGTGCTTCAGGGCTAAAATCTGGGCGGATGTGGAACTAAATTTCCAGATAATTTCTTGCACAGCCATGAAGCTTGGGAGCCAGTAAGAATTTTATTGTTCACTGTTACTAAACTGGGAGAGTAAGTAGAAGCAGATTACAAATGGCTGACAAGAATGGTAACATGCAAGTAAAATTCAGGCAATGAACTAACTCTCTCCTGGAGGAAGTTCTTGCAACACCTGAGAGAGAGAGAGAAAGCTGCCTTTACAGTTGCTGCGTCTGCAGCTTTCCTTTGTTCTTTCACTAAATGCTATTATATTTCATTTTTATCACTTTAAATTGTATATGACCATCTTGGGAATTTACACTAAAGGCAGTTCATAAGTCTGGTGGTATTGTAATGGCACTTTGTTTTGAAGTCTCAAAACTTGGACGCTGGAGTCTTATGGCCAACCAGTTAGTCTTTGAATGTTTTCCCAATACTTTTACTTAGTACTACAAGGAGTTCTCGTTTACTTTCAGATTTTTTCCCCTCCCATTCATCTTCTCTGTGTGGCAACCAAGGGACTTGTTTTCAGTGAGCAAAACAGGTCAGACAATCAGTTAGAGAGAGCAAGATGTAAAACTCCTCTCATTATTTACAGATACAGCATTCATGGGACCTAAGCAGCCATGGCACTTTAAAAGAGAGAGAGAGAGAGTGGGGGAGAGAGAAGGAGATTTATATGTATGACCTGATTCATTAATCTTTCAGCGCTTCTGAATATATTTATCCCAGAGGTGCTGACTCGAGTTTTATTTTATTTCGTTTCACAGTATTATGTTTATTATGTGTGATACATGCCTACAAGAGGATAAATTGCTGTCAATAAATTAATGACGCATATCAATTACTTATAAATAATGTCTTTTGAGTCAGCATGATGTGTATCCAATTTTATTGGAATGGAATGCCATTGGTGCTTACCAATGGTGCTTAGGTACTAGTGAGTGAATTCAAAAATTCAGAAATTTGTTTTTGCCTTCCAATTCAATTTGGGATGAAAGGCAATAAAGAAAAAAAAATCACTTTGTTGAGGAGATGGATGTTCTGGCTGTTAATTGAACCTTGGAGTGATTCCTGGCGTTACATGAGATCAGGATTTTCAAGTGGCCAGTTGAGAGTTAAACTGAGTACAAAGAGGCAGCCGTGTTTATTTATTTATATATCTGCCATGATCACACATAAAGTATGGTGGGTGGCCTAATTAAAACATGGAAATTGTGCAGCAGGATGAGATGACATACCACTACCACCACCCCCGCCATCTCCCTGCCTTTCCTTCATGGCGTCAGTTGTCACAGACACTTTCCTGCCAACCTGGATTCCAATCAGAATTGAACGAAGTTGAAGAAAAATGCCTGAAGTGCTCTAATGAAATCGGATGGAGATGGGGAAAGGCTAACATCCCCTTAACAACACTTGTCTCAAGGGCTAAAAATAATTTGGATTCTACTTTATAAATGAATGAGGCAGGCTTACACCCACATATATATTTAATGTATGGCTGCTCCATCACATTTAGCTTGGCCCTTATCATTCATTTGTGGTACCATTGAATATCTAGTGAATGGCTTTTGAACTGTGGAGATCTAACATAGGATTAGAGTTGGACTACCACCAACAACCTTTGTTTATTGTTGAATATTACCTTTCACCCCAGTAACCCTAGGAACTCCAATTCTGAAAAACAAGTGATATTCCATTTCGAACATACAGTAAATTAAAAGGAAGTTACCAATGTATTTTTCTTGCTTTGTAATGTACCACTTCAATTTATAGAATTCCTAAGCTTGCATTCAGAAGACTTTATTGGCCAACCGAAATGCACAATATACTGTACTTGTTGCAAGCTTCCAAAGCTCCACTGGCTTCTTCATCAAGCAAGATGTTTCAAACCAAACAGGAGAAAAAAATTGGAGATATTAGTAAGATGCGGTCATTTTGTTGTTTCTGGCCTAAATTAAGATGGTATGAGAAGGGTAAATTTTGGAGACTGGCTCCTCCTCCTTTTGGCCATGTGGGAACTGGGAGTTTAACAAAGTCCAGGAAATGTAAAGTCCATTTGCATTTCAACAGGACTCTTCTCTTGCAATCCAATCTGTCTCCATTCCTGTGAGGCCATTGGCCTCTTGTAGGCAGAGGACAATGGATTTTTCAAGAAGCCTCCATGTTTTTGCATCAGGATTAGTTTGATAGGTGTGGAGGTAAAACATGCTAATCCAGTCCAAATTTAAGAAGAAAAAAATTGATTTACCTTGGTTCAATGTCCCAGTCCACTGGCTTGTTCTTTAGGGTTCCCCTGTTGCAGCTACAATGTGGTATCTCACCAAGGTAAAACAATTTTTCTTCTTCTTAAATCCATTGTCCAACACTCCTGACCAATGTGCTGATGGCCCTCATGGCTCCTGCCACCTTATTGAATGTCTTATTGAATGTTTTTGCGATGGTGTCCATGTATGGTGAGGAGGTGACAAAACAAAAGTAACTGTGCAGCACAGGTTGACGCTGCATGGCGCAAGCAGCCCATGTGTGTTCAGCCCACGTTGGGAGTGGCCCATGCAAACAGTGGGGTTTCGACCCACTTTAAGAAAACCCAGGATCGAGCTGCTTTTTCCTGCCCATCTGCTCCAGGAACAGATTGCTCTTCTAAATCTGCTTTATGGCCATATGTCTATCTGAGTCATAGACATGGTTAAAACCATTGCAGAGCTCTGAACTTCAATTCTGTGAAAAAGCTTTACAATTGATACATGTATATTGCTTTTATTCTTCATCCAGACAGGGTTGTGTGTGTGTGTGGGTGTCTGAGAAAGTTGAAAAGCGATTCTGTTTCAGGGACAGGGAAAAAAAAGGTAATTTGAGAAATAGCCTGGAGATGAATGAATGGCACTCTGCATGCCTCTGATTGTGGCAGTCACGAGCGCTTCAGTTAAGGTTGTGAATGTTATTTCCATAATATGTAAGATCTATTTAGAAAAGAATGAAAGAGGTACTCTTAGGACAAATTATGATGGAAAGCCAAGTGTGGCTATGTATCCATTTGTAATCAGTAAGCCTTGTCTTAGAAAAACCCTTTCTCCTGAAAAGACATATAGATATTTCATGAGATTGTATTATTTATCACAGTGTGAAACTTCATGATTTGGTCCTAAATACCTATTTATTCTCTCAGCCTGTGCATACAACAGAGGGCAACATGGCAGTTGTCTCTTATTATCCAAAGGCCAGAGCAGCAATGTTCTTTCACTCTGTTTTGAGGGCCGAAAGCTGTCTTAGTGAATGCAAATGACACAAATAATGAATGAGTCTCTTGCTCTTCAGGCATCACATATAGCAGAAATGGTGTGCTTACTTCAGGCTGTGTAAATGAGTATTTAAATCTGCTTCTCATTTATTCTTACATAAAAGCAAATGCAACAAAGTGAAAGCAAAAACCATGCATTAATAAAGCCTCTTTATGATCCCAGCTGCCATGTGAAGCAGCAATTGTGCTTCGTTGAAAATGGTTTTGGCCCAGCCTTTTTTATTCATCCTTGGGTTCGGTATTTATCTACGCAACAATCATTCATTGGTATCTTATTTTTATTGGTGCTTTATGAATATTTGTGTTTATCATGCAGGGGAAAGTGAGAGAAATGTTTCATTTTTATGATGAGTTACTTTTTCCTGGAAAACCAAGCCCAGTATTTATGTCCAAGGATTTAAATGCTGGCATGAAACAAACAAAATATTTTTTTAAAAAAATAACTTGCATTAATTTTGTTGATGGTATTTGCTAAAATTGTTTGGGAAAATAATTTTAACCATTTCTGGGCACATGCCATCAGGATGGGTTTAGGTGCTTACAGGTATCTCTCAGCTGAAATTCAGGCAATGCTGTGCAGGAACACCAAATAATATGGTGCTGGATTCACTCACTCACTCTCATACACACACACACACAAACAAACAAACACATCAAAACCCAGTCAAGTCATTGTGATATGAGAATAAACAGGAATAGAGCTACTATTAGTTCAGTGGCAGCTGATGTTTACTGGAGCTAGTGGGACAGAGGGTAGGCCACCAAGGGCAGAATCAATGTATTTGATCTACTCAAGCACTACCTTTGCAGGTTAGGGAGAACTTGGAGAAAATTACTTTTCCTCCTCCTCCTCCTCCTCCTCCTCCTCTCTTTCTCTCTCTCCCCATCTTTTCAGTATACATTTCAGAACCTCCCACTCAGTTTGGCCACTCAGTCTAAACAGCTAACAATTGTAATAATGGTGAAACTGGAAAGTTGCATACATGTTTCTTTAAAAACAGAAGCAGGAATATGATTTTTTTTGGGGGGGGGGGGGAGATTGGAATTTAAAGTTGATAACTGCCTAAGAAATTATAAAGGAAAATCAGAAAATATATTTTGAACTTGGAACTGCAGACAAGAAAGCCTTATACAGGATTTAGTAAAACAAGAAAGTGCTAAAATTCGGTGAGAATGTCTATTACAAATAATGGGATTATCCTACAATGAAAAGATGATAAAGCTAGATTAGGAAGTTCAGATAAAAGGAATTTATTTAATGCAAGAACTTAGAAAATATTGATCAGAATAGAGAAGGGAGATTGAATGTAAAGAACAGCAAGGGTCATTGTTATGTTAGTGTTTTTTATTGTAATGGTAGATCATGTTTGTTTAGGTGGGATTTATGTATGAATGTATATAGGTTTTTCATTATTTCTCTCTTATGACTTTTTTCCTGTTTTTCTCTTGTGTATTATCTTTCATATAAAATAAAATAATACAAATATTTTTTTAAAAAAACAGAAGCAAGACTTCCTTGAGGAAGAAAGAATATAGCTCGTATTCACCAGGAAACAAAAATCCCACACACAACAAAACCAATGGCATTACTCCCTATGGTGTCTCTCGGGGTCTAGCGTGGCTATCATGCCAGACTCTAAGTGGAAGACACCCACCCCAGCAATGGTTGTTACTGGAGGGCAGTGCCAGATGGCCTGTTCAGGATCTTGCATGGATGATGGGTGAATGAGAAAGGGAGGCAATGCTCACCTTGCTCACAACAGCCACACAGATCCCACTGGGTGTACACCCCAAAGACAGTCCGCACCCCCTGCACTCCCTAGTGATGTCTCTGAGAGAAACAAGATAAAGAGAGAAGGTGGGCAAGCAAAACCGACCAGATAAACACTTAACTGTCTATTCCACAACGGAATAGAAATTTGGAGGAAGGGAAGGGAAGGGGACAGAAATAAAAAAAAAAATCCAGATGAAACATTATTTCTTTTTCTCTCTCAGAGGATCCCACAATTCATATGTCAGTCTTCAAAGGAGTATCCCAACTAATACCTGCTGAGATTTAACAGAACACTTTCTTTACAAGCTTTTGACCAGAGTGCCCCACTCTTATCTCTTTCATATGACAGAGGCTCTTTACAAAACAAAAGAAAGGGAAGGTTGGTGAGAACTAAGGGAATCATTGAGGGCTGGAGGAAGTTCAAATATATACATGAACTAGGATAAGAAATGAGGAAGGCTAGAAGAACTATAATAAAGCTCATCTGGCTAGAGGTACCACCTGTGCATCCCAATATGAGGGTCCTATTGCAGTGGATATATATTTTCTCTTCTTACTGGAATCTGTTCCATTGCAAAATCTCAAAATTATTTCTATTTCCCATTTTTTTTTATTGCAAAGATTTATATCCTGCCTTTCTCCCACAATGAGATCAAGGCAGGTACTTGGAGGATCTAAGTACTTTTATTTCCTTTTTTTTTTTTTTTTTAAAACCTCTTTTTGCAGTGGTGTTTAGATTGATGATATTGGCTAACATTAAAGTATTTGTTTTGTTTGCGGGTTAGTGGGAGTGTTTTTTACTGTTTTAAATGTCTTTTATTGACCTTGTGCAGAATTTTAAAATTGTATTTTCCCTCTTCTGTTATGCCCTTTCAGTTTTCCTGTTATAAGAGTTCATTTTGGAGCACTATAAAGAGCAGTCTCTAGTGGTATTTGGAATATACCTGCAATATATACCCCAGCTTCATAAGCTCCATTTGACTATTACTATTATTTTTGCCTAAGAGGTGTATAAATATCATGCGTCTACTAGCAGATGATATAATTGAAAAAGAAGAGGTGCAAAATCTTGAGGCAAAGCTAACCTTTAAAAAGATATTTTACTAGCTAAGAGTATACTGACATTCCAGTTGTGATATTCATGACTCACAAGTCCTAATAGTTTTCCAATCCCCCTGATCTAGTCTATCAAGATAGCAGTAATATAGTTTAAATATTCATTGTGGAGTGAGAACAGAATGTTGATCATTTTTCAGAATGTGGTGAGGTTTTTTTTTAAACTTTCTTGCTTTGGGGCCCAATTTTTTGCCTCACCAGGTGCTGTCAGGTGAATAAGAGAGAGTAGTGGAGTTGTCTAGCATAGAGCATAACGGAATGTAGTCTTGCTTTGGACATGACTGAAGAGCTTGATAGCTGATTTTGTTGCTTTATTCTGGCCTTTCAGAAAGAGCTTAATCTGGAATACTTTTAAGAATCTGCTTCTCTCTTCCTGACTAGGACTTGATATAGTTCACCGCCTGCTGGCACTCCAGTGGGTAGTAATTTCACTTTGTGTTCTGGGTTTCTGCTTAGCAACACTGCCACAAATGTTGCTCCAGAGAGTGATCTTGGTGAATCTAGCATAGGAGGATGAAACCAGTCAGGGTACATTGGTTTCTCCAAACCTTTGGCCTCCTCAAGTGAACACCTGGAGCCCCATAAGTATTAGGATTAGTGGTGTACATTATGGTGTGGGTGCTCATTGTGACAGTCACTCCATAGTCTCTGTTCCTACTTCAACCCACCACCATCAATGCAAGAAGCTTTGTTCAACAAATGAGTTCTGGCAAGTGTTATATACTCCACTGTACAACTGATAGCTTTAAATTGCCTGTTCAAGATTAAGCCACTCAAAGTTCTTTATAAAAACAGGTATAGCTCTCCAAAATGCATTATTGCTGGGGGGAAACCTATCTACTGTGAATATTGTATCTGTATACCCAGGGAACAGGGAAGCTTGAAGGAGCTGTTGGATGATATTATTATTCCTGCTAATAAAAAAACCATTTTGCTTCACCTCTGCGAGCCCTGGGTACCCTCCAACAATGGACAGAGCTAACCTTTCTCTTCTGAGGTCTCACCAGTTCTGGGCATGGTCCAGCTAGGAAGATGATTAGATAAGACACCAATCTAATAAAGTTCCAGTTCGCTAACTGTATTAGTATCATTGTCTTTTCAAAAGAACAGCACCAATTCAAAAGAAGTGGTATCCACGTAGTGGTTGTTCAGATGTAATGTTAGCTCATGGTTTGTAATTACATTAATAAAAAGCCTTGGAAATATATGATCTCCTTGAATGGAGCTTAAAACTATTCAGTCCTTCCCACATGATGCGAGAAAACTGGAAGATTATGCTGTTTAATTTTGTGGGAAACCACAAGGTCTGACATTTTATCTGCATGTAGCGAATGGTGGTTTGGGAAAATCATAATATGAAATTAAACCAGATCCCAAACCATTGTTAAGACTAGTTTGCATCGTTTGGAGAAAATATCTAACAGTGGAAACTTTTACGGGCGGCCATCGGTATCTGTGGACTTTTGGTTCCAGGACCCACCATAGATACCAAAATCTGTGGATGCACAAGTCCCATTAAAGAAGATGGCATGGTAAAATGGTGTCCATTAAATAAAATGGAAAAATGGAGGTTTGGTTTTTTGAATTTATATATTTAAAAAAATTCAAACTGTGGATGCTTGAATCTGTGGATAAAAAAATCCGTGGATGCAGAGGGCTGACTATACTCTCTTTCCCTCATCCATAATAGAATGCATGTGAGTCTGAGCCTCACAATGGTTCCTTCTCATAACAATGAACCATATTTTGTTGTGACAAATGAATGCAGAATTCATCTTGCTATAATTTGTACTGATGACTGATCTATCTATAAATTATGGTTTATGCTCGAGATGGATGACACAGTGCTAATTGTAGAGGTTACAGAGGAGAATATGAGTGCTGTTGTATAATAATTCCAAAATCACTGAAGTTTCTCACTTAATAGCTGAGGGCCATCAATGTTTAGGTTTCTTCTGTCTTTCTGACACTGAGAAATTAAATGGATCCACAGCTAATATGGATGCATAAAGGTCAGTTTGCATATGGGTGAATAAATAATTCATGAACCCTTAAGCCCTTAATATCCTCTCATGTTTGCCTTGAGCAAACTATAATGACATAATGTATGAGGTAATTTTCTTACTAAATGCCAGCAACTACCATTCAGAACTACCCATCTTGTTCTCAGGTTTTTTTTATTATTATTATAATACAGAAAGATTAAAGAGGAAGCTTCTGCTACAGAGTATTCAAAATCCAATATTTTGCATATCTCTAGGGAACACTGTTACAACAAGAAAGCTGCTTGCAGTGGATAATTATACAGTATACTGTATTTAATGCTCATTCCACACAGATGCTGTTTTGGTAGGGGGAGATCTGTTCTTTCAGACAGATCAGCACTTGTCACAAAGCGGGTATTGGGACTGGATCTCAAAAAGGATAGCTTCCCAACCTCTCAGCTATATGAGGAAAGTAATATTAGAAGCTAAGCATTTGAGAAGCACATTCAGAGTGGAAGTATTTATTCGATAAGGAACAAATACAGCATTTTGGCACTGGGTTCCCTTAGGAGAAAATGTTTGTGAAATATTACATTTAAAAAGCACTCAATATAACTTAGTATGAACTTAGGCCTGGTACAGACTGCCGCTTTGCGGTGGCCTGGGGCCAAAATTAGGGCTGGGGAGCGTGGAGTGTCCACACACTCTGTGCTCTCCCAGTGCCATTTTGGGTGTGCGCATATCCACACACGTCAATGATGTGTCTTGTGTGCCACGTCCAAACGGGGCAGTGCACAAGAGATGTCACTGTGCCGCTCCAGGGTGCTAATGGTGCCTTGGCAGCAGTGCAGAAAGGAGCTTATTGAGGCAGATGGTTTCTGCGCCCATGCGGATGGCGTGGAAGAAATCCGGGGCAGAAAGGGGTGGCATCTCGGTGCTGCTTTCTGCCTGTCTGTACTGGGCCTTAGTCTGGTATAGACTGATGTATTTTGTAAAATAACATGATGCATACTTTGGGGAGGAAAACTTACAAAGATGTAGACATGCTGTGGAGATACAGGAGAGGTTAAAGTTCTGTTAGTTTCTTGGGTTACTTAACTGCTGAAAGCCTGTAATCCCATGTTTCCCTCTTTTGCAGGTTCTCTTGATGCTACAGGGACGTAGCCATGATTTTAGGAAGGGCGGGTCGAGACTAAGTGCCACCATTATAATGGGACTTGGGCCCGGTGGCACAGCAGCGCATACCATTCATTGTATCTAACGGAAGGGGGGGAGTCCAGACGCTCCCCCCCCTTGGCTATGTCCCTGGATGGTATAGTGAATGAGAATCTGGTTTCCAATATCTTGCCTAATGATTAGAGGTGCACACAAAATACATTGTTAATTCAAAATTCCGCTTACAAATCACTTAAAAAGAGAAAATTTACACTAGCTTTCAAAGCTCAATGGCTTTGCATACATTTTTGTACCTTCTGGTTGGGCTGATAAAGGTATCAACAATATATTTTTGTATTGTATTTGGAAACTGGGTTTTGTTCAATGGTCAGCACAGCTTTCAAATGGATACAGTGGAATGGACCTACATGAAATGTGCACAATAAATTCGTAAACTTAATGTTGAACACAGGAGGTGTTCTACAGTCTGCTTTATTTTATGCCCTCTATTTTAGTTACATATATATTCCACTCTTCTTGAGGCAGTATATGGAGAAGACTCTTCATGACCCACAAAACTGTGCCTTTTGTGTACAGATAATGTATTTCCACTTTCTGATTATTCCTCAAAAGGAATGACAGGGAAAAAAGAAAGAAAGAGTGACGGAAGAAAGGATGAGCAATATATTTGGAAAATCAGTGTTTGAACCAAGGTGTGCTATATTTTAAAAACCTAATTTACTTCAGTGCAAGCATACACAGTTGTGTAGCTACTGTCTGATTGTTTCTCATCTTGTCTTTCCCCAACAGATAGAAAAACATTCATTGTGTCTGAGGAATAAATAACATGCAGCGAGAAAGACTGAGATACTTGCTTTTCTTTCTTTTTTGAGTAATCATAATACTGGTGGCATATTCCACATGTGGTATTTACGTTACTTAAATATTTCTCCAGCCCCCCCAAAGGAGCTCAGTTAATTTTTAACTATAATTGAAAATAAAAAGACATCATAACTCATACATGTCAGATGTTCAGGAGAGATGATAGAAAACAGCTTTGGATTTCTAAAATACTTTTGAATTTCATTTAGCCAGGTTTTTGCACAGGCTTGACAAGTTTTAAACCACCTTGTTGATTGAATGGGCTTGTGCATCTCCAATTTTGATTCTTTTCTAATTTGCCTTTAAACCAGATCTACATAAATTTTATCCAGATGCCATGCAACTTGCACTGTTAGATTCTGTCTTTTTTGCTGTGCCCCTAAGTGCAACAATGATTGCACTTCAGGGATCCTTAGAAGCCTCCCTATCAAGCTGAAAGCTCATCTCAGCATGATACTATCTATGACTTCACGTGTCACTAGAAGTGCTCTTTGAATAGGTTATGATTGCATCTCCATATTGCGTCTTTTTCTCAACTCCCCTCATTTCTTGAATGGAACTTGAATTATTCACTCATGCATTTATAATTTAATTTATCTCCCTTAAAATGAAGTGCTGAACAGGTTTATTATGCGCAAGTGATGCCTTTTTTAAAAGAAGTTATTTAGAGGTCTTAATATTTTTTTCAACATAAGGCCTTTCAGGAATAAAAAAATCCTGTGTTTTCATTTTGACTGATATCAGTCCATGTCCTACTCCTTCCATCTCAAATGGAAAATGAGTTTTATTTTTAGGTTGGGAAAATTGCTCTAATAAAACTTTGCATACAAGTGCAGGGTATTCATGTTTGTGCAGAATCCCAAAAATGAACAAGAGCAGTTACTTGGAACTGTAAGGCAAACCTTTAACTATGAGTCTGAGTATTAATGTCAAGTTTGGTATAGTAAAGTATTCCTCTGTTGATTTGTGTGATTGATGATGATGATGACAATGACGATGATGACAACAATCACTGATAGTAGCAGCAAAAGCAATGTGCCAAAATACAGGTTCCTAAGTCAAAAATAATCAGCATTTGCCATTGCCTGGTTTACTAGGTAATTCTAATCTGCTTCCTACTGAGCATGTAGGACTTGTGTTTGGAAGGTCTGTCGTGCAAAGATATTTCCTTTTTCCCTTGCACAGCTTTTTGGCTTTTCAGGACATGCAAAGAGTTGCTCTTGATTGGTGGTTGCTGTTGGCAAGGAAATATATGAAAATGTGCATTATAATTTAAACACTATATTGGGCGTAGCTTAAATGAAATGTAACAATGTGCCATTTTACCCAGCTCATGCTATTATTAAAACCAGACCACCTTAGCCAAGTATGAAGTGTTCCCACTGTGATAGACAAAAAATTTCAAAGTCAAACTCATAAAACCCAAGAATCAGAAATGATTTATTTCCCTGAGCCCAACATGATCTTTTGGAGCGGTGATTTTGTGAGTTCTTCGAGCAATAAACCTCTCCTACTTTGCTTCCCTTTAGAGCAGTTTCCAGTTCTAGGGGCTGCAAAACAGTTGTTCAGATGTGGGGTGAGCCAGGGGCTTAACATTGGCAGGCATGTCGTATTAATTTTGCCTACTTGCAGGTACGTATTTTAGAAAATAATTACAATACAGAATGTGTTGCATTAAACTAACAACAGCAACCAACTGAAGCAGGAAATAGTCTGATTACCATAAAAGCAATGGCAAAATAATAAATGAAATATTACAAATCTTTGTGAATAAAAATACAATTAATATATCAAAGAAAGGAAGAAAATATGTATGACCCACTTAAAGGAATGAAAATGTCATATCAAGTCTCCTGTCACATCTGTCTTTCTCCTGCACTTCATTAAGAGAAAAGTTAAAAGATGCAGGATTGTGTACAAAATTTTCTTCAAAATACAAAAGAATGTATACAAAGCTTCAGGTACAGAGTGTAGGACACAGTCAAAGGCAGAACAAATTACTTTTTCCTTTCATTATCTTTATATCATTTCATTATCATTCAGTCATTCTTTAATACTGAGATTCTTACGAGCACAATGTGTACTTAGAATTCCCCTTCACATCTTCAGCTTATTCCCAAATAAGGGTGCAGAGGACAGATGGCAGGCAGCCTTTGTTATATTCCTGGGAGGGCTGTCTTAATATTTTGTGTGTGTGAGAGAGAGAGGGTGTGTGATCATTCAGTACATTTGAGCAAAAGGAGACTCATAGCAGTCCTGATGGTCCAGTTTGCCAGATCTTGTGGGAAGATTTGAACGTACCGGCACCCCTCTTCCTGGGCCCATGCTTGATTCCCATTCTCCCTTCCTTCATAGAATCATAGAGTTGGAAGAGACCACAAGGGCCATCCAGTCCAACCCCCTGCCACGAAGGAACTCCCCATCAAAGCATCCCAAGAGATGGCCATCCAGCCTCTGTTTAAAGACCTCTAAGGAAGGAGACTCCACCACTCTCCTTAGAAGTGTGTTCCACTGTAGAACAGCCCTTACTGCCAGGAACTTCCTTTTAGTTGAGGTCGAATCTCTTTTCCAGTAGCTTGCATCCATTGTTCAATGTCCTGTTCTCTGGAGCAGCAGAAAACAAGCTTGCTCCCTCCTCAATATGACATCCCTGCAGATATTTAAACAGGGCTATCATATCTCTTAACCTTCTCCTTTCCAGGCTAAACATCCCCTGCTCCGTCAGTCGTTCCTCACAGGGCATGGTTTCCAGACCCTTCACCATCTTAGTTGCCCTCCTTTGGACACACTCCAGTTTCTCAAAATCATCATGCCCTGCAGTCTTACAGAAATCCTGGAGAAATGACATTTCCCAGAATTTTTGGGAAATGCCTCACACTATAGCAGGGCAGAAGAAAAAGACTAACATCTTTCCTTTCCTCCGTTCCACTGAGGAAGGAAGGAAGGAAGGAAGGAAAACAGGTCTCCAACTCAGAACGTAATCCACCATGAGAGGTATCTTGAACATGCCTTCAACCTGCTTTTGAGTTTGTGCATCATTGCACACACATACAATTTACAAACACAAACACACAATCAAGGACAACATGGAACATAGATTATCATGTGCATGTGCACAATGTGTCATATAATCACAAGAGATAACAGTCTATCTGACACCTGTGTCAAGGGAACATGGGATAAATTATGTAGCAGGGCTAGCAAAATAAAACTCTTTTAACTCCTTTTCATGGGACATTTCTGATTAATTAATGGTTCTGTTTGCCAAGTGTCATTTTTCCCTGAAGGTGCATTGGAGCTGCATGGGTTTCAGTATTGATCTTTGCTTGCAGGAGGACCACTGCTCTGCTTTATTGTAAATTGTTAGCAGCCGCTCAGCTTTTTTACTTTATTTAGCAGATCATTATCTGGCTAAGTGCTGAATTGTTGATCTATAAAAGCATCATGTGTGTTCTTTAAAAGCTTTGTTTCCACCTGCTTAAATGAAATCTGCTTGTCACTTTGCAGATGGGGGAGGGGAATGACTCGCTGTATGTGGCAAATAAGCATTAAATTGCATGTAGAATTGGAATGAGCAATCTAATTAATGCTCCAGCTAATATTGTTACAAAGCAATGTGTTTGGACTGACAGATTCAGACTAGAAAATACAGATGTATAAAGTATTGCTTATTTGCATTTCAAAGAGCTGTGCCAACACCTGCAATGTGCGATGCTGTGATGGTATAGCGGCATGATTTTGAGATTGGCCCAATAAAGTTCTCCCCTGAGGCTGTACGAAGTAAACAACAAGTACACAGACAGAGAAGGAAGTCTTCATTCAGTGATGTCTGAGCAAATATCCTTGCTATCACTTGGGCTCTGTCGGGTCATTCTGACTAGGTTCTGGAAGAAGAGATGACGGGAGATCATATTTCTTTTTGTTTTTTTAAAAAAAACTCTTATAAAGATGTTTGGTTAAAAAAGGATGACCTTACATGTTAGTCACAGTAGGTGAGGTACTTATACAATTTTTCCAGAATTCACTCCTCTGCATTAGTGTAGTCATCATACAATTGCAGCCTGAGGAAAAATGAGAAGTCCACCACAAGTCCACACTGAGTTCCCTCATGTACAGTCGTCCCTTCTTATACACAGATTTTTTAATACACAGATTCAAACATCCATGGTTTGAAAATGTTCAAAAAAGGAATAAATTTCAAATATCAAGCCTTGATTTTCCACTTTTTTATAAGGGACACCATTTTGCGATGTCATTATATTTAATGGGACTTGAGCATCCACGGATTTTTTTATCCGCAGGGGATCTTGGAACTAAACCCCAGTGTATAACAAAGGTCCACTGTATTTATCACTTGTCCCATTTATCCTGATATTCTCACAGGAAATGTGCATCAACAATGTGCTCTACAACAAGTCTCCCTGCAGAACAGATAGTTACCAAGACACAGTGGGTCAGGTTCCCTAAAAAGGTGACAAAGGAAATCTGTTTTAAAAACAACAACAGTTTAATTTTAAAGAAGGAAGGAAGGAAGGAAGGAAGGAAGGAAGGAAGGAAGGAAGGAAGGAAGGAAGACTAACAATCTACTGTGGAGTGTCATCTATTGCAAGTATGGGGGAGTGGGGAAAGGTAGATGTTGCATTATATTAATGATGATAGTCATTTAGTTTTCAAAGGTTTGCTGATTTTAGCCAGTGGTAGCCATACCACATCAATGGAGTGATACATCTGCTCTGGAATTTAGACCCAACTGTGCAGAACCTATCCAAAGAGCATAACCCGATCTCCAAACTGGAGTCAACATTTTGGATAGCTCCTTTAGCATTCAAAGTACAACCCAGAACGGATTCAGCACCTTACTGAAATGGAAGCTGCCACTGAGCCTCACTGATGTAATGACTTCAGGAGGTAGATTAACATATAAAGGGAAATACACAACAAAAAAAAAAGCAAAATAGTAAAATGTGTACAGCACAGAATTCCAAAGTCGGTTAACAGCATTTCCTGTCTGTTTCCATAACCATGTGAAAAACAGGTTTCTTGCCATGTGGACCATGAAAATACTTACTGATAAATGATGTTTATCATTATTGAAATTCATAAAACACTTTTTTTGAATTTTCAAAATACTTCTGTATTGGATTTGTAATGTTTCCATTGGTGCTCTATACTGTACTGCCCAAAATATTACTTTCATGCACCAGATAGGAGCCTGAGTAGATTGCCAGAGAGAATCTGAGATATAGAAATATTCCAAATATGAAAAAAAAAAAATCCTAAATCCCAAACTCTTCTGATCCCAAGCATTTCAGATAAGAGGAGGCTCAATATGTACCGTACAAACTTTTTAAAAGTTTTTTTCTTTCTAATGTTCACCTAGTCATGAATATATGAATGTCATCCGCTGTAGTAACTGTTACTTAATGTTATCTCCAAATGTCTTTTTGCAGCTCACATTTTCCTCTGGCTCTTTTGGCATGGGTTACAAAACATGCCTTTGCAGTTTCTCTTTTGATTATACACCGGTGCCCCATCTGGATAGTCATATTCATGCTTCCATTGCAAAGCAAGGTGGGTGGGGAACAATTCACCAACACGGAACACATCCCCACCTAATCACAGAGGGTTTTAGATCTTCCATCGATGTAAAAATGCACAGATATCTGGATTATCTGAAAAGAACTTGCCATGTTCTTTTTGTGGGTATATCATTTTATCATTTGTGTATGACAGCAAGATGAAAGACCAATGAAACTTCAGTCTCTGGAGGTAGGAAAAAGTTATGAGAGAAGCAGCAACACCCATAATTCAAAGGAAAAAGGAAATCAATATACGGCAATAAATCAGAAGACAGCACCAGCCGGTTCCATGCTGTGTTCTATTATGCTAACAAAGCTTATTTAATGATGTAAAGTGTTTATCATGCTAATCAGAAGTCTAAAGAGCTAAATAAATAAGGTGTGTGTAATTTAAATACTGTTTGCATTAACTGTAATGTATTAGCATACAATGATCTTAAGCCATATATTATACTTTGGGTGACAATGTACTCACTTGCAGTATATATTTGGAAAATGGGATCCATCTTTTTGCCCACAGTGCTTATGGATGGCCTTAGGCAAGTGATTATCTCTTAATTTTCATACCCCTCAGTGGTTCCTGGTAGCTTCCTTGTCAGCCGGTAGTGAATCCACTCTGGGTTTTAATATGAACTTTAAAGGAGATATTCAAGGTACAAAACTATGCCACTGAAATATTAGGCTAAACTTCAGAGTGATTTCACTTTCTACTAACATGGCAGTCACCAACCACCAGTGGCCCAACTGGAGGATTGATACACCTCAATTCTATTCATGTTTTCTTGGCAATGACTCTCATGTTGACTGCTGTTGGACTTACTTGCAGCTTACAAGTGAGTGTGTATAGTATTTGTGGCCTCGGTTACATAAGTTTTCCATGTAGCCCATTTATGTTTAAAAATACTTCCACGTGCTCAACCAATATGAATGCTGCCTTTGGCCAGCATGTGGTGGAAATGCTTTGACAGTACAGTTTCAAGACTAACCTTTAAGTTTCTTTGCTTTCAGTATATCAGTGAAAATCAATGAAGCTGTACAAAGATCTATTTAATGACAACCCTTCCTTCTCTCCCCCTCCCATCTAAACCTGTGACAGCAGGACACTTAAGAATCAATGAGGAAATCCGTCAGTCCAAATGTTAGCTCTCCCGTCCAAATCCCCCAAATCAACTTAAGGTTCATAAAGTGTCTTGGGACTAGCATTTAAAGTACAAATCTGTTAAAAGAGTCCTCAAAGGGGCTTCAATGACATAAATTCTCTAGTATGTCAATCTGGAAGTTGTTTGGTTTTTAATTCCTAAATCCTCAATACAAATACCTGCTTCAGACCAATTCCTGCCTTTGGAAGATAGGGTCTACTTACAGTTGTTGGAAAGAGTGATTTCAGTTGCAAAGGACCTGATTTATATTTTTAAATGTTTGAACAGGTGCTAGTGATTTTAGGTGTTAAACATTAATAAAAATGCATGTGCATGTGCATGCACAAAATCTGCTGGGGTTTGGTTCCAGGACTCCTTCCCATGGGTACGAAAATCTGTACGAAGATATGACAGCATAGTAAAATGGCTTCCCTTATATATAATGTCAAAATCAATACTTGCTTTTTGGATTTCTTCCTTATTGTTTTGGGTAATATTTTCAAGCCATGGATAGTTTAATCTGTGGATGCAGAATCCATGGATAAAGAAAGCTGACTGTATATAAAAGGGAAGGATATCTTCTTACTTTAGCTGTCTTGTGGTGCTTTTGTGCTATATTCTCAGGACACTGGGTGTCTCTTTAAAACATAGTGCATATCCTCACAGAAGCATCCTTTAGGAAGCTGTGAATTGACACCAGCATGCTGCAGCAAGTAGAAGATTAAGGCAGGTGATCACCTAATATGTTGCAGTGAAGAATACAGCAAATGCTAAATTAACTTCTATATGAGAACTTGTATGTGTGAAATAGCCCTCACTGGGAAAATTATTTCATCATCTTCTACAAATTAATCTTAACTGCAAAATCTAGAAAGTAATAAGAAATTTGATTTACAGCACATGTATAATAGTAAAATCAAGTTCACTTGTATATGTGTCTGTATTCCCATAGCTTCAAGAGTCTGAAATCCAGACAACTGAAATTTGGCACTGATAAGAAGAGGCCCTGAATGTGTGCACATTCACCAATGTGTTAATTAAATATAATCAATTAAAATATGTAGGTAGTCTGCAATAATAATAATAATAATAATAATAGTTTATTTATATCCCGCTTTTCCAATTTGTGATCAAAGCGGCGTACAAGTTTGAATGAAAAACTACATCAAGATAAAAACAATTAAAACAGTATTTAAAAACAATCACAATAGCAATAAAAACAACAGGTTCAGCTGAATGGGGAAAATCCATAGACAACACAAGGTTGTCAAAAAACACAGCAATACTGTGTTGCCTCACTAAATGTCAAGCATTGGTATCCTTAGAAGTAAGAGGGCTTCTCAAGAGTAGCAGTTATTCAACAGCCAGAAGCCTTGAGGGTTGATTCAATTTTTTTTTCAATTTATACCTGTTCACTCCCAGTTTACACCCTGATTTCTAAAAAGGTTTTTTCATGCCCTAAAACAGCACAGAGGCCCAAAACATGGGAGCAATTTCCCATGTACCCAGGAAGGAGTAGAGGGCCTTTTGAGTAAACAAAAGTTTAAAAACCCAATTTTGGGAGGCACTTCAATATAAATTGATTGATTGATTGATTTAAACTTATACGCCCCTTTTCTCCCAGGATGGGATTCAAGGCAGCTTATAGTAAAGTCTTCCCTTCCCTTATGCGGGGGATCCATTCCAGACACACACACACCACATAAGGGAAATTCTGCATATGCTTGAGCCTCATTTAAATTAATGGGGCTTGAGCCTGTGGCACGCTGCACCATAGGTGCCCACGTCATTAGTCCTTCCAGCACACGCATGGCACCACTCCTTCCAGGACAGCTTTCGGTGCATGCTGGAAGCCACATATATAGTGACCGCGTATGACGCGGGTTCACTGTATTTTAAAACAAGATTAATCTTAAATCTTATTTTACAAAAGTTAAAAAATTAAATAATAATATGACTTAAAATGGTCAAAATAGTCAAAAATGCATTTAAAACATAACTACCAATAAAGGATTAAATATATACACACTACATCTCTCGCTCACACAGTACACACAAACGCACACACTTTAACTTTCCAAAGACCTGTCTGAATGAAAAGGTTTTCACCTACTGACAGACAGAAAGCAGGAGGGGGGCCAAGCAGACCTCTAGAGGAAGAGAGTTCCAAAGTCTGGGAACATCCACAACGAAAGCTCTCTCTCATGGCCTCATCAAACATGTCTCCAAAGGTGGTTGGATCAAGAGAAAGCACTCTCCTGTAGCTGGCTTGTATAAGGAGATAAGATCTTTTAGATACCCAAACTATTCAGGGCTTTAAATGTTAAAACCAGCGTTTCACATTCTCTCCAGAAATGGACTGATAGCCAGTGAAACTGTTTCAACAGGAGAGTCACATCATCCCAGTAACCTGCCCGAGTCAACCGCCTGCTGAAGTGTCTGAATAGTTTTCAAAGGCAGCTCCATGTAGAATGCCTTCATTGTGTTGTTAACTGCTCTTCAACCTACCATGCCTCATGGCAACCCTGTGGATGAGACGTTTCCAAGCCCCCCTATCCCCCACTGCTTGGCTTTGTTCCTGCAAATCCATGCCCATGACCTCTGTGATTGAGTCTATCCACCTGGCATGTGGAAAGGCACCATGCCAAGATGGTGCCTCAGCGGTGCGGTGAAGGCTTGGAGCGTGTGGACGCTCAGCCGTCACCGCGAATACATGCCAGCACAAAATGCCCCTCTGTACAACCCCGTACTCTTGAGATCCTATAGCTACTTAGAAGCATACATGGCTTTTAAAAAAAGAATCTGCAAGAAACCTCTGTAAGACTAACTTGGTTAAAGAAAGCACCCACTTAGGTGTGAGCATTTTATTTCATCATAAATTGTGTGTGTATTTTATGTGTTTAAGTTAATTAAGCATAACTTTTAAAAATGTTTCTACAGAAAATGTTCAAACTCACATATATTTTTTCGTGTTTGTATTAATTTTTACACCTGAAAGCATACTGCTGAATCAGAATATGTAGCAGTAATAATAGTTTATAGCTCCAAGGCAATAACATTCCTTACAAATATATTCACGGTTGCTCCATAAATCTGCTAAATTTTAGAATAGCTGTTTCTATGTTTTATTTAGTAATGGCATGATTAAGGAATTTAGTCAATATTAACAAATCTTTTAAAAATACACGTTGTAAAAAATCGCTGGTTTGAAATTAGGACAGAGTTTAGCTGCATTTTGAAGATGAAGCATTACTGTTAAACTCCAAAGAATGTGCTCCCTGAGCCCAAGGAAGCTTTGGGTTTATTTTTCTTAAATAATAGCCTACAATGCCATGTAGCAAACTTTTTTAAAGATGGAGAAGATTTTCAGATGCGGTTTGTGTGGTCTAACATTAGAAACTGTTGTTCAAGGAAGGAAAAAGACCAAGACCCATTTCCAAACCTTCAGGAGAAATCTAAAGCAGCTGCTTAGATCCAAGAGTGTTTCTGGTATCATCAATAGAATACCAGGAAAGGTCACATACTGTTCTGTCATTTGTAATCAGGTGGCATTTATATTGTTTTTTAATATCTGAGGATTATGTAACAACAATACATCAGTCAACTAGTTCCTCTATGAGAAACTTTTGTATATCCTGCACTATGCTGCCATCCCAGTGTCTTGTTTTGGTTTATAATTACCAGTTTCTTTGAACAGCCACACTTTCAGACCCTAAAGGCATGCAAAATTAACACATGCAAGAATGTGGGAGAAGGCTCCAACAGTAGAAACCTCAGACCTAGAACCAAGCACTTTGATCTGAATAACACAGCCTAGCAAAACTGTTAAATTTAGTAATTGAGAATGCTATTAACACAGGGTTCCCATTGGCATGTATACTTAAAAGCTTGTTTAATGACATGCGCTTGGAAACACCCACTGAGCCTTTTATGTTAGAGGTCTGGAACTCCCTCTGGCAGAGGCAGGGCCATGGAGTTGGTCATATGCAGCCAGCCCTGTTTGCACATCATATATTTGTTTTGTGAGCCTGAAGATTGCTAATATAGGCCTGTTACAGACTGCCAAAATAAAGCTGCTTTGGGCCTCTTTGGAGGTATGCTGTTTAAATGATGCATGGGTCCTAAGAATCTGGAAGCTGCGCCAAAGCTGCACTCCAGTGCTTAGGAATGGAGTGTGGCTTTGGTGCGACCTCCAGACTCTTAAGACCCATGCATCATTTCAATAGCATACCTCCAAAGAGACCCAAAGCAGCTTTATCTTGGCAGTCTGTAACAGGCTATAATAACAATAATAATATTTATTTATTTATTTATACCCCACTCTTCAGCCAAAAGGCTATCAGAGCGGCATACAAATTGTTAATTAGACATTTCCCTGCCCTCAGGCTTACCATCTAAGAAGACAAGACACAAAAGAAGAAGGGCATGGCAGTGGGGAAGGGGCAAAGACCAGCAGATTTTCTCTCCCTCTGGACCATGGCAGATGAACTGGAGGGAGGTCCCTTCTTCTTACTTTGATTAGGCCCAGTGGAGTTGGCCTGCCTTTCTCTCCCTCTGGATGATGGTGGATGGAGGGAGAGCCTTCTTCTTTTCAGGCAAGGCCTGATGGAGCTGACTTGCCTTTCTCTCCCTCTGGATGATGGTGGATGGAGGGAGGGCCCTTCCCACCCTACTGGGTGGGAGAAATGTTTGTAAATGACCTGTAAATGTTACTCAGTTCTGTGGCTGTCAGGATGTTGCTCTGAAAGGATGCTGCTGCTATTCTTCGAAACTTATCTATAACTTTCATTCCATGACATCTTTGTGCTGTGTGTGCCACGCTTGCTCACAGAAGTCTGATGACCTAGGCGTACCATATAAACTTGTGTGAGGGTCAACCCCAGGTATAAGTCAAGGGTGCGTTTCGGGGCTAAAATTCTGGATTTTATATGATGTCAAGGGTAAAACTTAAGGGCTCGTAATCATGGATATAAAGGATGTCCTGCATCTTCATCCTGAATCTTGGGGAGGGAGCCCTTGTTCTTCTTGTGTCTTCCCAGCCTGGCTGCCCATTCTGGAGGCAACCGGGCTGGGAAGAGGCTTGGAGAATGAACTATTGCTCGCCATGCTGTCTTATTACTGTATTGACTCATGTATAAGTCAACCCAAGCAAAAGGCTGCTTCCCCACGGCCTGCAAAGGGGTGTCTTTGGGGATTCATGCCCCAAGGACACCCGACAGCGTCGGGGATGAAGAGAAAGGGGCCGCTCGGCCCCTTTCTCATTTGTGTCGCTGGCGTAAAGGCTGTGCCCAGCGACACAAACATAGAAGGAGCACTGTTTTGGAGCTCCTTCTGGCGCTGCGGAAAAGGCTCCCCAGGCGCCCTTGTGTGGTGCCAGGATGTCAATTCCACACCACTCCGTTTGGAGGTAGCACGGTTGTGACGTCCCAATGGTGGCGCCCATGTAGAATGGGCGACGCCATTTTGTATGTCCTAGGTACGTACTAGGGTTACGGCATCCGGAAGGGACACCCTTTCCTAACCCTAGTACATACTTTTTGCGCATCTGGAACGTGACTTTGTAGTATAAATTTTTTCAGCTTATACACATATATATACAGTAGTTATCAGTATGATTGTCACCTGATACAAGATAATGGTATCTTAGAGCCCACTCTGCTGAGGTGCAACATAGTATGATACTAGTGTTTTAAGCCTAAAACCATGTCAGCATGAATAATATACATATCAGTAGAAATACTAACCTCTTCTCTGATGTAAAAAAAAAAAACCAACCCATCTATATTGTAACGGTGAGTTCTACATCTCTGCCTTATAGGTCAAGATTTAATATTTTCCAAAGGTGACTGTAACAGGTTCTAATAAATACTAACCAAGTCTCATTATGTGTGCAGTTCTGTATTTATAGAAAGCAATTTGATTTCACCTCCATAGATTCATATAAAATTATAAGTCCTACTGCAGCTCTCTTTCTCTAGTCACTTAAATCTTTCCCTTTCAAAAACAGACCTTCGTCTAAATATAAATATTCCTTTGAACTTAAATTCTGACATCTCCTCTCAGTAGCCCTTTTCCCTTCTTCACTGAAAGCTGGATCAGCACATGGTTATGAATCTTTCACTGCATCAATATACTGCATCTTTCTGTAAAATATGAGAAATGACAAAAAAGCCAGGATAGGCTGACATCTAATTTGACACATAGTGTGTTCACAGAGACAGTATAAATCATTTTTTCTACCTCCCAAAGTTTAGTGTCTGACACACTTTCACAATAAGAGACCTCCACATCCATTGAGGTGCATTGGGTGAGGACCACACCAGGTTACATGATCAAAACAGGTGACACCAAAATAAGTTCCATGTGCAGGAAGGCGCTGGTTCCATCCTGGCCAGCAAGCAGGCAGGATTTCTGGCCAGCAAAACTCCACCCCATCCCTTATGTTTTTCTGTCCTGTGGCTTGGCCTGAAGTCGCTCCTCCCTCCCTTCCTTAAATGTGTATTTCAACTTTAGGTACTCTGCTGCCTGCTCTGCCTTCAATGTCCCTTTAAACCGCAGTATAAGAGCTGCCTCTTTTCTCCACCATGCCCTTCCTACTGACCAGGCTTGGCGCATGAGGTGAGTTCACAAAGCAATCTTTCCAAGAGGCTGGTGTTTCTGTCAGCATGGCAACAGCCACGCAGCAAAAATGGGAAGCAGCCAGAGAGTTGAAAGGAGAAGAAAAGTGAAGCAAAACCATCATGCCCTGAAGGTCTTCTTTCTCTCTTTCCTTGAGGGAGAATCTGGCACAGTGATGGTGACAATCTCTTTTCTCCTTCTTCCCAGTACTCACATGTTAGTTTCCCAACCTTGTGAAACTTTCCCTTGCTGCTACTTTTTATATATATAAAGAAAGCTGCATAATAGACATGAGTGAAATGAAGGAGACAATCAGAGGAGAAGGACCTGTGGATTTCATTAAATCCACCCCTGCTTCTTTCATTTCTCTCTCTCAATCTGTAGTGCCAATCTCTGGGCGACACTACCAATGAGGCTTCAATTGGCTTTTGTTTATTTTATTTTATTTTATCTTGGTGCTTTTCCTAAATTTATCTCTCACCTTGCTGATATGAAGACTACCATGTTAGTTCCTCATGTTTATGTTGTAAGGTAACTCAGGGACCTGCATGCTTTGATCAAGACAATGGACCATTTCTGGGCCATATACAGCCAGTCTCTCTGTGTACAGAGAGGAACTGCTGCCATTAACCTGTTGTTCTTTAGTGCTATCAAATTGTTTCTAACCTAAGGCAAACCTATTATGACTTTTCTTGGAAAAAATTTGTTCAGAGATGGTTTGCTGTTGCCTTCCTCTGAGGCTGAGAGTCTGACGTGCCCAGGGTCACCCAGTGGGTTTCCATGGCTCAGTGGGGATTTGAACCGTGGTTCCCAGAGTCCTAGTCCAACACTCAAACTACTATATCACACTAGATCTCCATTTAATGGCTCTCCGTTAATCTCTGCATCCCAGCAAACAACTCTTGGTTTAAATGTGTATTTAGATGCTTTTTCATTGATTTTGCAAACTCAGATTTAGAAATCAATCAGTCTGTCTGCAGGCACAATGGCCGTTACATCTGGCCAGATTTTTCAACTTCTTTCCATACCCCTTTCATTTTGTTTTAGAAAACTAACAAGGTCTTTGTAGTCTATTTTTAAAGTAATTTGTCAAAGCTTTGCTCAAAGTACAAAGAAAGCAGCTGGTCATGTGCACCTTCTTCACCCATCTGCTGCAAACCACAACAAAGTTTTCAGTGATGGCCTAGAGCAAAATTGAGGTTACCTAAAGAAATACTGTATGATCAGAGACTCCAGAATTGTTTTTTAAGATGGGGGTGCTCAACATTGGCAGGCAGGTTTTTATTAATTTTTGCCTACTTGCAGGTACTTGTAAGAGAAAGTCAAATTATGAAGAAAGAAAACAAAAGTAATGAACACAGAGGAAATACACAAATTCAATCTAGACCATGAGGAAATTGAAATAGTTAAAGAATTCTCATCTCTAGTATCAAACATTGATCATAATGGAGACTGAACTCAAGAAATAGGAAGAAGACTAGGAATGGCAAGGGCCAGTATGAAAAAACTGGAAAAGATACTGAAGAGCAAAGGCATATAAAGTCAGAATTGTCCAGGCCATTGTATTCCCATTTATCATATATGGATGCGAGAGCTGGACAATGAAGGAAGGGGACAGAAAGAAAATCAACTCATTAAAATGTGGTACTGGAGAAAAGTACTTAGGATACTATGGACAGCCAAGAAGACAAACAAATGGGTTCTTGAACAGATCAGATCAGAGCTCTCCTTGGAAGCTAAGATGATCACGTTGAGACTATCATACTTTGGCCACATAATGACAAGGCACAGATCAGTAGAAAAAGCACTAATGCTAGGAAAGGTAGAGAGTAGAAGAAAGAGAGGAAAACCACAAACCAGATGGATAGACTTAGTCAGGGGAGTTATGGACAAGGGCTTGCAATATCTGGGCAGGGCAGTGGAAAATAGGGATTCTTGGAGATGTCTCATCCACAGGGTCACCATGAGTCGGAATTGACTCAAGGGCAGCTAACAACAACAACGAGGTTCTTCTGTTCCATCTCAATGTTCATTTGTTTTTGTTTTTTCCTAAATGAAGTAAAAAAAATCTACCTTTGAGTCATCCCACCACCCCAAGAGAAAGTTATTCTGGAAATCGTGGGGATTATCTGTAGAATCTTTTTAGAAAACTGCAGATGGGCAGGTCTCTTCTTCACTATCGTCACATAAATGCCATTCTTGTTCCATTTTTTCCTGATTGTTATGCACACTCACATTAGCCAAAGTGAGAGTAGCCTTCAGGTTGTTCAATATTACTCTGGAATTCTTCATGCTTTCCTGGATGATGCAATGGTTTGTTCTTGGAGAGATATTGCTAGGACGACTCTTCTTGGATAGAGAGACTGTGATCTTAAAACTTCTCCATTTAGTGTATCTATCTGGTAATGAACAGTGGAGCTCAAAATCCTTAGAAATGTTTTTGCAACTCTTTCTAGACTAATGAACAAAAATAATTCAGTATTTGTTTTTCTGAGGCCCTCAAAGATGTCTCTTGTTTGTGGCATGACATCCAGACAACTATATGGAGAAGACCAAACTTACAAAGTATCTCATCTTTTTATAGGATAGGGACTCACCCCTGCAGATATACTTAAGTACTTAAACTCCTAAATCTAAATTATTCCTTTTAATTGCACTGAAGCTATAATGGTGTAGAGTTTTTAGTGGATATAGTGCTTTATTGCTCATATTTGTAATCGTCTGAGGACTGTTAGTAGTCAGTATTAACAATCTTCTGAGAGAGGTACCCATCTTAACAATAATTTCAAAAGATTAGAAGTGATGTGTGATGTGTTGTTAGTAGCATGTTTGTGTTAGATATGGTAAATTTTTCTCCCCCACCGTTTGTTGCACTATACACAAAATTTTCAGTGCCATTACAAAGCAATGGCAGTTGACAGTAAATGCATGTTCATTTGCAAGCTAGGCACAAAGTGAGGAGAGTATATGAGTCTTTACCACATGCCAAGCTCTGCATAGATTTATTCAGCCCATCAATAAAAGTTGTGTAAATTGTTCCTACATTTACGAAGAAAAAGTTTAATCTGTTATCTGTCAGTAGAAATCCTCTTTAGTTTCTTATTTGTTAACTGCAGTCTTAGAAAATTCAGTGGGCTGTTGTTGTTGTTTTAAAACTAAAATGTATTAATAGCATTCTTGATGCATGAACTTAAGATTCTGTAACAGTAACGAGTTCTGGTACTAATGAGCTGCTAAAGGAATAATAAGTTCAGTAAGCTGTGTTTGTTGCAGCTAATGAGGGTAGAAAGGTCTGGCTTTTGAGGAAAGTTGAGTTAATTGACTTAAAAATAATAGAATTATCCCTCTAGATAATTTGCTATAGCCAACAGGTTGCTTCTTGTACAAATCATGCTTCCAGATACCTGCATTCTTCTATGTGAATAATCTTTCTTGTGCTGTTACTAATGGGTTCTTGGTAAGACCGGGACATTTCAGTTCAGAATAATGGACATGCCAGTGAACCAGTTTGAGCCAAAGTTCCTTTTGGAGATGGTTCCAGACTTTATTCTGAAAATCTGAAATAGGAGTTGTGAGAAAAGGGGAGATCAAATTCAGTGGACCAATTATAAAAGAAAAACATAGAACAAACATGAAAGAAAAACATTTTAGCCCTTACCTCTTCGTAATAAGTTGCGAATGTCACCCAGTTTGGAGGGGGAAAGCAGGATATAAGTGAAGTTAATAATAACACTAATAACAAACAGATTTGGAAATAAGGAAGAGAATCTACTCCCAGAAAACTATGTATATGTTGGCTGAAACCGCACTGTAGAAATAATTCAGTTTAACACTGCTTTAACTCCCCTGACGCAGTGCTATGGAATTGTGGGAATTGGAGTTTTGTCAGACATTTAGCCGCCTCTGTTAGACCGCTCTGATATCACAACAAACTACAAATCCCAAGATTCCATAGCATTGAGCCGTGGCTGTTAAAGTGGTGTCAAACTTGACTATTTCTGCAGTGTGGAGGCAGCCATTGTTAACTTTACTGCAGGAGCTAAATAAAACTTGCCTACCTTAGCATTATCTGACAGATAATCCTAATTTTGTAAGTTTATTGTTCCCACTCCATCTGAGGAGCCCTGGTTGCTCAGTACCAGTACTGCAGCCAAAACATTGTGAGTTTGCAGGAGTCCAGGTTGACTCAGCCTTCCATCCTTTTGTAGGTCTGTAAAATGAGTACCCCGTTTGTTGGAGGCAATTGGCTAACACATTGTAAACTGCTTAGAGAGTGCTTAGCACTATGAAGTGGTATATAAATGCGTTATTGCTATTGTCATTGTAAAATACTGTCACTTGTTTGTAAGATTTGGGTTTGGAAAGCCCAGGTTCATTTACCTGTTCAGCTT
This sequence comes from Sceloporus undulatus, assembly GCF_019175285.1. Classification (NCBI taxonomy): domain Eukaryota; kingdom Metazoa; phylum Chordata; class Lepidosauria; order Squamata; family Phrynosomatidae; genus Sceloporus; species Sceloporus undulatus. The sequence goes on along the minus strand of NC_056522.1, from coordinate 180,888,330 downwards.
CATGATTGCTCCTTTCTTATTTGCTTGCAGAACCATGAAAATGTAAGATAACACACACACACACACACACACACACATACCACTCTAATCAGGAATGAAGCAACAACAAAATTCATCACAGAATCAGCAGTAATGAAAGTACAAATCTGAGCAGCTAACGCTCCCCAAATCCTTCTGGAATATGGAAAGATTGTACTAATCAAAAAGGGAGAAGGAGATGGACTGAATAAACTTCTCTATGCAAAGTGTAGGATAAAGAGGCCAGAACTACTAAAATCTTCCTCTACCCAAATCCACAGTCACTGGGGTTAGGGATAAAAGACCCCCATGAAAGTGAAAGAATGCAAATAAAAATATTGTTTTTTATTTTATTTGGGAGAACACTTCTCTAGGAATCTCTAGGTCCTACAGCACAAGTCTGTGGTCAGCAATGTGGTCAACATCTGCCATGTGTTGACCATAGAACTGTGTTGGATGACCTACAAATGCCTAGAAAAGTATTCTTTCTAGGAATCTCTTGGTCTTCCAGTGCAATTTCAGACGTTGACCACAGAGTGACCTAGAGATTCCTAGAGAGAACATATTAATCAAATCTTTGAATAACCAGATCTGCAAAAGTCAAAGCCAGAAATCTGGAGGGATGACTGTAATGCAGGTGAAAATAAGAGTTAGCTTAAGAGCCAGCCCTCTCCCTTGCTCCCCCCTCTGTCTGTCTGTCTGTCTGTCTGTCTATCTATCTATCTATCTTATCTTATCTATCTTTAAACATACACTCACACGTGTACAAACACATACAGAGTTCTTATTCAGGAAAAGCCTATTGGAAAATCTGCGCAAGCATCTATTTTTTTAGTTTAGTTTTTAGAAACCCGTGAAACCGTGATACCTCTACTTGAAGAGAGGGAAGAAAGCATTGTAAAGTTGCCAAAAGCCTTGGAATTCTGCTTGCATGTTTCTAATCACAGAAGGACTAACATTTCTTTTTCCCTTGCCTCATGTCAATCAGTCATTTGGGATAGATTTTAGAGGCATTATGCAGGAGGTATAAACACATACCCTCTTGTCTCTTAACCAAATTTAAGTGCATACCTCCCAAGAATCACTTTGAAATATTACTCTCAATTTAGCTCGTTGCTGCAGGTGTCAAGCAACAAATTTCAGATCCCGCTTGTGCTGACATTTGCTCTTGGGGAGAAGGAAATTAGATTTCTACTAGTCTGAAACCAGAAACAAATGTTAGAACTGAGAGCAGTTTGTTTGAGCTGCAAGTTATAAGATTAAAAAAGCAACAACGAGGCAATTCAAGACACCTTCCTCTTCGCATGCAGTAATAGTGAAACTAATTTCTTCATTTTGAAACTGGTTGGTTACAGATAAACAGAAGTCAGACAATAGGTTTAACATTTATGGTAGAAACTGTTTCTTCCTATCCTATGAACAATTTTACAATAAGGAAAGCAAAGAGTAGAGTTATGTATGCAAAATAAATGCTTGAGATGAGGCTTTTGTAGTATCATTTGGGATGTCATTCGTTTATAACAATCACTAATGAAAGTGCAGAGTTGCTGCGATTGTGATCCTTGTGAATGGAAGAAATTGATGTCGTATGGTGATTTTTCTGCCTGCAACCAGTTACTGGCGATGACTAAGCATAACAGCTATCCCCCTCTAATCCTTTAAGGCCAATTCTAGAACCAATCCAGCTGGAAAGCTAAGGAGGCTTGCAAAATTTGCACATGTCTGTAAGTCGGTTTTGTGGCTGCTGAAGATTAAATAGGAATATGTTCAAGAAAACACTTAATTTTTCATTCTTGTGTCCCAAGACTCCCAATTATATTCTATTAGGGCCAGAAAGGGCCAGATGCAGTGCATGCATGGAATCTCTGTTGCCAAGGAACCAGGAATTTTGGAAGATGAAGAAGAAGGACTAAAAGAAAAAAACACTATGTTTTGTGTGTATTACTGTGTGTACATTCTACTGTCATTTCATTCTGTGGTTTCTTTATATCATGCTTGGGCCTATTCACAAAATGAACCATCATCACTCTGTAGTACACCTGAACTTAAAAGTTCTGTTACCTCTCTCCCCTCGCTGCTAACTTGGCTGCTCCACCAAAATGTGTCTTGGCAAAATAGTCAGCAAACATGCTGCATAATATAAGCATTGTTTTCCTGTAGTGGTTGTAATTAGTCCCAAGCCACCAGCAGGGTGCAGGCATTTCTGGACAACGTGAACAACAAATCTTTCAACAGTCTTTAACTGTCAGAAGAAGACTTGCCTGTATTTTTCAGACAAGTGTTTTATGTCCAGTACCAGACAATAAAAAGAATTTTCTAGTCCTCACTCCAGCAAGCTAACGATAGTTGCCTCCTAAGACACTGCAATAAAGGAGGCTATGGCAAGTGTGTTTTCTGTTTCACTCCATAAGCTTTTACAGTCAAGCCCTAATTGGAGCAGGTATTGGGCCCTAAAGAAAGTGTGTATGAGGGATGCTGACCTTTACCATTCCGCTGTGAACTTGTCTTATGTTTTTCCTGGCTTACTGGGATATTGGATTGACTGCTGGCAAGCAACGATGGATAATTCCCTTAGTTTTTGAATTACGATTATATCTGGATTTGACACTCTGGTTATGGAGAACCATAGATTGATATGCAAAATATTAACTGCTTGGTAAGAACCCTCTTTTAAAATTTTCATACACTACCTTTTGCTGGGGTTCTGTGTTCATGTGCCAGAATACTCCAGGGGCAGCCCAAAGTATTATGGCCTCAGAGCTGCCCTGACCTCCCTCTGTTGCATGGGGGCCCTGTTCTGAAGCTGGGCACTTGTTTACATGTGTCTCCCACTGTACCATTCAGTGCTGCTGCAGTGAGTCACTCGCGTCTGAGGTCCGAATGAGGCGCCCAATGTTGATCACATGTCTGGGTATCTCATCCAGACCAAATGAGTGGCTCTTGGCAATGGTAGCAGTGCTGGGTGACAGAGTGGGACATGTTTTAAAGAGCCACCTGGGGTCAGAAGGGAGGGCTCCAGATCTTTTGGGAACATCTGGAACAAGCAGGGAGGGTTGTTAGGGACTTTAATAAGGGTATATCCTGGGTTTGGTGCTGAACTGGTTGGACACTGTCCAGTCTGTCTAGTTAGTTTTAACCATTATTTCTGAAGGGCATTTTAGAAACATTTTGACAGAAAATGTTCATGCTTTATGCCATTCTTTCTTAGTAGGTTGAGTGAACAGTGTTTGTAGGTTGAGTGAACAGTGTACATGGTCCAGCAAGAATGGATCAGTATTTAAGTGATCGAAAAGGTGCAACAGATCAGTGGCAATACTTAATTGCACACCTTGTTAATTACCATGCTGCAGAATGACTTTCTGAGCCTGACACTTTTCAGATGTGTTGGATTACAAATCCTACCATCTTGCAGCCCTTAATTGGATTTTGAGATTTGTTTTCATTTTGAAAGTAGCAGGATGGGCAAGAAAACATAAGCTCCCAAAAGATCACTCTTGAATGAACCAACAACAAAATGTGCCACTTGAAAACAAAGGTGTCACTCAAATGTTCTTTTGTCATTTTCCTGCCAGTTAGTATTGGCCATTAATGTAAGTTTAAAACATTTTCCCATCCAGTGAGACCATAAACAGATTATACTTTCAGGCTCACTACGTTAAACAAACATGCTTTGCCTTCTTTTTCTTACAACAGCACCTCAGAAAAACAAATCCAGGGGTTGTTTTAAGGCTTGTTTCTCTCATTTGCTGGGGGAAAAGATTGGACCTCATGACAAAAACAACAACAGCATGCAGACCAAATGAGTTTATCACATGAGGCTTGTAAAGCACAATTACAGTAGGATAATAACATCTTTGACAGGTACTTATCACACAACTTTGAGTCGCTCACTATGATCCTTCTGTAACTGTGCTTTACTATCCTTGTGTGATAAACTCTGGAATCTGTGTCTTGTTTAGCTGCTCTCACCTCAAGAATAACAAATCAGCAAGTGGGAACCAGCACATTGGATCCTCCATAGTCAGCCTGGTTCCCACAGAACTCTGGCATTCCCTGATGTCTGAATACAACCCATTGATCCATAGCATTTTACTGGGAATGCAGATTGAAGTCTTTCTCATAGCTACATGGAAATGCCAGAGGATTAAGCCTGGGAATTTTTGCACACAAAGCACGTGCTCTGCCACTGAGCTAAAGCACTTTTTATTATGTCATTGGGATCTCTAAAGAACAGTTTGTGTGAAGCTGAGCATACTCATATCTTTCCTGCATAATATCTAGTACCACTGATCATTCCCCATAACTAAAATTGATCTTCAAAGGAAATAACATCCGTAATCTTATGGGTTGTTTGAGGTTTTTTTGTTAGCTTTTTAAATTCAGGTGTAAATTTATAGTACAGCTGGCCCTCTGAATCCACCAATTCTTTATCCATGGATTCAACCATCCTGGGCTTACAAATATTCCAAAAAGATATTAATTCTAAAAAACCCAAACCTTGATTTTGCTATATTATATAAAGGACACAATTTTACTATGCCATTGTATATAATGGGACCTGAGTATCCACAGAAATTGGTATACATGTGTGGGTCCTGGAACCAAACCCCAGCAAATAGCAAGGGCGAACTGTATGTTCATTTGCTATGAACCAGACTTTAAAAAATAGCATGGTTTTCTCACTAGCAAGGTTGGAGCATGAATCTTGGTTGAAGTCTCCTTCATATAAATAACAAGAATTCTTTAGGCATTTGCACTGCTGGAATGAAGGATGTTCGTTGTTATCACCCTGGCAGAAGTGTTTCTATGAAAGAGCTGGGTGGCCTCCTGGCTTATCTCAAGCACTTTGCAATATCCTACCAATTTTAGCACAACGTGACTACAGTTAGGTTCTCATCAAACGTAACAGATTGGTTTTGTATCACATATTCTGAGAAGCCTTAAAAAATCTGAAATGGTGTGGAATAGGATTTTTAACTAGCATAATGGAATGCAAAGTGTTAGGAGCAGATCTCCTGCAATAAAAGTAGATGCATATTTGCCTCCTGTGTCTGCTGTTGTATCTATGTAGGCTGGTATGGCAACAAACGTACCTGACACCAAAATAGGTTGTCATTAGTTTGTCCATACAATTTCTACATCAAAAGGTATAAACAACATTGTCATAAAATACTGTGAAGACATGAATGGTATGCTCATAAAATCTATATAGTCTAAGGCAGACTTTAAGCAAGGGTGGACAACTGTGGCAAGCTAGGGAGCACCATTAGCACCCTAAGAGACATTGGAGGGCTGCACCTCTTAGTGCATGCCCACTTTTTTTTAAAAAAACCAAAACATTTTGTTTTGCCCCAAATGTCCCCTAAGATGCTCTAGGGAGTGTGGGGGCATTTTGCAATGTTATTAGCTTGTTGTTGTGTGTTGTTTTGCCATGACATAATTTTCGATTTATGAACCTATCACATGGCTTTCTTGGCATGTTTCTTCAGAGGGGGTTTGTCATTGCCTTCCACTGAAGCTGAGGGCATGTGGCTTGCCCAAGCACACCCACTCGGTTTTCATGGCCAAGTGGGGATACAAACTCTGTGCTCCAGAGTCATAGTCCAACACTCAAAGCACTATACTACACTGGTTACCTGGGACATTGAAGGCCAAAGAGAGCTTTTGTTTTAAAGAAGGGTCACTTCTGGTTTAAAAAACACCTCTCTTGGTCCTAAAAGGGCTTGGGGAGGGCAAAACAGGACAAAAATGTCCCCACAGCCACTATAAGACATTTGGGTCAAAAAAATAATAATAATAATCTTATGAGCAATCCTTGTAATTCTATGGATTGAGACTGGAAGTACCACACCACACTAAGGGGCTTTACAGATCAGCCTGAAAGGTTGGCCTGGGGGTAGAGTTGGGGTGCAGTGTCCTGACGATGCATGCCCGACTCTGCCCCCCAGGATTTCCTGATGCTGTGTGCCACTCCAGATGGTGTGCAGCCTCATGGTGTGCCTTTGGCACTGTGTCCAGATGAAACAGCACTGAAGGGATGCCATATACCTGGGCTGCCATGGCTATGATGCCTTTTCAAGGGCGGAAAAAAAGAGTTGGTTTTTGCACCCTCGAAAGGCTTGATCAGGGCTGCAGCATGAAGTTGCCACGGTCCCGATCCGGTGTGAAAACGGGTGGCTGTAGGCCACCCCTTCAAAGCGGTCTGTAGAGCCCCTAAGCCTGCCTGAAGATGTGATAGCCCCAGATGGTCTGGGCAAGTGAGCTAAGGCCTGTTACAGACTGCCAAAATAAAGCTGCTTCGGGTCTCTTTGGAGGTATGCTGTTTAAGTGATGCATGCACCCTAAGAATCTGGAAGCTGCACCAAAGCTGCCCTCCAGTGCTTAGGAATGGAGTGTGGCTTTGGCATGACTTCCGGACTCTTAGGACCCATGCATCATTTAAATAGCATACCTCCAAAGAGACCCAAAGCAGCTTTATTTGGGTAGTCTGTAACCAGCCTAAGTCTCTCACACACAACATCCTTCTTTTAAGAATATGATTCTTCCTTAAATTGTGACCTTTTTGTCTGTAAAGATATAAGAATGGTGTTGGGGAAGGCCATGTAGCATTTTCTGCCATAGCTTTTCAAACTTTATGGCTGGTTTCTATTAGGTCTTTCCCATTTTCAAAATATTCAGGGAGGAAAAAGATCAGTGTAATCAGGATGCAAATTGCAGAGGAAGGTAGTTCAAGAACTCAGGTTCTGTGCCAAAGGGGGGATTTTTTTTGGGGGGGGGGGGTTATTGCAAATTCCCATTTCTTTTCCACCTTTCCTGTCTCAAGGCAAGCAGCTGACCTATACCTGAAACTAATCATCTTCTCTTCTGCATCTATCTCAGCACAGATTAAAGGGCACAGCAAGCTCACACAGCCATTCCTGTCTTGAACCACAGATCTTTACTATTAGGGGGTCTTCTCTTTTGACAACCCTTGAAAGGTTACACCTGCTGGAGGTCAGCATACCACCAAGGTCTTCTTTGTTAAAAGATACAGCTGACAGCGTTAGTCGTCTAACCAAAACAAGTGCGAGGAGGGGGGAAGCCTCTTAATTTATTTCAGTACTTTCTCAGAAACACAAGGGTTGTATCTCACACTGGAGCAGTTATGTATGGCTGTTTTAAATGAGTAGGGCTAGCAATGAAGGAAATTCTTCCAGGGTAGGAAAGTATAAGCATATTGAGATGCAAAATCTGATGGCTTCAAACCATGTGAGAGGCACTAGAGGTATACTTTTATTATGATAGCTGTTCAAGCAGTTAGAAATAGAAATAAAAGGATGTGAGAGATATTTTCAAGAAAATGTCAGCACAATTCAAATGACGCATAAATCTTATCAGGAGCTAGCTACAATCCTTATTAGCTAAAATAGGTATCGGAAGTTGCCCCCTACCAGAAAATGAACATGCAGTCTTCATATCAAAACTAAATATGCCATTCACATGCTGTTTTAATTTATGTTTACATCTTAAATGTGTAATTTAAAGCTACCCTGAGTGATTGTACAAATTAACATGCTTGTTGGTTGTGAATGCTTAATTTGGAAAAACGATAAATGTGAAAAGTTGTTCTGACATTTCTTTTATCTTGGATTCATTTGAAGTTGGTTCTGTAATATGTCTTCCACACCAAGCATTGCAGTAAATCTTTAGTGCCATCTCGGAAACCATGGGGATGTCCTTGTGTGTGCAAGGTTTTTAATCAAATAATACCAGAGCTGGGCAGACCTTTTCTTTAATATATGGGAATTTTTCTTCAGGGGGTGGGACAGGAAAAGTTCCAAGTCTCCTGAGAAGACCCATGTTTTCAGTGACTTTGGCCTTTCCTTGCCAAACTCTGTGAATCCCATAGAGTCTATAATATGCCTGACTATCAATTAGACTTAGTGAGATTTATATCTTGAGAATGAGTTGCACTGCAAACCTGGGACTGATGCTGAACCTCTAGTTTAACAAATTCATAGTACCATAAGAATATACACACATTTTCAGACATTTTACTTCATGGGTGACTGAGGCAAAATGGCCAATAAACAAAACAGAAAAGAATATGCTGTTAATGATGAGATGTCACTGGAAGTCCTGGAATCATATGGCTTAGGTAGTAGAGAGAAAAGAGCAAGACTTGGCTGGATGAAAGCCGTAGCTCAGTTGGTGTATTTGGTGACTGCTACTGGGCCTGTAGCTTGATAGAAAGCCAAAAAGCAATCTGAAAGGTTGTCTTGTGGGTCTCATTGTGGCTTTGCTAAAGAATGACTCTAAAGTGGAAATGTTCAGTGAAACAGAAACCACACTGACCACTCTTGTTAGTATATTCCTCATAAGCCTGTTTTATAAGGATATATCTATTGTTGTTAGAGCACCACTTTCCACCTGTGCTAAAGCTCCATTGGGATATAGCACTAATCCAGTACAGATCAGCTGTGAGGATCTGTGTACCTTGTTCCTCTTGTAAAAGTGGATGTGAATGCAACACTAAGAGGAAACAAGAAAACATAAGCCATTATGCACTGCAGGATGATTAGCTATATATTTCTGGCCACATTTTCAGCTGAATGCCCTTTCGTACTACACAGTTACAGTGCAACGATCAGACTTTAAGTGCCTTGGTTGTATCCTATGGAAAGCTGGGATTTGTAGTTTTGTGAGTTATTTAGAATTCTCAACTAGAGAGTTTCTGTACTGCCACTGACCAAACTACATAAGATGCAGCAATAGTGGGATTGTAGTGCTATAAATACAGATGTGAAAGGTGTTTTGCAATTTTTGTACAAAATAGAAATTACAAAGCACTGAAAGTGTTTGATAGGTAAAATAGATATTTGCTGGCTTAGTTTAGGAACATTGCCTCCAGTTATTGCTTTCCTTCTTCCCCCTCTCCCCAATTGCACAACTAAGTGCATCACACAATGTGTTAGTTTAGTAGGATGTTTAGTAGGATTAGGGACATGGTTGTTTAATGAGTAAGATGCTGACTGACACCACAGGGTTGTTAGATCGGCAGTTTGAGACCCATGCGCCACATGATGGAGTGAGCTACATTCATTAGTCTCAGCTTCTGCCAACCGGGGAAACCTTTACCTTTTATCTTTAATAGCATTCCTTTAGTAAAATGGAAAGGCATTGGAATGTTGGCCAGATGAGAGATAGACCTGTGTCCTATCATGTGTGTTTGTGTGTGAGAGAGAGATAGAGACAGAGATAACCTCTAAGTGGGAGTCAAGGGAGGACTATAATAACATCTTTTGATTGTCAGGAGATGGGCTATACTCCCTCATACTGAACCCCTCCAATCTGTTCATAACCCCACGGGTTCATGATAGATTTGTTACTATCCTGTGTGACCCATGGCACTCTTCATATGTGCTAGCTCAGTCTGAAAGAAGATGATCCATGATATGATGGTTGATGAGGGAGCCAACTGAACATGACTTACTGAAATCAGGGTAGCAGTGTAGGCCTGACCTTGCTTTACTGTACCAGTATAGGCCACAGGGAGCCTGGGGAAGGGAAGTTGCCACATTCCCTAAATATTCATATAGATTATCAGAAAACTATAGGATAAGCTATAAGGGCCTATATCTTGTTAGGCAAAATAAACAAGTAAGTAGTGCTATTGAGTTATTTCCTGCACTGATTTTAACAGTATATACAGCAATTCCTTCCCTGGCTAGTCAAGGCAGTTTTGGTAGTGCTGTTTGCCTTGCTCCTGAAGGACATCAGAGTCATCTATATGTGCATGGGGCGAGGTAAGAAAAGACTTGATGTCATATTCAAGGCACTTTCTGGTAAGGTGTGCTCCCTACTTACAGAACTGCAGGACCCAGTGAGATGTTCTACTTCCAGAGACCTGTAGAATCTAATTGATTCCTGTGCAGGATTCTCCAGCAGCCCAAGCTATTTATGCTGCTGAGACCCTTGTCATATCATGCACAGTGTGACAGGACACAATGGGCTCCTGAGCATTCTCTTTGGCACTTCCATGTTCAGAATGTCCTTATGATTTAACAAACAGCACTGGACACGGAAACAGATCAAAAGACTGGTGGAGCACAAGAGGTACAAAGCTTATTGTGACTAAACATTAATTCTCAAATGTACCGTGCAGTGGTAAAGGTGGCCACCTCCATCATACCCATCAAAGTCCATCTGAGCTGTTCCAAGTGCTTTGGAGGTTTAACTATTTTAGTGCCCACAGTGTGCTGGTCTATGACCTTCATAAAGTTGAATTGAACTGAACATTGAATGCAGGACTGGATCCTTCAGAGCCTCACTTGATAAATTTGCAGAGAATCTTAAAGGACAAAATCATGGCAATGTGAACACGACTACTGATGCCATGTCTTTTGAAGTCTCTATTATATAGCCTTGCCCTATTTTGTGAGCTAGTTTTAGGAGTTTACCACATAAGCCTACAAAGTGGAGTTTTAACAGGATAAATGCATCTTTGGCCACTCAATATCATGTATGTCCTGCTTCTGGCTTGCATTCTATTCATTTCTGTGTTGAATTTTTTAACTGATGGGCAAAACCCATCAATAGGCTCTCAGTCTTGCTGCCATTCCAATACTGCCTTCATCCGAGACATCTTTCTGCTGTAGTTCCGCTTCTCAGGCAGTTACATGGTGTGAGTGGGTGCAGTGAGTGGGTTCACTGGATGTTACCCAGTGTGAGGGGCAGGGCTTCAGGGGTGGGGCCAAAAGGGCACCCCCTCACCTCTCTACCCGATGTGGCTTTACACACGAGTAAAACTGTGTCAGTCAGGGAGGAAGGGGTGCCCCAAGCCTCTCTTTCCCTGCCTAGCATGGCTTTACATATGAGCAAACCCACATTTGGCAGGGAGGAAGGGGTGTCCTGGGCCTCTCCCTCCCTGCCATGCACCATAATGCTCAGCAGAGCTGTTGGGGCAGCTGCTCAGCCAGGTGACCACTCTTCTGGGGTATCTTCTGGTGATCCCCACACCGCACACTCCCTAGTGAGTGAGTTTGATTTTGCTCCTCTCTACCCTGGAGAGGCAGTGGTAAAATGCTGGTAGTGCAGCCATTCACAGTCGCAAAGTGATGAGTTCGATATCAGCCAGAGGCTTGTGTCGATTCAACTGGCATCCTTCAGTAGGTCACTTAAACAACTACCCAGCTTGTTGGGGGCAATTAGCTTACACATTGAAAACTACTTAGGGAGTGCTTAAGTGCACTGATAAGTGGCATAGAAATGTACTTGCTATTGCTTTCTCCCTCACAGCAATTGCAGTCACCAGCAGCTTCCTGAAGCCAGCTCCTATGTGCACATTCACACAGCATTTGGCATTGGGAGGCAGTTGGAGTCAGTGATCGCTCATTTTCATCTTTCTTCCTGGAAGGTGGCATTTGACAGTGGAAAACAGCTCATGCGACCAAAGCATGGGGAAATGTATGATAGGAAATTGTGCCAAGCTGGTATGCTTCCATTCTTAAACTAGTATGATTGTGGTAGGATAGCAGGCTGGTGTGATAAAGACCTTAGTTTCTGGTAATTGCTATTTTTAGTGTTTTATTTTAATATTGCATTATATATGCATTTCAGCTGTGATTTTTAAAACTAGTATTGCATGTGAAAACTGCTTAAGATGTTATTGTATTAAATAGTATATAAGTATCACAGATAAATGGGAAGAGAGGGAGGACAGAATGGACTGGACTGGACTAGAATCACAGAATCATAGTTGGACTGGATGGCCCTTGTGGTCTCTTCCAACTCTCTGAATTTTATCACACAGGCCCTGGAACGGGCCTGTCATGTTCTAAAAGGGAACATTATGGGGATGAGAGACGGCAAAGAAGGCAATTTACCGCACAGCGAGAACACTGCTGCTATCGCCAGTCATTCCCATCGCATTCCAGATGTGTTCCCCAGGGGGCACTTGAGAAGTGTTCCTGAAAATTTCCCCCTCTGGGATTCATCCTAAATGTGATGGGAATGATTGGTGGCAGCAGCATTCTTTGCCGCCTCCCGTCCCCATAACGTTCCCTTTTAGAATGCAACAGGCCCATTCCAGGGCCTGTGTGATAAAGTTCAGAGAGTTGGAAGAGATCACAACTGCCATCCAGTCCAACTGTCTGCCATGCAGGAAGACACAATCAAAGCACTCCCAACGGATAGTTATCCATCCTCTGCTTAAAAACCTCCAAAGAAGGAGACTCCACCACACTCTGAGGGATCAAGCTAGGCCCTTCTTTCTTCTGTTATGATAACACCAGTACCTTCAGAATGATAAAAAGGAACTCTCATTTATATAGCTGTACCACTTGAGCATACTACATTGGTCCAGGAAAACTAAATGTCTAGTATATACAGTATATTTGACTGGGAGAAAAAACAAAGCACACTAATTCATGACTGTTGATGTACAAAGGGTCTGGTCTTATGCACATCATGCACAATAATGCTGATAACTTTAAATAATTGTGATCCAAGTGCCCTGCCATTTTATAGCTAATGTATAACCTGGTGGCGCAGTGGTTAAATGCCTGTACTGCAGCCATTTACTCAAAACCACAAGGTTGCGAGTTCAAGACCAGCAAAAGGGCCCAAGCTCGACTCAGGCTTGCATCCTTCCAAGGTCGCTAAAATGAGTACCCAGACTGTTGGGGGCAAATTAGCTTACTTGCTAATTAGCTTACTTGCTGTTCACCGCTATGATCTTTGGAATAGCGGTATATAAATAAAACAAATTATTATTATTATTATTATTATTATTATAACGGACCATATGCTGTTGCATATAGTCAGAGTGGAGCCTTGAACTTCATAGTCAGTAAATTATTTATTTATTTAAAAACATAAAATGTCAGTGTTCAATCATATTATGTGTTGCACTATTTGATGTGTAGAGGTGTTGTGACACAATTGTAAAATATATGAGTACGTCCACCTAGCTAAGAGGCACATGTAAAAGAATGTCCACAATTCAGAGAAATGCGCAGCAGGACTATATATATACTGCCACTTTTCTCACCTGCTCCTTTCACCATTCTGCAGCTACAGATGCTACTTTCCAAACTAGTAGTTTCATTGGAAATAGAAATAGATTGCAACTGCGTAGTTAGAATGATTTCCAGAGCAATAAATGATTTTAATCAGTTGATGGTCCTAATAGAGAGAAAGGTCTAAGCTACTAAGAACTTTCCTTTAAAATTCTCATCTGAAAAAGCCCCATAGCTCAGATATTGTTTGTTATCACAGTGAGCTAAATGAATACTGTAGAGGAACCCTTCAAGTCTCTGCAGCAACCATAACTGGTTCATGGTGCTCATTCAGCATTTGATCTTTCAAATACATAAGATGAGAAGCAATTTCTCCAGCACTCTGGAATGACTGTCACACTACAGCCACCATCAAAGGCTACCATTCCTGTCTTTTGGCTGAAGGATATAGAAATGGGAAGAGAGTGGTCCAGGATAACACCTTACCCTTTCCTTCACAATTGTCCTTGCTTATAAAACATGGAAGTTACAGCTTACATCACTGCAGTAGTGGGAACATGAATTCATACTGGATTAAACCAGTAATGCAGAAAGAAATTGAGTTTTTGTTTTGATCAAACAGATGTTCTATTTAGAATTCAATCCACTTTCACAAGAGAGATTATTTCAAACCAACACCCATCAGGACATTCAGTCATGTGATGGTTTCTCAGACTAAAATTTTGATTCCTGAACAGAGGATGTTTAATTCAGACTATTCTTTGATCATTGTCCCAGTGTTTGTTATTAATGCCCCTGCCCCAAACCACATTCAACCATTTTTATATCATGTCCTACAATGTTTTGGCCTCATTTGATGTGAAATGGAAATGGGTTTGTGATGTCTTGGAAAATGGGGCATTTTGCCATTTGTTGTGATGTCTTGGAAAATGGGACATTTTGCCATTTGTTGTGATGTCTTGTTACCCGCTCCATACAAATGGTTTGCTATTTGGGACAGTTCCTATGTGCCCGAGCTTTGTGTGATTTACTTTAAGGATCAAAGCTTCAAATCACTGCCCAAAGTAACATCTCAGCAATGTACAGCTGGACCGAAGCATCTTATTTTGTATAATAACAACATTATAGGAATTTGTAGCAGAATGCAGAGGACAGACTGTGGCAAATAAGCCCATCTTGAATTTAGCAGCATTCTGTTACTTCGTCTTGCAGTAGAAATTAGCAGGAATTTGAACAATAACATCTTGGCACAGATCCCCTTCTCTGACATTTAAGTGTAATGTATGCCAGATGCATCCTTATTAATTTCTTCCCATTCAGTGTACCAAAAGGGTGTACAGGAGAGAAGAGAACTAATAAGCCTGGCTATTTATCCATTGGTTTTATTGAAATTATTTGGTTACTTTAATACTAAAAATATGTGTTATGAATTTTGTGAAATTGCTCTAGAGATGGAAATATTTTTAGACTCAACAATGTCAATGGAAGTAGCATTTTCACACCTATTGGGACTCACTTTGAGAAAATGTGCACCACACTCCCCATCATTTTTACATTTTCAAGGCTTACAGAATGTTGCTGAGAATCAAAGTGCACACAAAATAATTCACTTTTGTAAAATGTGAATGGCTGAAATGTGCATTATTGCAAACAGTACAACGAACGTGTTTCAGTCAATGGGTTTGCATAAAATAGCTAAATAATACAAATTAGGAAAAAGACATAAGTAGTACATAAAGTCCAGTTCTGGAAGAAGCATGTCATCTTATAATACAATATGATACATGGATGGGAAGAAAAGGAAGGCAGAATCTGAAGAAATGATATTAATGCTGACAGATGTTCATGTCCCTATCTTAAACCCATCACAGTAGCCATCCGTTTGTTTAGATGCCTGTTGTACAGATTCAGAATCAGGCAACATTAGCTTTAATGTTTGTAAATCAGACAATGTATTTAAATACAGTCCCAGAACACCTAGTAAGCAGCTAATAAAAAGCACAATCAATGCAAATTATACTTCTTGTATGTAGATAATGTGTTGCCCCTCTAGATTATACATGTGATCAGTCTTTTTATCCACAGATTCAAATGAGGAATCTAAGTTTATAGAAAAGTTGTGAAGGTAAATACCTTGAAGGTACCTGATCCCATCTAATTTTGGAAGCTAAGCAGGGTTGGCCATGTTACGTTCTTCCATAAGAGACCACCAAGGAGTGCTCAGCTGCGCAATATGCTATATTTCAGAGGAAGGAAATGGTAAGCTAACTCTGAGTATTCTTTGACTAAGAAACCCTTATGAAAGCCATGTGGTCACTGCAAATCAACAGACAAGTTGAAGGTGAATACATGAAATGGCTGCTAGATGTAACATCTTTCACAGGCACTTGAACAAAGTATCTGAGCAGGCCTAACCCTCTTAGCTCCTTCTGACATGACTCTTGGGGTAATTTAGGGTAATGACTTTATACTGGTCAAAGACCGAATAAATTTTTTTATTACTTATTATTACTTATTAGGGTAATGACTCTTGCATTCTCTCCATATTCCCTTTATTTTATGTCCTAAACAAATAATGAAATTGTAATTAGTTCCCTGTTTCCAAAAAGTGTTTAATGCAAAGAGGTTTAGAAGCAATGGACACTGTTTTCTTGACAAGTTTGAACCAGATATTAGTAAATTTATTTTCAGTGGTGGGCAGAGTCAGACAGTGGTTTGTCTTATGTTCTTCACTCTTGGAGGAAAGAGCAGTGGATACCACATAACTTGCCCTAAGCCCCCCAAACTAGCCTCTTGTTCCAGATGTGGTGGAGGTCACTGTCCCATTGCCAGTGCTGATATAAGATTTATTTATTCCAGCTGGTTTCTGGATGTGAAGCCAGGAAGGTAGAGTATCTTCTGGTCATTTATCTCAAGCCATTCCTATATATGCTTGCTCTATTGTCATGCCTTCAGCCCAGCTGTACCATACATCTTACTAGTCAGAGAATTAGAAATTATCCTTCCTTCAGACCATCTAGCTAGCCTTTCGTATGAGTACAAATAGTTATGCCTGCTGGAATTTTGTAAGTTCTTTGACATTGTTTCCCTTTGCTTCATCCTTTACATCCTTCATTACATCCCCCCAAGCTTTACCCTCAACTTTTCCATGGGTCATATCAAAATCCACAATTTTGGCCCCCAAACCTACCCTTGACTTATACATGAGGCTGACTTATAGTTGAGTATATACGGTATTAGTTTGATATTTCTGGTATCTTTACATTGAAAAAATTTAATGAAGCCACAGAAATATCACTGACTAAATGTAACAAGAAAGTTAGTTCTATATTTACTTCTATATTGTTGAGCTGGTTTCATTTTTTTTATTTCTAATGCAATCTACTACATTGATCCCCCCCCCCAATGACTGTTCACTTTGAAGAAATAAAAAATAAGAAAAAATAAGGGGCCGGGGGCAAGAAAATCTTTCTAAGCATATATTTATTGTTGATTTATCTGTTGTTGCTCTCTAATACAAAGGGTGAGCTGAAGGCAATCAATAAGACCATAGTTTACTTTACTGTAGAATGAGGTGTCACTGCCATCCCTGTTACTGATCCCATATAGTCTGTTTTGTACAGATCTGAAGGTTTTAGTGTTCCAAATCCTTTAATTATGCACTGGTCAGATGTATTGAAAATAATTAAAAGTATTAATCAGCCATATTTTTGTAACTGTTGTTGCCTTAATTTTCTTCATTCTTTCCCCTATTCACCAGCCCCACCCTCCATTTTTGCTTCATTTAGTTTAGTACAACTAAATTTGGCATGATTTGTATTGGAAAAACGCTTTGTTTTGGTTTTATATGATTTTCTTCTCTTTTAGCAATTGTTTTACATCTACTTAGATATCTTTGTTGCAGTTGTATTGTCGTGAGATGAGATTGCTCACTCTGGATGTAAAACAATAACAGTGAGATAAAATTGAGTTTCTCTTTTGGGAAACTGCCCATATTCTGGTTACATGCAAAACAAAGCACATAAAAGACAGCTTAAAATGCTTTGTACTTTCCAAATTGCTCTGAATTAAGCCAAGTGGAATCTTTCAAATGCATGCAGCATAACTAAGCACAAAGAAGAAAGTGGATCTTAAGATATGAGTATTAAAAAACAACAACTATACCACAGTAAATTTCAATGTGAATTTATTTTAATTGCTCTAAACAGAAGTGTTTCTTTAAACCATCAGAATTTGTTTAGCAGGAAGCTTTAGAAGAACCTGTCCAAATTCTGATGGTTTTAAGAAACACTTCTGTTTAGAGCAATTAAAAGACATTCACGTTGAAATTTACTGTGGTATAGTTTTTATATGCATTTATGTGTCATTTATTGTAGGAATTATCTTTATATCTGTTTTATATTTGTTTTGCTGCTAGAAAAGTAAATATAAAGACAGTTTAAGAGAATCTTGGTTGAGTGTCTTCATTCAGCCACTATCACTGAAGAAGTCCTTTGTTGTTTCACATTATCAGCAGTAGTTCTGCATCTGTACTAAGCAGTAGTCCAACTAGTTCTGACCAAAGCCAAAGATCAAGTACAGGTTAAAGTCAGGTATGTTTTTGGAATGAGGTATTAGGAAAACCTTTTGGAAGGGAAATTTAAATGGTCAGAATTCAACCAAAGGGACACAGGAGAACCAAAAAGATGTAGAAGATAACCAGAGTTGAGCTGGAACAGAGAAAGCAAGCCATTAGAAGGATACAGATGGAAAAGTGAAAGGCAAAGGACATTGAGAATCATTAGTGGATCTGGTAAAGGTCTAACAAGATCACAAGGTGTTCTATTATGGTATTTCAACAATCTAAAGTGCTTCTTGCGAATGGACAACTCTTCAAAAGGAAATCTAAGGAAGTAGACCAAGTCTAAAAAAAGCTTATGCTACAACTTCTTTCTCACAAAGGTGCTACAAAATCCCTTTGCATAGCAGTAGCAATAGCAAGTACATTTCTATACTGTTTATCAGTGCACTTAAGCACTCCTTAAGCAGTTTACAATATGTAAGCTAATTGCCCCCAACAAGATGGGTACTCATTTTAGTGTATTGAGAACCCCTGATGAGAAGAATCCTGGACTGACTAGAAACTTTGCAGTTTGGGACTTCACAGTACACAAAAGTTGTGCATACTTGTTTTGTGCAGAAAGCAGAATTTGCTGTGCAGGAAAATAAATTTTCTGCATGGAAACTGTATGTCTGTTTTTATTCTATTATTAATAGTTCTGTTAACCACTGCATATATTTTAGCATTCCTTTCCAAACATTTCCAAAATAAAATTGGTGAATTCTCTCACATTATGGAGTTCAAACCTGTTTCCAAAAGTAATTACAGCATACAGAAATATGTTCCTTTGACAATAATTGGAACTGAACCCAAAGAGCCTGTAGGTTTTCAAATGCACGTGGTTCAGTCTTAGTCAATTTAGTTGTGATTTTCCAGAACATACATCTAACTTACCAGGAATGACCAAGTCCTCCTGGATACTGTGCTAGTAAATAAGAAATATAAGGAGATCTGACTACTGTGCGAGTATGATGCCATGAATTGTGACATTATAATAGGGCTGCTGGGGTGTTAACAACAGAGTCCCATGTGAATGTGCCAGGGACCAGCTGCTCACAGTCTTAAGAAGATATTCTCTCACCTACTGTGCAAGAGAGTTGGGTTCAATAGACTATGACTTTGAAATACTTTTTTTCCTAATGAGATCTACAAACTTTGAAAACAGTAACTCATTATTTTTTTAGAAACCACACATAATCAAATCAAGCTATTAATTCAGATTTTGATAGTAGCTGGACCTTGAAATACTTCCACTATGTCATCCCCCCACCTTTCCATGAACTTACATCATTTGATTGACTCCAACCACATTAAATTGTTTTCACCTCAGCAGAAGAAATGTATTTTATAATTCCATAGGAACATAGTCCTTTAAATCTGGGCCATAGTTATTCACAAATATTAGGATATGATTGAGAATGACAGCAAGCTCTAAATCAGTGGTTCCCAACCTGTGGGTCGGGACCCCTTTGGGTGTCGAAAGACCCTTTCATGGGGGTAGCCTAAGACCACTGAAAAACACCTATTTAATTACAGTTATGAAGTAGCAATGAAAATAATTTCATGGGTTTGGGTCACCACAACATGAGGAACTGTATTAAGAGGTCACGGCATTAGGAAAGTTGGGAACGACTGCTCTAAATGGAGTCATAATAGAGGAGTACATGTATGTATGGCAGGTGTCTCTTGCATAATGCAAGAAATTCAACCTGCATCTATAAAAGTGGTCCTTCTGGGAATTTTCAGGGAAATGGGTGCAATTTCCTCCTTTGGAAGTTGTAGTGTGCACCAGGTAGTAGATCACTGATGCTACTTTTAATTTTAACATCTGAGAACACACCTAGGACAATTTATTATGGCAAAACAAGTAAGCCTGCCCATTACCTATGGAAAGCTCTCTTAACCATAGAGGACTTCCATAATCAGACATGTAGCGCTGAATAAGAGGCCTGGGATGTTATTTCTTTTGTGCAGGGAAAAGTCTATCTGTATCAGGCATCAGAAAGCGCAGTATGAATCTGTCATATATGATGTGGCCACTTCATGAATTTCATAGCAATCACCCATGAATAAAAATTGTCATGCTTAGCAGACTGACTTTTCAAGGGACTAAGCAAGTTGTCACTGATTAATGATTGAGATGAAGTTCTCATTTTGCACATTTAGCGGAGACATTTTGTCAATAATAAGTTGTGGAAAATTTGTATGCAGCAATCCCCTCTCCCACTAATGCTATAAATTTCTACTGAATCAACAGATTGGTATTTTGGAATACTGTCTACCTTGATAATTAATGGATGGATGGATGGATGGATGGATGGGTGGGTGGATGACATGTCAGCACCAAACAGCGGAAATGCAAATAGGAGTATCTGTTTTTCTATCTCTCTAATAAATGTAAATCAATGCCTATTTTCTCATGCTGTTTTTCAGCTGTGACCTGTGGTAGAAACTAGAAATGCAAGCATTAAAAAAAGGAAGTGACAGTAGTATGTAATATACCAAGTGAAAAGGGAAATTGGGATCTGGAAGTTGAATGTTGCACAGCTGTGCAGGTTTATAAATTAATATTGAATAAAATGCTGGAGTACATGTTGGCTGCTTTTGGAAATCTATCATTTTACCACCATCCATTAAAATTAATTTTAAGCTTCAATTTTAGGAGAGGTTTCTCTCTTCCCCATCCTTCATCAGAAAGAAATAAGTGGCATAAACTTGACATTTATATAATAGCAGGATGTGTTGTAAAAAACAAAACAAAACCTCACACAGAAAATAGAGATACTTTCCGTCTGCTGGAAATGTCTGTCAGCTACGCAGAGGAAGCTAGGAAGTTAGATTTGACAAGGCAGAAGAAACAGTAAATAAACAAGCCCAACTTTTATTAGAAGAAAAATCACTTCAGGACATATGTAGTATTTCAGGGATGCCAGATGCAATACTAATGGCTATAATTGTGTCATTGGTGTGCAACATTAAACACTGGTTCAAACAGTGGTTCAGTGTTACATGAATGAGCTTTGGTGTGTGTTGTACTCCTCCTATACACCCCACTTTCCATTTCAGATTCTTCCTTCAATCCTGATTCTTCCTTCAATCTGTAACATTAAACATTAACTTATATGTAGGGATAAAGAGAGCTATTTTAATTGTCAATACAAAGAAATAGAGGAAGCAATCAAGCAAAGTGGAGACATAGGTCCAAAACATACTGCAAACAAAGTGTAGGATTTGTAAAGTTACCTGTGAAGGAATTAAATAAGATTGGTGAGTGTAAAGAGCTATAAATGAAGGAAGTAAATAAGATCCTCGTGTGTAAAGAGCTATCATTAAATACTAAAGACAGAATCATACATGATACAGTATTAGATTATTTCCAATTGTTATGAATGGATGCGAAAGCCAGACAGTGAAGAAAGCTGACAGGAAGAGAATCAACTCATTTGAGATGTGATGCTAGAAGGTATCATGAATTGCTAAAAAGAAAAACAAATCCAAGAGCAAATCAAGCCTGCATTCTCCTTAGAAACCAAAATGACTAAACTGAGGCTATTGCACTTTGGGCTTATTGTGAGATATGACTTACTGTGGGGAATCAACAAAGCTTGATGAAAGCAGCAGGAGGAAAAAAGGAAAGCCACATGACAGATGCATCAATTCAGTAAAGAAAGTGACAGTCCTGAGTTTTTGAAAGACATAACTGGGGATGTTGATCAGGACACTTTGAGGCATCTCATTTATAAGGTCGCTACAGGACAAAGCCAATTTGATGCAAATATCATTCAGTCAGTTCAGAACTGCTTTAAATCACTTCAGTATTTTCCCATGCTGTCTACATTAAAAATCATAATTCCTGACAAGTCTATATCTTGTGTAGAGCATGTAAGTCATTATGACTTCTTTTGGTGCATCTGCATTAGAAATAATGCAGTTTGACACCACTAACCATCTTGTCTCTATCCTACAGAATCTTGGGAATTATAGTTTTGAAAGGCACCAGCACTCTTTGGCAGAGAAAGCAAAAGATCTTGTACAACTACAAATCCTGGGTTCCCATAGGATGGAGCTATCATATTTAAAGTGGGGTCAAAGCAGTATTCCTATAGTGTAGATGCACCTTTTGTTTTGAAAGACAAACAGCAGCTACAACATGACTGTTGATGTTAAAAACCATTTTCAGCAGCTTCGCCTGTCTTCAGGATCTCAAGACAGATTTATGTTTAAATTACGAGGATTCATAAAGGTGGCTAAGTATCACTTTTGCCTATGGGAAATGGACTTTTTAAGCCAAGATAGATTAGTTTTTATTGGACATGTAAGTAAATGTTCTTAATACACAGACATTAGTCTTAAATAAGAATACGGAAATATTTACAAGAGCCCATCTATGTGGGCTTGGATGATACCATTATTGAAATAAGTGAGCACCCTTAAAATATTTTTCACAGAATAATAACATACCTAACAACACAACATTTTGGTGACTGTTGTGCAGTTTTAATGTCTTGTATATCCTGTTCTCATAACCTTGGTATCAAATACCTTATTTTTTTCCTAATGATTTTCAATTACCGAGGCAGAAAAAGTGTAATTAATAACTTCTTGTATCAGCACTCTCCAGATGTTCCTCATCAAATGCTACATGGAGGTCTAGAGAGGCTAGCAGTGAAATATACACTAGAAGGAGGAAGCTGGGATAATGTTAACATAATGGAAATGTCTTGATAAACAATCATTCCATCACTGGCAATGTAGTTTTGTACTCCTTGCTGAATTATTGGACAGTTTTGCTTGGTGGGCCATGTTCCCCACCTTCTCAGTGTCAGTTACAGACCAGAGTTGTCCCAGAGATAAGAACAATGCTGGTAGGCCTTGATAGTTGAATGTTAAGCAGAGAAGGTTTTCTCTGACAGTTCTTCCTTTTCTTCAGGAGAGTTGGGTTGTATCAGGGCAGGGAAAGGTTGTTGAGGGTCAAGTGTAAAAACCACAGGTAAGATGAGAACAAAGAACCAGAAATTGAAAATCAGTGCTAAAGCAGAAAGTTGGGAAATGGAAGAAGGTGAACAACAGAAGGGAGACTAAGACATGTCCTTAAGGAGCACAATGAAATCGAAGCAGTATATAGATAGCTGTTTAATATATGTAAAGATTAAGGAGCGGAAATGGGGTCAGCATTGTGTCCACTGAGTATTGCCCTGACCTCTCCATATGCAAAGCCTCATTTTTGTCTGTATAAAAATGGAGTGATCACAGGGCCTTGCCTCTGTAAATGTCAGGGCAGAGTCAGTAGGACTGCTTCGAAGTGCTTCCTTTTTATCTATTAATCTGTACAAAGATGAACCATTTGCTTAAACAGGACAGATGTTGTGTTTCCAGGACAGATGTTCTGAACTGTTGGGATTCATCCCATGTTAGTTTCAAATTTATTCCATGTGCTGTTCTTCAGTTGCAAGTCTGGGTCTCTGGGAGAGGAGGGAAACTTTAATTCTTGAAATCCTTGAAAATAAAAATAAATTCTTCTAATATGGAGAAAATGGTAACTTTCATTAAATGGCAACAAAGATTATCAATTCTTATAAAGGTGCAGTGCTTAATGCATAATGTATTCATTTTGTGTACCATAATCTTCCTTTTCCAGTCCCCCCCCCCCCATCTCTCTCTCTATATTCTCATATTCTGTATTTTTTTTTATATTTGTCTTTGCTGGTATTTTGTTTATTTAAACAACATACCAGCAAAGCCAAATATGAAAAAGCATACAGCATATTTTCAATTGCATCATCTTCCATTCTCTTCAGATATTGAAAGAATGAACCTTGAAATTGCAAACAGGTCCTAGAGCTAAGTCTCCAATCCATTAGGCCCTGGTTATAACAGTTACAATACACTGCACAGGATAGGGCTACCTCTATTATCTTGGCCCACGACTTCATTTTGTCAATGATGTATTTAAAAGACTGGTGGAAAGCTAACTCTGCCATCTGATCTTAATTTCTTTCAGCAATTTCAAAATCTTGATTCTTTCCTGTAAGCTTACTATTGCTTTTGCTCCCAAGCTGGAAAATGCCCTGCCCCTTCCTTTCCAGCTGGTCCTTCGCTGATTTTTTTATTTTATTTTATTTTGTGAGGCAGTATACATTTACTATTACTGTTCAAAGGCAGTGGCCAAGATTAGCAACCTCAGCCATCTAAATCAACTCCCTGAGTTTGACATGCTCTTGGTGAGAATCCTCCCAGTAGAAGAAACTCTGATATTTGACCCAACAGGTCATCTTCTTGTCAAAGAACGCCAAGGCATAGTCTCAAGAAGTGTCTAATCTGTTAGAACCTACATAGTAGGAGTGGGAAATTGTAGTCCTCTAGATGCTGGACTGAAACTACCATCAGCCCATCCAGCACAGCCAGTAGTTAGGGATGATAGGTACTCAGCTATAAGAACATCTCAAGTAGCATGGCTTCCTACACCCCTGCTTTGTGGGGTGAAGAATAACACAAACTATTTAAAATATCCAGTAGTAGTCATGTTGTCCATACAGCAAAGTACAGCACCATCCAAAATCTACAAAACAGCAATACCTATAGTGGGACAACCAAAATGCACAAAATATAAGATGTAAGCTTGTGAAGTTCCACTGATTCTTCACCAGGCAAAGATGTTAACAGTCAAACGGTGTGTGTGTGTGTGTGTGTGTGTGTGTGTGTGTGTGTGCGCGCGCGCGCACACGTGTGAAATGATGATACTGGAGTCACAGGCCTACATTTTGTTAAAATGTTGTTATTGTTCTCAGTTGAGATGGTACGAAGGGATATGCATATAGACAGAGGCCATCCCCCCCCCCCTTTTCACCATGTGGGCTCTGAAATCTGAGACAAAAAGATGTAAAGTCCAGGAAATAAAATGTAATCCATTTCCAACATAAAAAGAAACCTCCTTTGTGATCCAGGTTGTGCTGTCTTGCATGAGGCTGCCTGCCCCCTGCTTTGGCAGAGAAAATGAAATTTCTCAAGAAGCATTTGGAAAACATTTTATATGCTGTTTAGGACACCAAATGCAGTGCTATTTTTTTTAAAGACAGTTTTACCTTTGTTGGAGATAAGAACTTCAAAGAGTTCAGTTCCAGCCCCTTGGCTCTCTCTTTAGGATTCCACTGTTGCACTTAAAATGTGGTATCCTCAAAGCCAGAACTATTCAGAATATTCAAATATTCAAAATATTCAAAATCCAGAACTACTACAAATCCAAAAATCCAGAAGTCAAATCAAGAACTATTGAGCTATCATGGTAGAGCAGGAGGGATCCATAGAGAAGACCACTTGATAGTTTACCTTCTGAAAAAATAATTGGCAAGTTAGTTTCTTCTAAAGGCATCTGTGTCATTCTGTTCACTAACCATGTACGTATATAATGTGATAAGAAGAACATAGTGCAATGCTTTTTGTATACTTGGTCATTATGTATGTTCTCCTGAGTCTTGTAGTTTATAGAATTAATGGCATAAATATTTAATTTTAATAGATGCTCTGACAGGAATATATGAGACATTTTTCTTTTGTTCTGGAAATGGGATCATTAAAATTATGTTGCATTGTTAGGCCATGCTAAAAAGAAATCATAATAAGGAGTCCTATACAAATCGACTTAGAAATATAGCTCATTGTGTTCAGAGTGTCTTACTTCTAGGCATTGTGACTAACTGCAGGTTCACACTGTAAGTTAACATCATTTTCTTCAAGTTAAGAATGACTCTGAAATTTATTAGCACTCTATTTTTTAATTAATTCTTTAGTTAGTGTCAAGTACGGAAATCTCACGCAAAGTCTATTGTGTTATTATCCCAGGCTGATATTTCTTTTTGGCTTCTGTTTAATACACTTCAGTTCTTATACTTCTTGTTCCTTTGCATTAGAGCCTCAGCATCACTTGAATGAAATGTTGAACCAGTTCCATATTTTAATGGAAATTTGTAGCAATGTTGAGAGTGCAGTATAAGATTGACTTTTCGGGGAGGGGGGAACAAAAGGAACTTTCTGGATAATTGCCACGAGGCTTCAGATTACGTCTGTGTTTCTTCATGTCAAAGATTAAAATAGATATTTGAGGGCAGAATTGACTGAAAATGTAATATATATTATACTTTCAAAATTGTGTAGCACCCACACATCACATCTTCTAAGGAGTTACATCATAAACATGTCTTTATGCCCTCTGCTGTGCTTTGATTTTGATCCTAGCAAACATATCAAGTGCTGAGAGTCTTGGCAGTTGATATGATAGAACTGTTGTTTTGTTTTGTTGTTGCTCTTTTATGTGAAAAGGGTACAAAAATATTTTTTTATTCAGTCCTTCTAAAATCTCAGCTTTAAGATTTAAAAAAAGTTAAAAAAAAAGATGAAACAATACTAGTTCTAAGGTCCATGCACATTTTTACAATTGCACATTTGGGTGCTCTAGACCCAATTGCAAGCATGCTAATATGGATCTGAGCACCACTGTCTGTAGAGTGCATACAGTGGGCCCTTGGTATCTGCCGAGGGTTAGTTCCATGACCCCCTCATAGATAACTAAAATGCAAAGATGCTCAGGCCCCATTAAATACAGTGGTGTAGTAAAATGGTACCCATTTTATAAAATGGCAAAATTTAAGGTTTGTTTTTTGGAATTTAAATATTTTAAAAATATTTCAAGCCATGGATGGTCGAATTTGTGGATAAAGAATCCATGGATATGGAGGGCTGACATGATCCTCAATTGCACTGGTGATGTTGAGTGCAACAGTAAGGATGCAAAAAGGCATTTCAGCCAGTGGTTCTCCCAGTCTACATTGTTTCTGCTGTACAGAGATGGTTTGTCACTTTATCATTTGAAACAAAGAATAAAGGAAGGTGTCTAGAAATGTTTAAAGGACTTTGTATGCCACTCTTAGAAGTTGTTGGCCAAAGCCAGCCCAGAAATGCTTAAAATGTAACATATCAACAGCTACACCAAGGCAGTGTCACAGAACATGCCATTATGCTGCTATTAAAATGATGGCATATAAACTTAGGGTCAGAATGTTAAGTTATAAGAACCAGATGGAATAGTTACGGTTGAGCCGAAAAAGACAGGACAAAATGAAGCTGCTTTGGGTCACTTTGGAGGTATGCTGTTTAAATGACTCACACATCTTAAGAGGCCAGAAGCTGCGCCAAAGCTGTGTTCCAGTCCTTAGGTCTGGAGCATGGCTATGGCATGGCTTCCGGCCTCTTAGGATGCATGCAGTATTTAGACAGCATACCTCCAAAGTGACCCAAAGCAGCTTTATTTTGGCCTGTCTGTTTGGGCCCATTTACCTAATCTAGCAACAGCCAATTGTCCTTGATTTATACCAAGGGTGGGGAACCATTGGTTCTACAGATGGTTTTGGATTACAGCTTCCATTGGCCAAGCTGGAAAGAACTGATAGGAATTTTCACCCCAAATATCTGGAGAACTAAATATCCCCTAGCCCTGCCTTACTTCAATATTGAAAGGTTCAGAATTTTCAGAAGGCCGGTGCTAGCCTAAATCCATTTGTTCTCTTCATACAAGCATCTCTTTGCTATAGAATCCCAGTCTAAATGTGTTAATATCACAGCTACGTCAATTCCTGAATGTACTGCAACATATTTAATCTTTGTTGTGCTGATTAATTGGTGTCATAAGGCTGGGTAAAAGAGCCCAAAGTTAGCTCATTGAAGGAGAAAAGTTCCTTAATTGTGTACCCTGGTGCCATCTGACTCAATGGAGATTCACAATGAGGGTATAATGATAACTTAATGGAACTGGATGACTGATCTCCTCTGAAAAATGAGCTTGTTGTAAAACTGCCTATCAGATAGTTCCCGAGTACTATCCTTCACAAGCCCTTATTTAACACAGCAATATTTGCATGCATACCCTCTCTTCACATTTGCCATTTGTCATTGAGATAGCAAATTACATTCATCAAAATCCATTCATTCTCCCAGTATCGCTGAATACAGGATTATCTTGGCAGTGTCAGCTGCCCTATGACTGGTAACAGTGAAAAATGGAGGTCGACATGCATCTTCAAGAGACTGGATATCAAGCTGAAAAGATTAATGGAGCTGATGTCATCATGTTTGTATGGCATAAAAATGAATTCTGGAAACTGATGGATCTCTTGGTAGCAGTGAATGCATTTTAAGCTACTCCCCTGCTGCCCTTTTGCTGATGAGTTTTAGTGACCATCAAAAGGAATGTATTGAGATGTTTTATTAGATACGGGAAAGGTTGATGTGGTCCCCTGGGCTGCTGAGTAGCTTCTACTATTGACCTGGCAGGAGCAATACCACAACATGTGCTGAATGCTTTTAATTTCCTTAGCTATATGTTGCAATCATGTTGTCTTCCACAAAATCAACTGGCTTAGCTATCCTTGTGCCTGATAAACACACAAGGCTGAAATGAGAATCCCCAAAATATACTATCGATTGCTCACAGCTAAAAATTAAAATAGGAGTATGTGGGAGGGAGACAAGGTTTTGTTATTATTTGGTGTTCTTCCTGTGTGCGCTTAATTTTTACTCTTTCTTCCCTCTTGCTTCTCATTTGGTTCATTGTGGCTCACATCTTGTCAAAGTTCTGATTGGGATGTCTGAACAGTACATCAATTTGCTTCATTTTTGCCGCTCGTACTGTATCCCTTATATCCTGGATCAGAAGCAGTTTAGTTTAACAAATAAGGCTTATAAGATGTGCCCACATAAAGAAACATACATTTCAATTACTTCCCAGGATTATCATGAGTGCACACCTAAAATGTACCCTTGTTTGCACAGTTCTGTTTTTTAAACCACTTAGAAAATGCTCCAAGAGAAGAGATTTTGTATAGGTTCTTTTGTTTTTGAACATTTGTGTTTATTGACACTGTGCAGTACCCAGGATGGTGTTAATCTACTTTCAGATATTTCATTTGATCCAGATAATAGCATCCTGCCCTCAGGATTACTGATCAGCCAGTGGGAGTTGTTCTCATGATCTATCACATTTGTCTTGCTTCATTTCTGAGTGCCCTGCCATTCAATATTGCGTTACAGCTATGGATTGTTATGAAGCTGAAGGACTTCATTTAGATTTTTGTGGCCTACATTAATCTTTTAGGTCATCATAAAGATTGGCTGCTTGTTGCTTCTCTTTTTTTGCCTCAATGATTTAATTATATTTCACTCTAGGGTAAAGTATAATATCAGAATTTTAAAATATAGTTTTCACTAGTGGAGTGAAAGTCTCAGGTGCCTGGCTAAAGTGTTCATCATTTTGCATCTCATTTTCTTCCACATAATCATTCCTTCCCCATTTTTTTTCATTGCTAAAATAGCACATTTATCTTGATTAAATATTTGTTTCCCACAAATACTTTTCTCATATCTGGATCTACTGGGAAGACTTATCCATAAAAGTACACCATTAGAGTAGTGCAGGCTTACAAACTGTTGCAGTGTAATTGATATGTAAACATAAATCTTTAGCTAGTTGGATGTTCTCATTTCAATTTCCCTATCATACTTGATGAGATAGTTTTAGCCCAAGTCTCCATTTGCACCAACAGAACACTATCAAACAATTTCCAGTACAATTTTTCACAAGCCCCTATCCAACATACCTACATACACACGCATCTCATTTGCCATTTGTTCATTTTTGTTGGGGGGGGATGAATGCAGTGCAGCAGTACTCTTGCACAGGAGTAAGCTTACTTCCAGTCCAACTTTACATCACTGGGATGAAAAAGATGAAGCTGTGGGGTGGTGGGAAAGATGCAGAATCCTATCTGTACTCGCATTATGCAGATCCATTTGCACTTAGAATGCTATGCCTGCAACACCAAAAGGTGCTGAAAATAAAGTACTCCCATTACTATCAGTGTAGAATATTACAAGCTGAATGCTAATTTGGCATCTATAATTTTCCAAATTCAAGGTCCTAAAGCCCATTGCGTAATATTATGGAAATCAATGTAAAGTAAAAAGTAGGACTTTTGTTTATCAGATAGCAAGAGTGCAGCTTTTAGGCACGGTCAGTCTAACTTAAAACAAAGAGATAAGGTTGAAATGGCCTGAAAGAGACAGTGTAAACATAGGTCCAGTGTATAACGAAACCAAAATATGTACTGTATTGGCACAAAAGGGTTACTAATATCTGATGGCTGATGGAATATGTTGACTGCCAATCAGCATGACGGTGGCTAGTGACAATTCCAGGTGACTGGTCCTCATGGTCTCATATAAATCTCACTGTTCTATTGGAGGGAAAGATCTTTTGTTCTGCTAAAAACTAGTGAAATCCATCTCTTATTTGACAGGCAGAGACTGGAGATATATAAAAGCCAGCTCCCAAAACACAAAAGTCAGGCTGTTGTACAGTCTCCAACAAACCTATGCTAACAATGCTTTTCTTGGCTGTTAGATGTCCATGAAATGCTGGTAAGAGAGGAAAAGAGAACATTTACTCTCAAACAGTATATCATTATTATACACGTAACTGATGCTGCAGTTATTGCAATGCCTGTGTGTTTTATCCATTGGTGTTTAAGGTTCTCTATGAATGAGCTACAGAGCTATTTGCTCGAGATAAGGCACATGATATGAAGTATTCGAGAAAATGCAAGTCTATACAGGCTATTTGGTAGCCTTATATAAGATGCTAATATGCTGCAAGAAGTTTTATGTCTTACATGTGATGTAAAATTAATGTTACGTTACGTGCCTTGATGATAAAAAGTCTATAATCCTCATTAAGTTGAGCGTATCTATTTTTAACTATGTCCATTTGACTATAATATCTAAAATATCATTAAACAGCCTCTTCATTCTCTCATATAAAAGTCCTGAACATCCAGTACTAAGAGTGGTTAAGTGGAGAGGTGATACTAAATCCGCCTGTTTGGAATATGCCATTATCTTGAGTTGGGAGCCCAGGCAACCAGATGGTGACAAAAGGCACCTCCAAGCACATACAGATTAACTCAGGAACAGCAAGAACCCTCAGTTCTTCAGTCTAAAGATATAGATGTGGGAACCACTCCAATTTCAAGAGACCTTCTCATAATTCTGTCAATGGAGAGACTTCCTCATAATTTTAAAAAGTTAATTTTTAAAATCTCAGTTCCCAGAAACTATCAGCCACTTTGGCCAGGAGCCATGCTATTTGCCAAAGTAGAAGATAGGGTTCTGACTGATTCTGTCGCCATTCTTGATGTTCTACAAGGCAGATACAAACTCCACTAAGTAAACATAGATCTATATACCAAACAAAGTGGTCTAAAGATGTACCACTCTGCCCCTTCTTGTGCAGAAAACTAGGAATACAGAAATCATCCTGGGTGATGGGGTATTGCGAAAAACTATCAGCAGCCATTGATAACATGATTTATTGTGATGCAGTATCAGAACATTATAAATTACTGGAGCTGTAAAAAAAAAACACCTTTGAAATGACCGTAGAATTAAATGGGGCTCGGTAAAGAATATCACACACTTTTGAATGTCATCTTGTGTTTTATCTTTTGATACTTTAGTGAGGTCAGAAGGATGTTCCCTACTGAATTTGGCCCCACTTCTCAGTATACTTTTGAATACAATAGTGTGCATGATGGTGGTAATGACGGTGTTTATTATGCTGCTGTTGTTATTCAGTTGTTTTAGTTGTTATTTTCCATCATATCAGCTTTGATTTATGGCAGCCCTATGTATAACAGACCTCCAAGAGTCCCAGTAATCAGCTGCCCTGCTGAAGTCTTGCAGACTCAGGACAATGACTTCCTTGACTGAAACAAACAATCTGTGGTATATTCTTATTCTTTTCCTACTGCCTTCACTTTACCAAGCATTCTGATCTTCTCCACTGAGTCATGTTGTCTTGTGATATGTTCACAATACAGTTTAATATCCTAACTTCTAAAAATACAGGCCTCATTTCTCTCAGACCCATTCATTTGTCTTTTCAGCAGCCCATGCTGGCTGTACAAATCTCCTCCAGAACCACAGTTTAAATAAGTTGATTTTCTTTCTGTAAGCTTTCTTCACTGTCCAGCTTTCACAGCCTCTCACAGAAATTAGCAGTATTAAGACCTGGATGATTCTGACTTTAGTATTTAAAAATATATAAAATGCTGTTATTCTTCTGAATTTTTTTGGTGCACTTCATTAGACAGCATATATCTGTAGTATGACTTTAGTGTCCCTTCCTTTTAGTACCTCTCAGACTGAACTCAGCTTGGATAGCTTGCATTTTTTATTTCATTTTTAGCATCACTTTGTTTGTATGATTAATGCAATGGTCCAGCTTTCACAACTGTACATAGAATTTGAAAATACTATGGGATGGAAGATTCTGGCCTTAGTATTTAATAACATGTTTTTATATTTGAGGATCTTTATATTATATATATATAATAAACAGTCAGAATAGTATACCTTGCACCTGGGTTTGGATTAGATGACTTTCCTAACCCATGGTTTCTCACGTAATGGTACCATGGACACATGGCTGAAGTGACTCCATGAACACAGACCGTTAGACTGGAAGAGACTGTAGATTCACCCTTCATTAATACTGCAGTGGCTAGAGCTAGGTTTTAAATCACTCAGCTTTGAAGGAAGAGATCTAGGTTAAAAGGTTCAGATCATAGTCAATGTCAAATGTTCTTTTATTTCCAAATCTAAAGCACTGGGAAAGTCCATTGTTAATTAAATCCCTCCCATTACAAAGTCATCTTTTCTTGTTGTGCAGTCTGCTGTCCAGTAATTGACAATAATTGAGGGGTAGAGTCTCCAATGAATAGGACATTTTGTTGCAATGTGTCATTAAAATATTTGAAGTTCTAAGATGCTTAATAATTTAGCTTGTCACATGTTATAAACATAAAGGGATGCCTACATTTAGAAAACATCAGAACTGACCTGGGGCCTATTAAAGTCAATCAACAGACTCCCTTTTGCATCAGTGAGCGTTGAACCCAAACAACTATAAATGTGGTAAATATGAAGGATACAGCAACTTTCTGGGTTTAACAATTATGTATTGATGAGTGCAATTACTAATAAGGTTTATATTTTTTTAAAAGCTCCCATTCTCTGGAACCTATTGGAGGGGTTCTATAAACAACATGTGCAGGGTTCTGACACAGGATTTCTTCACAGGTCTATTATTGTGGGAGAGGGAGAAGAAATGGTACATAAAATATATGTCTTAATGCTTCAAGAGCTGAAAAGCCCTGCATTATGCTTAGTTAATAGGTAATGTTATTGATAAGAAGGCATAATATCCAGTGATCAGATCTCTTTTAATCATAGCAAGGAGAGAGATTATTGGCACAGAAGAACAAGAGCCATACATTTTAAATTTCAATGGAAGGAATTTGTGCAATACTGTATGGTGATGGAAGAAATGAAGCCACGTGTTAAAGGGAGTATAATGTGGAAAGTTGTTTTTGAAGTAGTTGGTTCAGAGCTCCCAGGGAGTTGCTGTTGTGGCTGCATTTCATTTATTTATTTTTTCAACTGTTTCACACATCTAAAAGGTATTAAATAGTTACATTACTTGCTTAGAAAGAACCTTTGCCTGCAAGAGCATGAGGCAGCGCATGAGCCATCGCTTGAATCATGTGATACTTCTACTTCCTACAAGGCCGCATTTCTGCAAATTCAAATGTTACTGTTGAACTGCAAAAGTAGTGACATCATTCCTCACCCAGTTATTGGGAATGAACTGATTACAAGCTGCTTATTTTGTGACCAGTTATTTCCAAGCTCTGGTAAACAGCAGTTGTCAGGAGCCATGGTTGGCAATCTGGAGAGGACTGTCAGAGTCAGGAGCCTGGAAGTAACAAATAGTTGTGTTCAGCAGAATAAAGGCAGGAACCAACAGAAATTTGGATGAAAAGAAAATTTGGGAAATATAAAGCCCCCCAGAGCTCGAGCAAATGTGTCTTACCACACAGGAGAATGCTGCCGATGCCGCTGGGAGTCACCAAGCCATTCCCCAGTCACTCCTGGCAGCCGATTTTGAAGAAACGGTTCAAAATTGTCCTTCAAAATTGCTGCCATGGAACAGCTAGGGAATGGCTTAGGGACTCCTGGTGGTGTTCTTCCATGTGGTAACACATGTTTCTCCCTCGTTCCATTCCGTTCCCGTGCCTCCAAGTGCCATGCGATAAGCTTACCAGTTTGACACCACTTTAACTGCCATGGCTCATTGTTGTGGTATTATGGAAATTGTAGTTTGTTCTGACACCAGAGCTCTCTGACAGAAAAGGCTAAATGTCTCATGAAACTTTCAGTTTCACAAAACACTGCATTATTTCTGCAGCATGAATGCACTGCCTTCCCCGATTGATAATGTCCAGAACCAATTGAATCCCCCTTTTATTATTTTTATTATTTGTGATTTGTTTTTAACTTTGACGTATTGTTATGTACTTTTTAAACATTTTTTTTTTTACTGTTTAATTTTATAGTTGGGAGGGAGGGTTGGGTCGGGGTTTTGTGGGGCTTGATGTTTTATTGTTGAATATTGTATTTTCTTTGTTGTTACCCGCCTCGATCCTCAATCGGAAGAGGCGGGATATAAATAAATATTTATTATTATTATTATTATTATTAGTGAGCTATTCCTCCCTTCCCCATTGTGAAATAGCTTAGTAGACTTTGAACCCCATTGCAAGGTATTGGGGTCCTGCCAAACTCACATGGGTATCACTAGGAATGGAATAGGAATCAGTCTCCTTGCTCACCCACTTGCCTCCATGAGCTTCCCTGACTTTCTACTACTAATTTTGATGAGAGAAAAGGAAGGAAGGAAGGAAGGAAGAGCTGGATGTCCCCCACTCTCCCTACAGTGTCCTAAGCGCTCACTCCCCCCCCCCAACAAGCCCTCCAAGACACCCTTCTATTGCATCCTCCTGCCTGTCTCGCCAATCCTCCCCAATTCGGGACAAGGGAAAGAAAAGAAGAAGAATGAGAAAAGACCGAGTAGAAATGGGATGCAGTCCACCCATATCCCAAACACTCCCTTTCCCTCATGAACTTGACCCTTCCACAACCATGCCCCAATCCCACAAACCCACCAAACTTGCTCCCTCTAACCTCTCTGTTCTCTTACCTGGGCATGCCTGTAAAAGCTAGCTACCTCTCACAGTATGACCTGCTCACGCTGAATGACCTGCCACCATGCTGGATAGCAGTGCTCCAAGCATCAGGGTGGGATGAGCTAACTACTGCCTTGCCTTGCCTTCCTGTTGAATGCATCCATTTGCTCTGTCAGCTCCTCTGGCAAGCAGCAAGATTTCTGTATGGGTGTTTGGAAGCTAATTACTTTATATGTTACAGTGGAAGGAAGATCTAGCCACAGGCTTCACCCCATGCACTTATCATTCATCTAGAGTCACTTTTGGTATTGGATCCTGGCTCTGCCAGCAGGAGAGCTAAACAGACCATTATGCTTTATATGTTGTTGAGAACACAGGCCTTGCTGGATCAGACCAAAGGCCTATCTAGTGCAGCATTCTTTTCTCATAGTTATTAAGCAGGACAAGAAAGCAATGGAACCCTCCCACTTGGGCTCTCCAACAATTGGTAGGCAGAGCCACACTGACTCTGGTACT
The DNA here is from genome assembly GCF_019175285.1 of Sceloporus undulatus. NCBI lineage: Eukaryota > Metazoa > Chordata > Lepidosauria > Squamata > Phrynosomatidae > Sceloporus > Sceloporus undulatus. The sequence goes on along the minus strand of NC_056522.1, from coordinate 180,853,069 downwards.
GGAGGAATCACTCAACTATAGAATAATGATCATACTGCTTACTAGTAGATGTTGATAGCCCTGTTCGCCACATTTTTTTCTAGCTTCCTTTTAAATCTGTCCAAATGGGCAGTAACGGAGACAGGCCTTGCAGGGTTGAAGCTTCATGGTATTCTTATTTACAGGAACAAAGCCATCATCTGCCATCTCCATTCCTGCTTCCTGTCTTCGCTCTCTCTCACTTTCACTGCAGTCCTCGTGGTAGCTTCGGGCTTGGGGAGAGAGGTGTAGAGCTATTACTGTTGTAATGTGAAGTGGCTTTGAATCTTGTGAAAGGACAATTATGACTCCTTTGCTTTAAAAAGATCTGCTCCTGGTGAAAATCAAAATTTCTGGAGTTTCTCAAACTGGAGTAATCCAACTGCCTGGACTTGGATTCTTTCTTTGGGGGCATTGCTATGGGACTGTCATGATGAGTTCCTGCCTGTCAAAATACATCACTGCATCGCTGGTTGATGACCAGGTTGACAGGTAGCATACCTGGTATAAACACAAAAATCAGGCATTGCCCTATGCATTTTAAGGCTAAAAGCATTGTTAAACCCCATCCCTTAGTGTTCAAATGGGGAAATTGAGAGGTATATGATACAAAGCTGCCATATGCATGTTTGTTCTCTGGGGAAAGCTGTCTCTCCAGATCTTTGTGTTGTAATCTTCGACAATACTATGAAGGGCTTTTCTCCTAGGATTCTCTCAATCAAGGATGCGGAATGTTTGGTCCTCCAGACATTGTTGGATGTCAGTTCCTATAAACAGTGAAGGATTATGGGGCTTGTAGTCCAACAACATCAGGAAGGCCCCACATTTCTCATTTCTCTTTTAAACCTTCCTTTAGCTAAGAAAGAAAAATATTGACATTTCCTAATGAAATAGTGTGTGCGAGGGGGTAGAAATCTGCTTGTTCATTTACCCATCACTCATTGTCTTCAGGGAATAACCTTGGATACTAGCTGCACACCACGAAAATCCAGTCTTTTTGGGCCATTGTGCCTGTTTCAATTTTACTGGATTTAAAGATCTCACTCGGGAAATGGTCCATCTCAAAATATATTCTCCCCATCCTGCTAGGCAGAGCCTTGAAAACCATCAATGCTTGTGGCAGGGCGGGGTGGGGTGGGGAGGTGCCTGGTTACAAAAAACAGTCTTAAATGGACCCCATGAATTACCAAAGGCCCCAAAGAAGAAAAAGATCAATATGATCCGCAGCCTGGAGCTGTGAAGCTGCCTTGTAAGTGAAAAGCTAATGCAATTGAACTTTCTTTCTTCCTCTGCTGCTGTGCTCTTTGCTTATGGCCTCTTTGATCTGCCTATTCATAGCCGTGAAGCAAGCAAAATTTAATCAAGCCTGCGCGGTGAGGGTGGGACAGGGAGGAGAAGAAATGCTGTCAGTGCTGAGCTCCAAAAACACGGCTGTCAATCAGGGGATGAGTCATAATGCCTTCATGTTTTAGCCCCTTTAAGCTTCTTCCTCAGTTGACTGGTTTCTCTTCTCCTTGGCTATGGAGGAAGAACCAGAGACTGTAGCTGGACACTCGCTGGCTTGTTGATGAGCCCGGTCAGATTAGTGTCTCCATATTCCTTGCTCTCCCCTCTGTTAAAGAGGAAAGCATGAAATGTCTAATCAACTTGGCATTTCAAAAACTCAAGAGAGGGAAGATTTGCTCACTAGAATAAGAAGCGTATGACAAAGGCCAGCCACAGGGGTCCTGTAGGGCTTTTGTAAGTTAGCATCCAAGTGAACCCTCTTCTCCCTGCCTCTGCCTTTAGGAGTTTTTGACTTGGGACTGAAGCCATGAAGAAAAGAAGCACTTTCCATGGACACTAAATTCAACTTATTTTATCTGGGTTTCTTGGATAAAATATTTCCTGACTGGCAAGATGCTGGAATATAGTTTAATTTCAATTTACTATCTGCCAACACATGCCATTCAATCAGATAAACACAGGATCTGAGCTGTCATCACAGCACTTTATGCATGCTTAAAAATAGGACTCTTTTTTCACACATTTGGAAGGAGTTGACTCACATATAGATTATATATTCAGGGGCCACTTAAAAAGTTTCATGGGGCTGGAAATCTCTTTAGTTTCTGGAAAGTTTCCTTATCGTGAGATCGAGCAAGCTTGAAAAAGCTGCTGTCGAAGCACAGCATGTGTGCTTACAACATGGTACATAAATACAGCTTGTTGTGGGCCTGTCTGTTTACTTTGTTTATGAAATGTTGGAGTCCCAATGAATTCAGCAGTAAAATTCCCATTAAGCAAGTAGCTCATGTACGATTAAGAAATAAAAAGATGAAGAAAACAAAATGTTTGGTAACAAAATAAATTGCTGCCCTGGGGAAAGAGTGATAAATGTAGTTGTCACAATGCTCTGTCTTTCTACAGTGTGTGTAAGTGTATGTGTATGTGTGTGTGTGTGTGTGTGTGTGTGTGTGTGGGGAGATGTGACAAGTGCAGCACATATGAATACAGAGAACATTAATATGAAAATGTTGGATCTCAAGCCAGGTGGGAATCTCAAGTGAAGGAACCACTTTGGAAAGTGTGTGTGCACACATTCTCATTTTTCTGACTAAGATTGCAACCACACTGCCAAAATAAAGCAATCTGGCACCACTTTAACTTCCATGTCTGAATGCTATGGAATTCTAGGATTTGTAGTTTGGTGGAACACCAGCACTCACTGACAAGAAAGGCTAAATGTATCTCACAAAACTGCAAATCCCAGAATTCCATAGCATTGAACCACGGCGGTTAAAGTAGTGGCAGACTGCTTTATTTTTGCAGTGTGGCAGCAGCCTTTCTTAGAAGAAATATGAGTGACATACCCTGAACAACTGTGGTTGATGTTTAATTGTGTGTATTTGCCCTCGGGTCATCTTCGACTTATATGGTGACCCATGAATTTCACAGGGTTTTCTTATCAGCAGGGAATCCTCAGAGGTGGTTTTTCCAGTTCCTTCCTCTGAAAAACACCCTCCGTGGTATTTGTTGGAGGGCTTCTATCCAGGTACTGAACAGGACTAAGGCTGCTTAGCTTCCAAGATCTGACAGACTCTGATGCCTTTAGGGTATTTAGGCCTAATTATGTTTAATTACTGATGTTTAATTATCATTGCATCAACAGAGGACATCCCATAGTCTCAGATTTTGCCCTTGAAATATCCAGGTCTGGGACAGTGGTTAGTATCCTATTGGTTCACTCTGCTTGTGAGGCAGTTCTACTGATGTCACATAGTGGCGAGACGGAAAGGCAGACAGAATCTGCTAACTCCAGATAGCCTGTTTCTCCAGTGCCTGACTTCCTTGATGGCTACTGCACTCTTGGATCTTTGCTTCCTGCTGCCACCATGTCAGTGTTGTGTGGCAACAGGATTCCATCCATTACTTGAAATGGATTAAGTGCGTCTTGGCAGGGGGAGTAAGAGTGAATATCCAACATAGCATAGCATAGTTATCCTGCTTCGCGGTAACAGGTAATGTTTATATTTGCCATTTTATCCTTATTTTAGCAAAGCACATGGAGGCATTTTAAGTGATTTCCTCACCACCACCAAATTCTTATCTTTTTATTTTATTTTATTTTTTTGATAGCTACCCTCCCCCATTTCCACATAGGAACAAAAATGTAATATGAAAATCATGAGCAACAGAATTGGCTACACAGACATAGGTTTTATAGCACTTAATTTGGGAGTTTTGTAACAAATTATACAACAGATTACTTCAAAATGCTGTGAGTTGGCATAATTGAAGAGGAAAGAAGCCAGGTCCATCCAGATGGGTTTCTGGCTTAGGATCTCTTCAGCAGGCCTTGTAGTGGATCCATATTGTCTAGCATATATTGTCATTTACTCTTGGCATCTCCAGAAAGGGTGGAGTGGTAAGAGGCAATGTAGTGGCATCCTAAAGCAGGGCTAGAAGGAACAAAGGCAGGCTCCAGCTGAAAAATGCTGGAGTGAGTGAGAATGCATGGCATGTGAACAGGAAGACGAGGCATCCTCATTTTCCCAGACATGTCCCACATTTCAATTGGAAGGAATTCCAAAATGTCCTTCATTTTCAGCATGTTTGACCCCCAATGCAGATCATTTTTTAACACACACACACACACACAACAACAACAACAACAACAACAACAAAAGAGAAAACCAGAGTTGGGAAGGATGATTTTAATGGAGATAAGTTCATCAGAAAAATAAAGTTGAGTACATAATAAAATACAGTACAGTCAGCCCTCTGTATCCACAGATTCTTTATCCATGGATCAATCACCCACCATTTGAAAATACTAATATATCCATATATATCTATTCCCAAAAACAATCCTTATTTTTGTTATTTTATATAACGGACTCCATTTTACAATGCCATTGTATTTAATGGGATGCGAGCATCCATAGATTTTCTTATCCATGGTGGATACCAAGGGCCCACTGTATATATAATGTAGCCGTAAATAAACCGTAAGAAATGAATTGTATTCATATTGGTGTTTTTAGTTTTTAGTTTGTAATGCCCCACATTTTTTTTTGAATATCCTACATTTTGTGGTTGTGGCATCTGGCCATCATGCATGTGGATAGGACAGTGTGTGTGTGTGTCCTGCGTCACACTGCATAGAGTCACTATGGATGTGGTTCATTTGAGAAGCCACCTATTGACCAGCAGGTCCACAGAGTGACGGGATATGCTCAAGTTTCATATAATGCTTGCAGCTCACAACACATTGGCTACAGATTCTTTTTGTGGTCATAACTAGTTATGCACTGTACTTCTTGTAGTATTTAAGTGATGCCAAGTATTGGAAAGCTTGGGAAGTAGCAGAATGCTCCACAGGAGGATTCGGCAGGGAATTTTATAACTCCCCCACATTTCCTCTCCAGGAAGTCTCAGAAGATGGCAGCTCTAAAGTGTGGCCCACCCGCTCGTCTTGTTCAGTTCCTTGCCTACCTCAACACTTACGAATTATGGCACAGATGTAGAGTTAAATCTGAAACACACACACACACACACACACCCCGCTTTCTTTTCTTTTTTTCTCTTCTGATGAATCTTTTGAATAAAACTTTTTTGACAGAAAATAGCTTGCCAGGAATCCTTGCTAAGAACTAGTAGTTGTGCATTGTTTGTGTCTTTTACGCAGTGGCTTTCCTTGACTTTCTCTTCTGTATGAACTGTTTTGTTTACTGTTTTTGCTGCCTGCCATCTGGCTGACTTGTGCTGCTCTTTTTTGTTTCTATTCTGGCATCTCTAGATTAAGAGTAGGTAGGCTTGTGTAAATAATGATGCTATGAAAGGTTTTCGAAAGTCTTTCAAACAGAGTAAGGATTCCTGCAGAAACATTTCCTACATGGAAAGTTCTTTGCTTTAACCCTTTGTATCCCTGGCAGATATTTGTCTTATGCCTTATCTGCTGAATACTAGATTGCAATAACCAAATAGATTGATAGCTTTCCCTCACTTGCTCCACGGAGAAGGCAAAATTGCAAGAGCAGGTGGCTCTTAACAATGAACTGATTTTACAAATGCAAGTCTAGTTTTTTTTTATCTATTTAAAAATGTCACCCATCTCAATCACAAAGTTTACAACTGACGTTTTACTGTTAGAATCTGAAAGGGAGAAGGGAAGAAACTAGAATGTAAAGAAGATTTCCTCTAATTTTCTTACCCTCAATTAATCTTTTTACTGAGGCCTGAAAAAAATGTCAGCCACCATGAGATTTTTTTTGCCCCAAAGGGAAGACCAACATTTGGGTGCATGCACTTAACACCAAATGTCAGAAAGGAGTGAGGACTGATGTGTGAAATCCAAAGGTTCATGAACAGCAGCTGTTTAATGAAATGGGGATTTAATCATAATTTGTACTCTTTTTTTATTACCGTGAGGCTTGTTCTCCTTTGTCCCACTACTTTTCAACCGGGCATGAGGTTCTGTCCAAATGTGCAGTGCCATCAAACATGAGGACTAGTACACACCTCGTTGTAGATCAAGAGCTCTCTAATGTGAGGGCTTTCTCCTGTCCCACCTGTGTGACTACCAGCTGTGGGGACCTCCTATAGTGAGTGCATCTACACTGTAGGAATAATGAAGTTCAACACAACTTTGTCATGGCTCCATCCTACAGAATCCTGGGATTTGTAATTTTGAAAGGCACCTGCACTCTTTGGCAGAAAAGGCTAAAGACCTTCTAAAAATACAAATCCCAATATTCCATAGGCTGGAGCTAAAGCACTTAACGTGGTGTCAAACTGCATTATTTCTACAATGTAGATGCACCCCAGATGCCTTAAAGGTTCCCATGTGAGATATTATGCTGCTTCTATCCTCACTGGACACCACCCCTCTTTATTCACTGCTGTCCCCACAGGCACTACATCTGACCCCAATCTTTATAGACTACTAGTATTCCCAATTTATAGGATACTAATATTCCCAGAAACCAAAAGCATATGATACAAAAACAATACTTTATTAACAAATGTTTAACATAGGAAAATATATTCCTAGTTTAATACCTTTAAAACAAATATTTTACTCTCACTCACACTCTTCTCCTAGCCAACTCAGGTCCAAAACATACTGCAGAAATAATCCAGTTTGAGACTGCTCGCTTTAACCGCCCAGGCTGCCAGTCTCAAACTAGATTATTTCTGCAGTGTGCTTTGGACTGTTGACTCTTAGGTTCTGTCTACACTGGCCCAATAAAATGGCCTCTCCCCATCCTCAGTAGAGAGCCTGGATGACACATGGCCCAAACGCCAGTTCTGGTGTCAACAGAATGGATGATGGCCAGCCCATTCGGCACCAGAACTGGGGTATAGCACCCTTAACGCGGAGTGACCCGTTGGCACAGTGGACCCACCAGGTAACTGAGCAGGACACATATGCGGTCAGTCACCCAGTGTCCAAACGGAGGGCTTTTGCAACAGGGAAAAGTTGGGACAACTCTGGAATCAGAATACTCTAGACTGCTCTATGTCAGTTCAGACAAGACCTTAAACACCTTAATTCCTCAACCTGATTGACTGCTTCAGCCCCAATCCTCATTCTTTCACTGTCTTCACCACACCCAATTCTCTAAATTTCTTAACATTCCATCTTCTCACCCACTTCCACCAGCTACTTACACTATTACCATAATATCTAATACAGAAAACATCAATTTTCCATGTAAAGTCCATGACATCACATACCTCACTGTAATCATAAACCAAGTGGATCTTACAGGGAGTGAGGGCAGGACTCGATCTGGAAAAGAATTACCTGCAACCTTGGCAACCTAGTGTATTCTTGGCAAGAAGCGATTTAGGGCCCTTTCACGGTATACAATTATAGTGCTACAATTCCCCTTTTACCACCATGGTTCTGTCCTATGGAATCCTAGATTTTGTAGTTTGTTGAGGAATTGGAGCTCTCTGGCTGAGAATTGTAAATCTCCCTGCCTACACTACAAATTCCAGTGTTCCATAGAATGGAGCAATGGCCATTCAAGTGGAATAATAGCTCTACAGTTGCATAATGTCAGAGGACCCTTAGATTGAGAATGTCCTCATCTTTAACAGTCCTCATTCATCCTGCCCAAAGTAGAGCAATTTTGCCAAAAAAAAATGGGGAAAGACTTCAGAGTTCAGATATTCAAAGCTGGTAGAAGCCCAGCCAAGAAGAGCTGCAGCTGTAATTACTGCCAATGGTGTTTCTACAAAGTATTGGCTCAGGATGGATGGGCAGTTCACTGTTTTCTTTTCTGCTAACAGTGTAAATAATGCATTTTCTGGATCTGTGGATAATACAGTGTGTGTGTATGCAGGGGGTGAATGGCCGACTGATATATTGAGAACATATGCCAAACAAACAAACAAAAACTTCACCTTGTAATATAAAATTATAGCTTGGTAAATATTTGTAGTCCAAAGACAATAAACGTGTTGCTTAGTAAATTTTCCTTCTTTTTTTCATACAGATGGATCGTGTCATTTTTTGTGTGTTTTTGGAGGTTGATTACAAAATCTACAAGAAGAAAATGAATGAGTTCTTCCCCACGGGTATGTATGTTGATTTCTTCCATGAAAAATAAACGTTTTCTGTTCTAGATATTGTCCATGCACTGATCCAGAAATGTATGTGTGCATTTTACACATGCATATTAATTATCCATGTATTTCTGAATAACTACTCTTTTAAATGCTTGGTGTGTATAACATGTAAAGATCACATAAATGTAGGTGTGTAGTCATCATACAGTCAAATCAGAATGATCTCACTTTATACTTGTCGAGAGCCAATATTAAATATTTAATAGAAATGTGTTTCCTTCTTCAAATATTTGTTGCACACACTCTCACTAACTATTTTTAGGGTTGCATATGGGAAGTTACCGTCAAGAGCTATGGGTAGAATCGATTTTAATTTAGTCAAAAGCGATAGTGAACATATTTCTTCCTTACCATCCCCATCAAAAAGCCCAGCTGTCACATCTCCTGCCCACGCCTTCCCTCTGCTGAAGTCATGCTAGGGGCCACTTAGACATTTATAGAGAGTAGCCTAATTGTTCCTGGGAGGCATAACTACTTGGAGGAGGAAAAACCTGGCTGTGCTGCTTCTCTATGTACACCTGCTGTTTTTCAGCAGTGATTTATGTGAACGCTTACTAAACTCATGACTAAGAGATGCTGATTGCATCAGCTGTATGCACACAACTTTAAAATACTGGCAGCCTCCACAGTTTTTTCTGGTTCTTTTTAAGAATTACTCCAAAATATTTTAATCCCTCTTGGATGCAATGGGAGGATGGCAGATTTCAGAGGGATTATGCATAATTCGCCTTGTGGCTGAGAGCTAAGGTTGGACAAGGCAACTGTTAAGTGGATTTGTAATTGGTTGACCGGACGAACCCAAAGGGTGCTCAACAATGGCACCTTTTCATCCTGGAGAGAAGTAACCAGTGGGGTCCCACAGGGCTCTGTCCTTGGCCCAGTACTGTTCAACATCTTTATCAATGACTTGGAGGAAAAAATTGAGGGAATACTTATCAAATTTGCAGATGACACTAAATTAGGAGGAATAGCTAATACTCCAGAGGACAGGATCAAAATTCAAAATGACCTGAATAGACTAGAAAGCTGGGCCAGAGCTAACAGAATGAACTTCAACAGGGAGAAATGTAAGGTACTGCACTTAGAGCGAAAAAATGAAAAAATGAAATGCACAGATATAGGATGGGAGACACCTGGCTTAAGGAGACAACATGTGAAAGGGATCTAGGAGTCCAAGTAGACCACAAGCTGAACATGAGTCAACAGTGCGATGCGGCAGCTAACAAGGCCAATGCGATTTTAGGCTGCATCAATAGAAGTATCGTATCTAGATCCAGCGAAGTAATAGTGCCACTATATTCTGCTCTGGTCAGGCCCCACCTAGAATATTGTGTCCAGTTCTGGGCGCCACAATTCAAAAAGGACATTGAGAAACTGGAGCGTGTCCAAAGGAGGGCAACTAAAATGGTGAAAGGTCTGGAAACCTTGCCCTATGAGGAACGACTCAGGGAGCTGGGGATGTTTAGCCTGGAGAAGAGAAGGTTAAGAGGTGATATGATAGCCCTATTTAAATACTTGAAGGGATGTCATATTGAGGAGGGAGCGAGCTTGTTTTCTGCTGCTCCAGAGACTAGGACCCGGAGCAATGGATGCAAGCTGCAGGAAAAGAGATTCCACCTCAACATTAGGAGGAATTTCCTGACAGTAAGGGCTGTTCGACAGTGGAACACACTTCCTCGGAGTGTAGTGGAGTCTCCCTCCTTGGAGGTCTTCAAACAGAGGCTGGATGGCCATCTGTCGGCGATGCTTTGATCTGGATTTCCTGCATGGCAGGGGGTTGGACTGGATGGCCCTTGCGGTGTCTTCCAACTCTATGATTCTATGATTCTATGATTCTTATCACAAGTGGGTCTGTATTTCCCATGCTTCCCCTTGATCTTACTTATTACATCTAGAAAATTATCTCACATCAGCTTGGATCCCTGCTGCTGCTGCTGCTGCTGCTGCTGTTAACTGCCCTCAAGTCACTCTCAACCCCTGGTGTGAATGAGTCAACTCCAAGACCCCTTGTCCTCCACTGCTCTTCTTAGTTTCTGCACACCCATACCCATTACCTCCCTAATAGAGTCCATCCATCACCTTCCTCTCTTTCTGCTTCCCTCCACCCTTCCTAGCATTATTGTTTTATCCAATGCATCATGCTATCTCATGATGTGTCTGAAGTACAACAGCCTCAGTTTTGTCATCTTGGCTCCCAGGGAGATTTCTGGCTTGATCTGATCTAGGGTCCATTTGTTTGTCTTTTTGGCTGACCATGGGATTCTCAGCACTCCTCCCCAGCACCTCATCTTAGAATGAACTGATTATTCTCCCATCTTTCTCAACTGTCCAGCTGTATTCCCTGTGAAAAAAAGAAGCTGAATTTGTCCCTGCAGAGAAATGAGCTACCATGAGGCAGCACTCATTACACTACATGGAAATATCGTATTCCATTATGCATTGCACTCTTCTCCATTTTGTTACTTCCTTGCATATAATTAAATATTGGGGTCTGTTTCTGCTTCTCACTCCTGATCTATTTAAAAAATTGTCCAACAAGTGAAAATGACCAGTCTACTCAACCATGCCTTTGTTCTCATCTCAGCACAGTACAGTTGGCCCTTCTTATACACAGATTTTTTTATACATGGATTCAAGCATACACAGTTTGAAAATGTTCAGAAAAAGTATAAATTTCAAATATCAAACCTTGATTTTACATTTTTTATAAGGGACTCCATTTTGCTATGTCATTATATTTAATGGGACTTGAGCATCCACGGATTTGTTATCCACGGAGGATCTTGGAACCAAACCCCAGCGTATAACAAGGGTCCACTGTAGTCCATAACCAGGAAGAGGGCCATGGTCAATGCTGGCAGAGGTTTCCTGTACCCTTGGACCTGCATCACAGAAACAGGGACATCACAGAAACTCAGGAGTCCATACTAAACAAGGTCATAATAAATAATGAAACAACCTCAAACAAATTATAGAAACAATGAGGGCAGGTTAATATGCACTGGTAATGGATTTCCTTGTAGCAGCACCCCGATTATGAAAATCCCTGCCAAAGGAAGTTAGGGAGGGTAATGGGATCTCCCACAAAAACTGAGGGGCAACTATATTTTAATGTTTGTGTTTTTTCAAAAGGTTGTCTTCATACAATTTTTTTTGTTCATTGCCTCAGGAGTCCTTGTGGGCCGGGAGGCATAAATATATAAAGAAAATAAAATAAAATTTCAAACAGGTATAAGCCTCAAAAGTTATGGAACTGGCATTGAGTATGAAAGTGGGGTACATTTTCTTTGAAATATCACCATCCTGGAAAGAGGAAGCCATCCATGCAGTCTTCCTAGCCTGAATTTGACAAGCTGAAATGTGTCCAAAGGGGCATCAAGACGGTAAGAGAAATGAAGCCCTGTGAGGAACAGTTTAGGGAACTGGATATATTTAGTTCAGAGAAGAAAAGAAATAGAATTGATATGATAGCCTTGTATAGAAGATGCAACAAGTTTGTTTTTTGCTGCTTCAATGGCTATTACATGAGTCAATGGATTCAAAGCAAGAGAGAGAGAGAGATTCCACCTAAATGATAGCAAGAACATCTTTGCTGTAAGAACTGTTCCACAGTGGAATAGATTGCCTGAGAGAGTGACTGTCTTTCTTTGAAGGTCTGTAGGCAGATATTGAATCCATATCTTTCAGGAGTGCTTTAGTGGCAGTTGGATTAGATAGCCCTTGAAGTCTCTTCCAACTCTAAGTTCCATGATTCTGTGATTCTGTGTATGTGGTAAACAGGGTACCTGTCTACACTACAGTAATCTGCAGATTAATTTAAAGAAGAACTATTTCCCTGAATAATAGTTCAGTTTGCCCAGAGAAAGAGGGAGACAGGGGGGAAGATCTATATTGCTTCCAGAGTATGAGAGTGCTTGAGTACAGTATATGTAAATGAAAACCAAATCTTTAATCCCCATATGACATCTCAGTTGTTGCTGGCTGTCCAGTAGCTTGCTATAGACAAACGTTCTTTTGTTACATCTGTTTCTAGTCTTTTTAACACTTCCACACTGAGCTATTGCTGCGCAATGTAAAGGCACATGATTAAGATCATAGCTTCCAGATTTGTCACCCTGAATGTGGCGTCATCTTCTGTCCCTATGCCCAGACAGGGCAGTGATTCTGCATCGTTTTGATCCTTGTTAGATATGGTGATTCTTGTCTGCCTCAATGACTGTGAGGTCAGGATTTAACTGGATTAATGACTATGAGCCGAGAACTAATTGATATATAATAAAAACTGTGATCTTGTATATGTGCCTTACGGCTGAAGTTGCTATCACTTCAGTTAGAATAGAATTCTTCTTAAATTTACTTAATTTAGAACATGTTTTTCTTCCCAAGTAATTAACTCATAATTCTGTTCTGTGTCTATGTACACACGCATACCCTTTTATTAACAGCTACTTGTAGCAATTTCAGTAGCCACAGAAAGAGAAGAAAGGAACCACATAAAGAAACAGCAGAGATTAGAGGATCATTGTAATCACACAAGTCCAATGAAGAATGAAGGGCAGAATGATTAATGCCAGCAAAACTGTAACCAGATCTGTGCAAATGACAACTGGAGATATGACTTCAGAGCTGTCCAGAAAGAGGTCATAGAACTTTGGATTGGAGTGGAACAGAGATGGCTGAAGTCTGATTGCAGAAGGTCAAGTAGAGAGCTGGAAAGCAAGAAGCATTTGCCACTTCTTGTTCCACCTTGTCTAGTACTATATATACTCATGAATAAGTGTAGAAATTTTAGTCAATAAATTGACCCAAAAAATCTGGGTTGACTTATCCATGGGTCAATGTAAATATTGCACTTTAACTCTTATCAAAAAGGGTCCACGGGCCATATCAAATCCAGAACTGCCCTCGACTTATACATGAGGCCGACTTATAGCTGAGTATATATGGTAATTTAAAGAAGAGACTATGAATGTAGAGGGGAAAGCCCTGGTGAATCAGAAGACAGGCCAGCAGTCTGTTTCCATAATAGCCAACTGGTTGCCTAATGAGAAGCACATATGCAGGACAAGAGGGCAGTGGTAGCCATCTGCTCTTCTTGCCTGGTAGTTTTTATTACTATCCTGGACTAGTTTTGGTGAAGTGATCTAAGCAGTTCTCCAGATGAAGTAAATGTTTTCTGTAGGCTGCTTATTTTAGCTGTTCTTGGGCATATATTTTTTAAAAAGATAACTAGACATTTGCATTGTCCCAGACCATTCACTGACAATTCCCAGCACTAATGGCAACATTTTATTTCCACCCAGAGCAGGGGTAGGCAATCTTTTTGAGCCGGGGGCCGGGTTGCTGTTCCTCAGACAACTGGGGGGCCGAAGCAAAAAAAAAAAAAATATATTAAATAATTTTAAGAAATTAAATATATAAATAAACCAGTACAAATGTAGGACAAAATTTTCAAATGGAGGGCACTTTTTAAATAAAAAATGGAGGACACGTGAAAAATTTTGCTGATTTTTTAAGAAATGTTAATATAAATGCATGTTTCTGAGGCTTCTATAGACAATTGCCCCCCAAAGGCCCCGGCGGCAATCGGCGGCAAGACTGGGCTGGGGCCGGTTCCAAGGCCTCGCCGGGCCGCATCCGGCCCGCGGGCCGCAGGTTGCCTACCCCTGACCCAGAGGATGGGGCCAAAATAAATAAATTAATAAATGGCCAGGATGTATCACAACCACTACAACAAAAATATCCAAAAGAACTTTTTAATAAAGTTAAAGAGACTGTATGGATCTGGAAGCAACATGAAGAAGCATCAACCAGAAATAAGCAAGGAGTTCTGCTCTGAGACCTTTTGCACTCTTTTGCACTAGTTTGGAAGAACCCAAAGCCTTTCTTGGTTCTCTTTTTCTGCCACCTCCAGCTCAACAATATCTGCATTGAGATGCAGAAATCAGAACTACACACCATATTCAACATGGTTTCACATCAAAGATTTGTGTAAATCAGGAGTAAGAATGGTGTGCCTCCCCAAGGTGTTGAACTGTAACTGCCAAAATCCCTCACCTCTTGCTTTGCTGGTTAGGAAACCTATCAAGAGAGCGACAGAAAGCCCACCCCTGGTATAAAGTCAGTTACATTACTGAATTTTCTTCCCAATGACTGTCACTGCAGCACACCTTTTTCACAAATGATATGGCTTTTTCACAGCTGATGCACTTGATCGTTGAGCTGTTGACTGTGACCTCAGATCCCTTTCCTTGTCTGTCACTGCTGTCTCAGCCCCCATTAGTTTATATATAGAAAATTGCTTCCCATCAATTTAGCCAGAGCAGATAATAATCCTCACACAAGCAGATCCCTTTTAAAAAATTGTTATTATATTGGCTGCTTTCCAGTTCTCTGGTACAGAGGCCGATAAAATGTTAGCATAGTAGCTCAGTGGCAAGTTGTTCTTTTTTTTCTTTTTAAAAAAGAGTTTGCAAAGGAGAAAAAAAAATTGAGAGGGAGATTAAAGAAGATGGGAAAGATTCTACTTCTGCTCAGAGTTTGTAAGCTCTTAGTAATCAGCAGGTAGATCTGCTGTCTTTTTATTCAAAAGGATGAATGGAAAATGAACATTTCAAATATGGCCCATAAATCCACTGTAATTTGAACTGCATACTGAGGCACTGTTTAATATTTCCTATTTCTGTAGGGATTTGTAGCATGGTAGTGTCAGAGGCACACTGTAGTTAGGGCACAACCTTTGAATTTGTTACGGTGGCCATATTTCTAAAGCTGGAGTGACCTCATTATTATACCAGAGTATAGGTTTTCTCATTATACTTTAAGAACAAGAGGAAGGCAAGTTGCTGTAAGGTCAGCTTACTGGAACATCCATGTACACAAATTAGCTGTGAAACAGGATCATTCAGAGCCAGCTGTTCAGCTCTTTGTAGTTGTGACATATACATTGCTGCTAAGCCCAAGCCTTCACCACCTGCTCCTGGATTCTGTGTAACAATATGCCCTGCTCAGATCTGTAGATGGCATGTCACTTCTGTCATGGACAGTGTTTTTTTTTATGATACAATTGTCATAATGAGTACAGCGTATATAGATAAACACAATCTATATTAGCTGCAGAAATGGTGGCAACAGTGCTTTCCAAGAGGAGTAAATGTAGAAAAGATTCTCACAATTTTTGCAAGAGATTTCAGAATAAATGGAAAGTCAGGAGCAAGTACAAGCTTATGCAATTCAGAACGTTAGTTCTTAGAAATCAAAGCAGTCATAGAAACTTGAGTACAAGAAAGATTTTTTTAAAAAGACTAAAAAACTACAAAAGCAAAGCTTTGGCTTGTCCATAAAAACCTGCCCAACATGCCATGCACATAAAGCCATAGATCCAGGTAAACTGAAGTACTATTTAATCAGAATATCCCAGGAAATGAGGCGAACCAAATGAGAACATCAGATTTGTATAAGAACATAATAAAATACCTGCAGGATCCTAGTGAAGGCCCATCTAGTCCTCATTCTCATGGGAGCCAGTCAGATACATAGCATGAACATCCAAATTAGGGTACTGAACTAACACTTAACAAATGAAAGAGGTGGAGAAAGTATTGTAATGGAAGATTTTTTTAAAAAATAGATAGTGGTACCAAAGAGGGGAAAGGAGAAAGAAAAGTAATGTATGAGGTAACAGAGAGTTGAAACAGGATGTACAATATGAAGTCAAAGGCTTTCATGGCTGGCATCCATAGTATTTTGTGGGCTTTTGGGGCTGTGTAGCCATGTTCTAGAAGAGTTTTTTCCTGACGTTTTGCCAGCATCTGTGGCTGGCATCTTCAGAGAAAGATGCCAGCCACAGATGCTGGCGAAACGTCAGGAATAAGCTCTTCTAGAAACATGCGCCAAAAAACAAAAGCCCCCAAAAAAACACACAAAAAACTAAGGACATACAATACTTCATGAAGTTTTCCTAAAGCTTTTTTTGCCATTTACAGTTAGTTTGTAGGCATAGCCTATGACAGGCCTAATGATGGCAATTGTCTCTTCAAGCAGTGGTGCCATTAGAATCTCCATGGTGACCATGGTCTTTACAATCTTTTCCCCACACATCTTCATCTTCTTTCTTTTCATTCATCTGGAAGGAATATTAACCTTTCTCTCCCCCACTTTCCCCCCCCAATTTTTAACAAAATTCCAGCAAAGAAATGAAGGACTTGAATGGGTTTGTAAAAAAAAATCCTGGAGGGGGTTCCCTGACAATACAATAACAGCATGCAGACATTGATAAGGGTATTTGCCTGGTTGGTGATAATACAGAACACTTGCGTTCTCCTGGGTTTCACTCCAGCAGCTTTCCGAGTACTAAATTTGCATTCTTTTTACAAAAGTAATAACAAACCTGTGGAGAATGAACACGTTTCCTAAACGATTCCATTTTGTCTCCTCTTTTTGCTCCTTTTTTCTCGGCTCTTTTGTGCATGATTCTCTTTGTTCAGCTTCCTCACCCTGATTTGCATATAAAGGCACTTATAATTATTCTGGGCTGGCAAGATATTCCCTATCTCTACAAGAACCTGTAGTTTTGCTCAATGGATATGGTTGTGTGGTGCCATGTCAAAGAGCAGGGCCACTGGGCTAGCTTTCTGACATTCAGATTAATGCTCAGAAGGGACTCATGAATGCTGTGTTGTTTGGTTGAAGTCTTATTTCATATTGTCTCTTCATAAAAGTGGAAAGCGGAAAATGTTCCAAACAGCAATGATAGCCTGGCTTGCTTGGTGTGTGTGTGTGTGTTTTAATTTAGACAGCTAAATCCCAGTATTCACAGAAACAGCACAAGGCTTCTTCAAAGGGGGATTAAGCTATAAATAAAGAGGTTTTAAAGTAAAGGTTCTGTTGTGAGTCCCCTTCCTCACCTAAACACATAGACACAAGAAGAGTGACGAAAGAGTTGTTTAAGGAGGTTGTTTATGGCACTAGCTATATGCATCAGTGGTTCTTATTTCAGACCCCTGGGTTTGAATTTCCAAAGAAATTCCAGTCAGATACCAGCACTTGTTGTTGTGTGCCTTCAAGTCATTTCTGACTTATGGCAACTCTCAGTTGAGCCTGTCACAGGGTTTTCTGAGGCTGAGAGTGTGTGACTTTCCCAAGGTCACCCAGTGGGTTTCCGTGGCCAGCCAGGGATTCAGCCCCTAGTTTTGAGAGTACTAGTTCAGTGCTCAAACATCATACCTAGCAAAGTGATAATGAAACTGAGGCTGCATTCACATGGAGAAATAACCCAGTTTGACACTGCTTTAACTGCCCTAGCTCAAGGCTATGGTATTCTGGGAATTGGAGTTTGTGATGGGCCCAGAGCGGAGCTCCACTCTGGGCCCCATAACA
Source organism: Sceloporus undulatus (assembly GCF_019175285.1). Classification (NCBI taxonomy): domain Eukaryota; kingdom Metazoa; phylum Chordata; class Lepidosauria; order Squamata; family Phrynosomatidae; genus Sceloporus; species Sceloporus undulatus. Next base: position 180,835,552 of record NC_056522.1, on the reverse strand, counting down.
AAATCCAACTCCTAGAATTCCATAGCCTTGAGCTAGGGCAGTTAAAGTGGTGCCAAATCGGGTTATTTCTCCAGTGTGGATGCAGCCAAAGTCACTGTGGCACCCTTGTGTTTTACAACACTTGGAACACTGCTTGGGTTACAGAGGCAGGGCACTAGTCCCTACCCATCAGCCAAATGTGGGAAACTCCTTCCTGGCTTTGTTCTTTTGAGATCTTCTTGGGTCACAACCTAGGTTGTTTTTGTAGTCCAGATTAGAACACATAGTTTATGTGCAAAAAAAGTTTTTGCTTGGGTTTTTTTTTTTTTTTTTTTGTTTTTTTTTACGTATCTTTTTTTTATGTGTCCAAATTTGAAAATCTCTTGCCATTGCATTTCCATAATCACAATCATGTTAGTTGTCAGTCATGAATAACACTAAAAACAACAGCATCCTTTCTGAAAGGTAGAATTAATGCTTTCTGACCTTCTGTGACCTCCTCCAAGCCAATATAAGTAAAGGGCTTACACTTACCTCCCGTCCACCCAATAATTGTTTCCTCTCCACTTCTTCCTGCTTTCACATTTGTTTTGTTGTGAATAAACTACCAAATAAAAAATCCAGTTGAATGAAATGCTGGATGGTGTATTCAGAGAGGCTCTGAATTTACATTTAGATCTTGTCACCTAAATGCATTGCCCATTTCTGATTTACAAAAATCCCTAAGGCTAGATTCACTCAGCCCTAGAAAATGTTTTCACCTTTCCTCATCTCTTACTGACTGAAAATAAAACTCTATATAAGAGGAGAAATAGTTGCTAGGCATGGGATCAGATTCTTGCTCTGTTAATCCATTTGTGCCATAGAATTGGAAGAGATCTCTCTTTACTCACAAGACATGATCTCACTGAATGCAAAATATTTAATTCGCAGAGGAATATATCCATAATGTGTACTATGATTTGGTTTTAGATTTGTTATTTGGTACCCAGCTAGTGGCATCAAAAGAGAAAAAAATGTGATTTTTTTTAAACTGGATGCCTCACTTTGGGTATAAGCTAAGTGAATGAGAAGTCAACTATGGCAGGGATCTGTTGTCTCTGCCCCTTACATATATAATTTGGATAGCAGCCTTCAAACCTCAGGCCAATTGCTCTCTGCCATGTCAGGTTCCCTAGTACTTATTCAGGGAGATTAGAGAGAGGCTGCAATTTCACCAGCAGACATTTCAATCAGGAAAATGCACAAGAGCAACTGTCCACCATCAGGGGCCCTTTAGATGTGTTGGGTAGCAACTTCCATAATCTCCAGTCAATATGTCTGAGGAGGGTTGTACTCAAACTGGATTTGGATGTATACAGAACTCCAGATGTTTAGACTACATAAGTCCAAAATAAGTCCAAAATATCTGGATAGGCAAAACTCTACCCCCCCCCCCCCCTCTTGCCACAACTGTGCTAAAGACAAGATGAATCTCACATTGTCTAAAGTTGAGTTAGATGTGAGAATATTATTCTGCAGCCATCAGCCCTAACCAACATACTCAGTGGTGAGGAATGTTATGAGTTGCAGCCAAACAACAGCTGGAGGTCTATCCATGATCTATGAGGTTGGTTTTCAACTGGTGGATTGAGATCTGTAACTGGCTTAAAGCCTGATTTAAGGTGGATCACAAGATCAGCACACATACATGGCAGAGAAGGAGAAATAAGTCCCCAGGCTCTCTGATAGGAGATCCTGGGTATGAAGAGGTCAACGGCTTTGCATGGCAAATCCTGGACCAACCCTGCATTTTTTTTAAAAAGGTTACCAGGACCTAGAGTTTGGGCATCCATTTTATGAAAATGATAGGTAATACTGCCCAAGTATTTATGCGAAATGAAATTAGATTTTTAAAAGCTATTTTAACAGTAGAACTATTGCATGTGGAATCAAAACTTCATTCTGCATAAGACTATATTAGACTTATCACCTTCTATATACTTTGCAGTAAAAGGAACAATGTGGCAACAAATAAAAGAGTGCCATTTCAACCATGACATAAGGAAAAGGTGTTGAACTTCCTAGGAATTGACTGTTAGTGATTTCTATTTGGAATGGCTTCAAAAACTACAAAACAGACACTGCATGTAATGAGAGCAAAGTCTAAGGATGCTGTAACTAAGCAACTAGGAAGAGTAATTGCATGGATGCTGAGGTTCAGGAGTACAGTGCACACAAAGAAGCATTACCTTTTAATATAAACTGTCACAGGGAGTTTGATTGAACTGGACCTGCATTCATATTAGAAAGATCATTGAAGGCAGCATATGTTATAACAGGGCACTCCAATTGTCCTGCTTTCACCACTGTCTGTTACAGATTTGTCTAAAATATTTACGTTGCTGGCATCTGAGCACTGTGAAAAGATGAGATGAACAGGTCTCCTGTAAGCATTAAACCATGGAAAAATATTGGTGTCAGAAGACAGATGTGGAATCTCCTATCCATTCTACAGTGCAAGACAGCAACAAATGCATTCCCCTTGGACCCACCATTTTCTCAGAGCATAGTCTGCACCATTAGATGCTAGTGGGAGAGATACCATAGGGTGTTTTTTATTGGCAGGCAGATCAAGTGATGGCAATCTAACTCCATTGGTTTATAGGCTACCGACTCTCCTTTTTTTTAACTTCTTGATCCAACTGGGTTTGGTTATCATGTGTTCTTGGAAGCAGTTTCAGAACAAGTGTTTGGTGAACAGTATGCTCATTGTCAGCAAACCCTTACATTCTCAAGTCATGTCCTTGGATATCTGGCCTCCTGCTCACTGTCCACTTGACCTGACAATAGGGCTCTGTTCAGACTAAGTTTGTTGAACACTTCCCGTTAAAATCAGGATGCTCTTGATTCAAAGTCATGACTAATATGGATTTCGGAGGAGGGGGGTGTTCCTAAAAAAATAATAATTTGAACACCTCTTTTCTTTACAAAATACATTCCAGGCAACTTCCCCAACATTTTTCATAAAATACAAATAAAAAATAGTTCAAATTATTCAGATCAGTCTCATAAAGTGATAGAAAGAGGAGGAGTCCTTTCATACTACATTGTTGTAGCACTATGAACTGCCATGGCAACAGCCTGTGGAATCCATGGATTGAGAGTTTCGGGTGGGGCATTCCTCTGGTGCCTCTGACCAATCTACAAAGCCCAGGATTTTACAGGGTGCAACCAATGCAGCTAAAGTGGAATCATATTACTATAAATGTGTAGTGTGGAAGGGTCCTAGGAGGAAAGAGGGCCTAAGTGCAGGTCACTTATTCTGGATCCAACCCAGCGAGGAGCAGTGACACATAGAGTATATCAGTCATACGACATGATGGTTTTTCTAGAGCAGAGATGGAAACCAGACAACCACCCAGACATTGTTGAACTACAACTGCAGCCCAGCCTTGCATAGCCAATGGTGAGAAATGCTGGGACTTGCAGTTCAAAAGCATCTTGGGCACAAGGAGAACTATTGTTTATTTTCTATCTGGCATGCCCATGGTAAAGTGATCATCTGAGCAATCTACTGCAGAAAGAAACAGATGCACCACTGGGCTTATGCCCAAGAAGAAGCATTCAAGACTTCTTCACTGCTGACCATATAGATTTTTCTCAGATAAAATAATGTGGTCGTGATTGGCTCAGTCTTGCCAAGCAGAAATAGTGAAATGGGACTAGAACATATTGTTCAAGCCTGAGTCTCTTGCCATTATTGGCTGGGTGCAGTGTTCCAGAAGGACAGATTATAATCAGGTGAAACTTCACAGAAGATACAAAGGATAAATACAAAGCAAGAAGATTTCAGCTGAGATAGACAAAGGCTTAGACAAACTATTTAACATAGGTATATTTTTATTGTTTTTATTAGGGTACTGTGTGCCACCTTGATGGCATCTGTAACATGAATTGAGTTGTAAGTTTTGTTGGCTGGCTAATGCCAAGAAATCCCTAATGTTTAATTAAATTTTATCCTGGGTTTCATCTCTTTGAGTGGTGTGAGGCTATTAGGCTATTACCTGTGAATTTTAATGGCACTGCTAGTTAAGTGTGATAGGGCAAATACTTTTTTTAGTGGTACCCCTATTAAATAAATAGGCTCAGCAGGAAAAAGTTATGTCAATGAGTTTCATAAAGCATGTGCACACACACATGCGCACACAAGCATCAGTAACAGAGCTGACATCCTTACGTTTCTTCTGCTTCTCTTGAATAGTCCTTTCTTCTGCACTGGCCCATGGCTAATAGGAATGAATACTCTTTGCCTCTCCACTAATGCAGAGAGATACCATGTAGGACATACTGTTTAATGCTATCATTTCCTCATTCTCCATCTTGAAGTGTTTATACACAAACACATTTGAGTACTCATTCAATATATACATGTGAAAGGAGGGCAAGTGGAATAGCAGACTAAGATGAGAATAACAGAAGAGACATCTGGGAATTGATGGGAATTAAATGAGCAGAAACAAGAGAACTGTGACTGAAGGCACAGGAGAGAGATGAAAAGGAAACTGGAGAAAGACAAAACAAGTGTTGAAAAAGAAGATGAAAGATATGAGCCAGCAGTGCTAAGAGCAGCTGCTCTTCTTCTTCAAGGGTGTAGAGTATATGAAAACATGGGCAGTCTCTGCTTAGCATCGAATCTAGCTCATTTGTTAAGTCCCCTTCAGCTGAAACAATTTATTTGTTTAAGCAGTAGCTGCCTTTAAAAACCTATCTTAGGATGCTTCTTGGATGTGCACCTTACGTATCCAGCTGGAAGCTATAAACCAGCATGGGCAAGAGAGCCAAATTGCTCAGACTTACTTTTTAAATGACGAGATTTATGTGTTGGCTAATCGCAGAGGTACCCTTGTGAAGACTGAGCAAATCTCCAGGCAGCAGCTTCCCACAAGCCCTTCTGTCCCTTCCCTTCCTAAACTCACAATAGGACATCATTAATGTTGGCATCACAGGCAGATCTTATCCCTTTGATTTGTATGAATTGTTTGAAACCAGAATGGTTTAGTTTACAGCTCATTTGACAACCTAAAATAATGTAACAATGAACACCCTAAGAATCCATTTGAGATATCACATAATTTGCCTTGCTTCTTTCGTAAAAATTTTTAATCATGTTCACAAGTATGATATTAATATATAATGTCAGACAGAGTGGCAGAATTCAGAGGTTATACCAAACTATGATGTGCTCAAGCCCTGGGTTCAGGTGCTTTCTCTTTCTTCTTCTCATGGCCTTCACTGCCTTCTTTCAAGACAACTAATAATTTGACATTGCATTTTGTTGTTGTTGTGTGCCTCCAAGTCATTTCTTAATTTATGGTGATGCTAAGGAGAACCTATCATAGTTTTCTTGGCCAGTTTCTTCAGAGGTTGTTTGCCATTGCTATCACATTAAAGCCGACCAAATTATAGCTATGCCATAAAGTGGTATCAAACAAGAAATGGATTAAAATCTCATTTCCATCCCGGTTTTCAGGCCAAGTAGGTTTTGTACACATCATGGTTTATCTAGATGTAGTGGGAAATTATGATTTGATGTAGAAAATCTAGAAGGGAAGCTGAGCTTCTGAATGGAGGAGCAAGATGGGGAGCATAAAAGAAGCTTGTTTATGCGGCACCAGACCAGGATTTCATGTTACATTTAAACAAGCAAAATTTGAGGGAACTACTTTTTTGGGTTGTAATCCCCAGAATCCCCCATCCAACACAGCCACTGGCCATGCTGACTCAGGGTTCTGGGAGCTGTAGTTCAAATAGTTCTCTACGGTTTAGAAATGAAACATTCTTATCTTCCATGGATATGATAATTTTCAAATTTTGATATTAATGGACATCTTTGAGGTGAAGAGGTGTCAAATCTAGAATTGTTGGTCTACCTACCTACTTTTTAAATACTATTGATTTTAACAGATTGTTACAAAATCATAAGCAAAAACATTTAAAAATTCAGGGCATTCTGCTAAAGCAAACAATATGCCAAATAAATGTTTTCATATTTAAGACAGATAAAACATATGCAAACTGAAAACAGGAATGTCACCTCTTGCTGCATTATCCAAAAACTCACTTTGCTAATTAACAAATGTATTAAAATAGCAAATATGGTATATGAAATTAAAGAGGGGAAGGAGACTAGATGAGGAATGAGAAGGCAAAACCATTTTTTACTAGCTTATTATGTCAATTTATACTCAAAAGGCATTGTACTCCTCATAGTTTCAGCATACACACTAGAAAGGTAGCAACATTCTTCCGAAGTGTCATTATTTCACTATATGCTTTCATTGGACAGGAGATATTGTCCATAAGGAAAGCCTTGGTCTTGTTAAACTATGGCTCACTAGACAGAATTGTTCTGTTCTATCACTCTCTGATGTTTAGCCACAGTTATTATCGTGAAGCGTTTTCTAAGCTGGGGTATTTCTCTGAAATACTGAGCCATCTCAGGAAAAGAACATGTAGTAAGAATCTGATAAGTCATAGTACATCTAATATATTAGGTGTCCAAAATGATTTTAAACATTTGAGCCATCTATCGTAGGCTGTTTCATCCAGAATAGTTCAGAGTTTATTTCCTCCCTGAGATTTCTTAAAAGGAAAGGAGAAAGGCTATTTCTTGAGCCTGTGAAGAAAGACCACATAGGAAATTCACCAGAGCTGCTGGTAGAGGAGTCACCAGTCCTGGTCCAAAACACTGTGCAGCCTGAAGAGGAGCCCAATTGCAGTCTCCTTCCCACTTGGGCTAATACTTGATGCACCATTTAGACCAGTGGTTCTCATCCTAATGTCACGACCCTTTAATACAGTTCCTCATGTTGTGGTGACCCCCAACCGATGGTCTCTGTTCCTAGGACCATCAGAAATGTGTGATTTCCAATGGTCTTAGGCAACCCCTGTGAAAAGGTTGTTCAACTCCCAAAGGGGTCACGGACCACAAGTTGAGAACCACTGATTTAGATACTGTTTCTTTGTGATTTCCCTATTATGGTGCTTTCTAAAGTAGGTTGAATCACTCTTTTGAACAGCAACCATGGGAGAAGCTCTGCATTCTTTATCCCTGAACCATGCCATTTGGGGGTATCAGGATATAGTGGTGTACTGATTTATGCATTGGACTATGATCGTGGAAATCAAGGTTCGAATCCCTGCTTGGTCATGGGAACCGTTTGGTGACCCTAGGCAAGTCATACTACCCCTCCCAACAAACAAATCTTGCCTAGAAAACTCCACAGTAGGGTTGTCTTAGGGTTGCCACAATTCACGGCATGCAGCAACAATGGCTATATTTCCTATTTAGAGCCATAGCTTTGTAAACAGTTGTCTAATTTGGATACTTCAAATTAACAGCAATAAATCTTGAAATATGTTTGGTATAACAAGGTGTGAATTTTTCTCCAGATTGTATGCAGCTGGGCTGGCAGGGCGGTTAAATTAAAGAAAGAAAAGGCAAAGGAATGGGTACATTTAGTATTAAAAATAGGCTCCCATCTTCACTTTACAGTAAAATTATCAGAAGTCTGTTTAGCCAATACACATATATCTGGTAGGGCACTTTCAGTTCAGGCTCCTTTAGTGTATAGTATAGTGTCTAGATCAAGGGAAGTAATAGTCCCATTCTATTCTGCTCTGGTCAGGCCCCACCTGGAATACTGTGTCCAGTTCTGGGTAACACAATTTAAAAAGGATGTGGAGAAACTGGAGTATGTCCAAAGGAGAGCAACTAAAACGGTGAAGGGTCTGGAAGCCATGCCCTAGGAGGAATGACTTAGGGAGCTGGGGATGTTTAGCCTGGAGAAGAGAAGGTTAAGAGGTGCTATGATAGCCCTGTTTAAATATGTGAAAGGATGTCATATTGAGGAGGGAGCAAGCTTGTTTTCTGCTACTCCAGAGACTAGGGCCCAGAACAATGGATGCAAGCAACAGCAAAAGAGATTCCACCTCATCATTAGGAAGAACTTCCTGACAGAAAGGGCTGTTCGACAGTGGAACAAACTCCCTCAGAAAGTGGTGGAGTCTCCCTCCTTGGAGGTCTTTAAACAGATGCTTTGATTTGGATTTCTTGCATGGCAGGGGGTTGGACCGGATGGCCCTTGCGGTCTCTTCCAACTCTATGATTCTATGATTCTATGATCCTTTTGACTCCCATCCAGTGGCACCAGTGTTCCCTTGTTAGTGGAGCAATGAAGCCTCTGCAAGTTTAATCTGAACTTTAAAGGAGCTATCTAGAGTTTTCAGACCCTATCCTTAAAATGGGTTCAGCACCATGGATAGATAATTTAAAATTAAGATTAAAACACAATGCAGATTCATTGCCTCAATGCTCCCACCAGCCACCTTTGCTCCCATCTAAACAAATGGAGTCTAAATAGATAATTTGACTGAATCTATATTTTTTCCAGAACTGCAACAAGCATGGTTCGTTATATATGAGCCAATATATTTCTCAAATGAATATCTGTTTTACACTTTGTGAGAGTTACTCCTGATGCAGAATCTCTGCTAATAAAGCATATAAATATTGTACCCTAAAGACACCAGATCTCATTTGATCTTGTAAGCTATGAGACACCACCAGTGCATGTCAGGTGCTGTCAGAAGAGGGAAGAATTGGCCAAACCAGTCTGAGGATTCCTTGCCTAAGAAAACCCTATGATATTCATAGGGTCACCACAAGTCAACAAGTTGCTTGAAGGAACATGACCCACATGCATAACTTCACTCCATGCATTTGAGGAAGCAGACCAAGTCTACAAAAGCTTGTGCTACAACTTATTTTACATAGCAAAAGTGCTACAAGTTCCCTCTGGGTGCACATAATTTTAGCTGTAGAGAGACTGGGACCATATGGAACAATAATGTTATGATCCTTTCCTTTCCAACAATACAATGAAAATCATTCATCCAGGAAGAAATAACCAGCATTATTATATTCAATGTACTCTTTTAACCACCTTTCAGTCTGTAGCATACATCTAGAAATAATAAAGTGTATATATATATATATATATATATATATATATATATATATATATATATAAACAGAATACATCAAAACATACAGCTTCAGGAAAATGGCCACAGGCAGGTCTAAAGAGCTAAAACAAATCTTATCTCAATTCAAATAGACCATTGCAATTAATAGGACTTGTTAGTCATCACTTATCTAAGTCATATTGATTTTAATGATCTTCTCTAGCTGGGACAAAAATTGGATGCATCCCATAGATACTTGTGAATGCAGAGGAACAATGAGTACAGATTTGTTGTCCTACTTTCCTGCCTAGCAGCACTCTTCCTCTTTTGTGGAGCTGAAGAATGAGGAATTAAAGACATATTTTACTCATGTATTGCAGAATTTAGTTTTACTAAATCCTCATTAAGGCTGGCAGAAGCTGTGCAAACTCATTGCTGAAAGAATTGGATTGAAATCACTGTGTTTAAGATGAATGCCAGAACCAAAGAGTCTAGGCCTAATATTCTGTTCGCAGCAGCTGGTGACTTGAGGGCATGACTTGTGATACAATACATTTAATGTCAAGTATGGTTTGGGCCCTCAGTGATACCTGAAGCAAGGAAACATTTTACAATAGTTTTGAAATTGGCTTCCACTGTGATGCATTTAATTTTTAACTCTGTAACTCACATGCTGATTAAGTGGCAGTAGGTATTCACATATCCTAACAGTGCAGCCCATGAGTTCATTGAAACTTACACCCAGGTAAGTGTGTGTTCCAAGGATGTGGAACCTTTTTGATGACTAGAGCCAATGCCAGACAGAATTACAGACGTGACTCTTCCCTTTGGTCTGTATGCAAGAGTCAGGGAGCCATTTACATCCTGGAATTTCTTTCTCTAGGATTGCCTCCATCAGGTTTGTAGGTGGGGTAGACAGTGGGATGGTGTGACTTAGGCCCTATGAAGGGCCTGGCCTGGGG
>NC_056522.1:180800391-180822602 GCF_019175285.1 Sceloporus undulatus | reverse complement strand
ATATATATATATATATATATATATATATATATATATATATATATATATGGTCTCGGAATGACTCAAAAGACCATTTGGGGGCCTAGGAAGACCAACTAAAGAGTGAGAATGCACCCATGTTCCCTAGAGGCCATTTGGGGTCAAAATTATTTTTGGGGGTGCTGTTGAGGTTGCAGACCTCCATGGTCACCATCCCTAGCATTCCACTGTTGCCTACCCCTGGTCTAGAGGTTCCCCAACCCCACTGTATAAAATTTCACCCTAAATATCATACCATGTTCCCCCTTCAATGTCTTATTTATATATGGAATACTGTAATTAGTTTAAAATGTTTTTAAAAACCTTGTAGTTCATATTCTTAATTTGTGTCCCCTTCCAATTGATTTTGACAGATGAGGATAATGAGGAAGAGACTGAAGTGAATGAGAATGCAGGTCAGTGTGTGTGTGTATTTATGTCTGAGTGCTTGTCTCTGTGTGTATAACAACACACCTTTCTACTGCACCCTGTTTTTCATCTGAAATGCATGAGGCTTAGAACATGTTTTGATGTTAGCAGAATTCTATACTTTTTCAGATGTTGCGATTTGTCTTGTTTCTGAGACAATATACAAAAAAAATCAGAAAAGAACTTCTCTTAATTCAGAATAGGTGGTTGTTCTGGAGACACTCCACTTCCCTGGTCACTTCTTGGTGAAGAAAGGATACATGGAAAATGTGGGATGGTTCTAGTCACATCAGTATTTTAAAGGGAATATTGTGTGTGCTACAGATGGAACAAGTACTCATAAATGTTCTTGCCCTCAGTGAGAGGGTGTCTTGACACACTTGAGATTTTTTTTTTGGTGAGACATTTCATTTTAAAAATCATTTGTGCAGCGATCCAAATTTTGTTCAGTTTTTGCAAAATATGTTTCCTGTGCAAAACTGTTCTTTTTGTACAAAACCAATGCTTTCCTGCACAATCATATTTTTCCAAAATAAATATACAATGCACCTGCCCCCATATGCGGGCTTGCCAACTGCAGACTCAAGCTCATGTAGATGGCAAGCCCCCGGCATTAAAATGGCACATGCATGGGCTCATGCAGCCATAGCAAACAACAGGACTCAAGGTCCCGCATTTTTCCCGTATGCGGGGGGGGGGGAGGAACAGATTGCCCGCATATACAAAGGGTCCACTGCATACATATGCCAAAGTGCATAAACTGTCATTGAAAAATGGACAAAACGTCTTGTAATTGTGTCCAATGGAGAGAACATTCTAGTTATGAAGAAAGAATGAAATAAGAAAAGATTCATCTCCTTCTCTGTGTATAGAATAATTGAAAACTGTGTTGGAAAGGTTCAACCAAATTCTTTTTCAAGGATCAGATATGTGAGCCGACAAAGAAATATGTAGATTCTTTTTTCCAGAGTGTGAAACCCTAGAAAAATGACAAGAATACCTCATTTTAATGTGGTATTTTCCATTTTTACAAACGGTCACAATGGTATCAAAATGCTACAGCAGTGGGTGCCAAACATTATTTCAGGATTATTGGAACACAGAACCAGCTATGCATTCAGTGAAGATTAGATCTTATTGTAAACATTATGTGGCATCCCCTTTCTGTTCTGTCTTGCAGCCAACATTGCACAAAGCATGCTTCATATTTATGTGCTCTGCATTCCACTGTTTATCTAGCAGGGTGCCCTTGGTCTCTAACTCCCAGTGTGACTTTAACAAGTCTGTTGCCTACAGGCAACAAACATAAAGGATATGTCACTGCATCCCTGTGAGAGCAAAGGATGACAGCAGCTTCTTCAGGCTGCACAATCTTCATTTCAAATAGAAAAGAAACACTAGTTTTGGCTAGGCGGACTCCAAAAGCCCATTTGCCTAGTGTGAATCTACTTTTTGTTTCTGAATTGGTATGAATCTCAGGTGCTGTAGGCTCTTGTTTCAGAGGGTGGAACTAACAAAACCATATCTAAGTATTCCTTCCCTAAGAAACCCCTATGAAATTCATGGGGTTACTATAAATTGGCAGATGACTTGAAGACACACACACAAATGATGTTGAATGGTAAGTAAGGTGAGCCCTGGTTAGTACTTGGATGAGAGACCATCAATGAATACCAAGTGCTATAGGCTATATTTCAGAGGAAGGAACTGGCAAAACCACCTCTGCATATCCATTGCCTAAGAAAACCTTGTGATTGCCATACATCAACAGGCGACTTAAAAGTGCACACCCACAGGCCAAGTATTTCAAGTAGTGTCCTTCTTTATGTTGTCCCCCACATTTGCTTGGATCATCACCTGAGATCCTGCTTCAAGTAACAAACCCAAGCAAGGGAACCACTGAAATACAGGACCTTTAGAGCAGTGGCACACATTCAGATTTTCAGAGGAAGGTCAGTGTATGTGTATTACTTCCCCTGCCCCTCTTCTGACTGTTTTGTGTTTTTGAGTGATTGTTTTAATTTGTTTTATTTTTTCTTCCCTGATGGTTCAGAATGATGGCTTTAAAGGGCTTTTCGTGCATAGGGTTGGGGGTGTAGCACTAAGAGACACATATGGCAATGGCTGAGATGCAAAGGCTCATGTATGTGCGCTGATGCACACTGTCAGTGTGCTCCCACCCCTCCAGCAAGCTCCACTGAGACTGCAGTTTTTCTGTTGCCGTTACTAGCCTGAAAGCCATGAACAATAGCCCATCTGATTGCCCATGCAGGGAGCAGTCGATAGCTGCAGGCTTTGCAAATATGAAACTGCTTTTTTGGTATTTTTATTGGAAATTTAAATTGTTTGATTATATTTTAATATTGGCTTTTTATATGGCATTAAGCTTCTCTGCAGGGGAGGAAGCAAGTATAAATATCTGTCAGCAAACCTTTGCCTCTTATATTTGATTTAATTTATAAGCTGCCTTGATGAGGATGGTCCTCCTCCTCATCTTCATCATCATCATGTCATCTTCTGTCCTCCTTCACATGTGTTGGCATGCAATCACTGCAAATAATACATGTAATAACGTACTGCTTTCTGGTACCATAGATTTATATCTAAAATGCCTCAAAGATATACTTAGGCATTTTAAAATGTGGTAAGTAGTATCATGTGTTTCTTCACTGCAAGCTCCATTTGTGTGACTAAACTCTATGTTCCTATGTTGGTTTCCCTTTCATAAGTCATGGGGAAAGCTTCATATGAAGCACCGGGTTCTGTGATCATTTCTGCATATTTTGGCAGATAGATGTCCATCCAATGCCCAAATGCATGTGGTTTTTAAAGTGAATGACATGTTAAGTGTACCTGTTTCAAAGTAAGCTACTAACAGATATCAGTTCAAATTACTAATGTAAAAGAAAAAGGGGTTTAATCATTCCAGTTTTCTGAACAAAATAAGACACTCCTGTTTCATCCACTCTCAAGTCTTTGAAATGACACCATTTCCAATTAGACTGTGCTACAAGTCCATGCAAAATGAGCTTATTAGATAGGAATGTGTGCCTCTACATCTGCTCTCCTTCTGTTAGACATGGGCTGAGGCTCACCGCGAGCATATCATCACTCTCAGAGGCATCAGCACTGTAAGATGGTGCTGGAGTTGACTAGACACAGTGCCCCTGTTGCATACAGAGCATTTTTTTTAATCTCAGTGTGAACTCTGAAAAGGGGTTAAATGAACACCTGGACATCTACAGAGGAAGAAGAGAAATAGACAAACATAGAAGTATCACCTCTCTTTGGTGGTAACCAGAACTGGCTTGGTGTAGCTTGAGGAATGTGTAGGATGAGGCATGTACAGCCATCTGTCTTCTCTTTTCCAGGGCAAGGCAGTGCTAAGGCTCAGTACAACTTATTGGATGACAACAAGTATGAATCTACTGTTTTTTCCTGTACAACTGAAGGAAAGCACAGCTGAAGGAGAGGGGGGTTTCAGATGGGCTAAAGAGCCTACCCTATCTTCTTTGTAGGCATCACCACCTGGCATATCATGGGAAGCTCTTAGCATAACAGCCAATTAAAAGTGCCCATGGTGACGGACATGCTTCTGAAAGACATCTGGATACACTGGTCTGGACATTTTAAGTGAATATTTGTACCCAAATGTCTTCTTAAAATCCAATTCCAGTTCAGCCTTTTTAAATTAGGTCCCATGAGATATGATTTTGCCTCTTTTCAGGAGACCACCCACAGTGTCTTTTGTTATTTCCTGTTCTTAGGCCTTTCTAGCTGCATTAATCCCAGTGCAGGCCTTTACCATATAAAATGCCTTTTTCTATTTATCATCTCTTGCTGTGGATTCTAGATAGGCATATATGTCTGTATGTTTGTATAGTCAACTATAGAATCATAGAATCGTAGAGTTGGAAGAGACCACAAGGGCCATCCAATCCAACCCCATTCTGCCATGCAGGAACTTTCTATCAAAGCATCCCTGACAGATGGCCATCCAGCCTCTGCTTAAAGACCTCCAAAGAAGGAGACTCCGCCACACTCCAAGGGAATGTATTCCACTGTTGAACAGCTCTTACTGTCAGGAAGTTCCTCCTACTGTTGAGGTGGAATCTCTTTTCCAGTGTTCCAGGTCCTGTTCTCTGGAGCAGCAGAAAACAAGCTTGCTCCCTCCTCAATATGACATCCCTTCAAATATTTAAACAGGGCTATCATATCACCTCTTAACCTTCTTTTCTCCAGGTTAAACATCTCCAGCTCCCTAAGTCCTTCCTCATTGGACATGGTTTCCAGACCCTTCACCATTTTAGTCTCCCTTCTTTGGACACGCTCCAGTTTCTTAATGTCCTTTTTGAATTGTGGTGCCCAGGACAATATTCCAGGTGGGGCCTGACCAAAACAGAATAGAGTGGCACTATTACTTCCCTTGATCTAGGCACTATACTTGTATTGATGCAGCCTAAAATTACATTGGCCTTTTTAGCTGCCGCGTCGCACTATTAACTCATGTTCAACTTGTGGTCTATTTGGACTCCTAGATCCCTTTCATATGTAGTCTTGTTCAGCCAGGTGTCCCCATCCTATATCTGTGCATTTTATTTTTCCACCCTAAGTGCAGTACCTTACATTTCTACATGCTGAATTTCATTTTGTTGGCTTTGGCCCAGCTTTCTAGTCTATTCAGGTCATTTTGAATTTTGATCCTGTCCTCTGGAGTATTATCTATTCCTTCTAATTTTGTGTCATCTGCAAATCTGATAAGTGTGCCCCCAATTCTGTCATCCAAGTAATTGATAAAGATGTTGAATAGCACTGGGCCCAGGACAAGCCCCTGTGGGACCCCACTGGTCACTTCTCTCCAGGATGAAAAGGAGCCATTGTTAAGCACCCTTTGTCTTTGGTCAGTCAACCAATTACAAATCCATGTAACAGTTGCCTTCACACATTTTACAAGCTTGTTTGCAGAAATGTCATGGAAACATTTGTCAAAGGCCGTACTGAAATCAAGATATACCTATATCCACTGCATTCCCTTCATCTACGCAATCTGGTCGTTTTATCAAAGAAAGAGATCAGATTTTGTCTAAACCATGTTGGACTTTTTGTGATTATGGGGAATTTTTGCCTTCTAGAATTTTCACAGACTCTCTGTTTATGATCTGCTCTAGAATCTTCTGGTATTGATTGTCAGACTCAACTGGACGATATTTTTTGGGGATCCTCTTGTTTTCCCCTTTTTTGAAGTGGGGACATATGTTGCCCTCCTCCAGTCTGCTGGGATTTTCTCTCTGTTCTCCAGGAATATGTCAAAGATTATTGCCAATGGGCTCTGATATTAATCTGCCAGTTTCCTTTTTATACTCTTGGATGTATATACATATGGTCCTGGAGACTGTAAATTCATTTAGATCAACCAGGTATTCCTGTACTATCTCGTTACTGTATTTCGTACTGAAAATTCCCCGATTTCTGTGCCCTCTGCTTTCCATTTATCCTCATGGTTTGAGGACCCTGGTCCTTTTCGGAGACACAGATGGTCCAAAAGAAGGTGTTGAGTATAAAGTCCTGCTGGCTTTTCTTGTCTTCTGTTACATTTTTGCATATTCTCCACTTAGTAGCCCTACCATTTCCTCGTGCTTTCTTCCGTTGCTGCAGACATTCTCAAAATCCAGTCAAAAAGAGGTTTAAAAGGTATTTTCAACTGTATTGGATGTAAAATCTTGTTTCCTTCCCCCTGCAAAGTGGCTGTCTGATTCATTAACGAAATTAGCAAAGTGAAATGGAAAGTTTGTTGACACGCTTTGTACATTTGCCTCTCTCTCCTTGTCAAGTTGTTAAAACAAGGAAAATATGAATGTCGGAGTGTAGCCATTCCACAAATGGTTCATGAGCACAGCCCATACTAGAACATGGGCTACCTTACACATATAGACAGCTGCACTGGAACTTACCCTAACATGATATTCCAAAGATAAGGTGCTTCACATGCGATCATCTGGCTTCCAAACTTTGTTGTTGGAAATTATGGGGTTTTGGCTTCCATCATGCCAGACGGCATGGGGAGCACCTTGTTTGGTACTTTTTTCTGCTGGATTTGGACACAATGTAAGAAACCCCATTGTTTTGACTTCCTGCTAGGGTCCCAATTGGCCCAAGGTATCTAGATAACATGCAAGGACTTGTGGGGTAACATCCTTGGCATGATTTGGAAGCATTCTGGTAGATGAAATTTTGGGGTTAAATTCATAAACTGAATAAGTATTTTATCAATACCACTGGTCATGGAATACCAATTAATCTGGAGGAGGCTTTTTTGGAGGTGGGACCACCTTATTCAAGACAATTTTATGATACTATGTAACACCAGTCTGCTATAAAGATTTGAGAGAACCCACTTCTGGAACATTGGAGGTGGCAACTAAAGCTGCAGTGTAAGGAGATGGAGGACAGAAAGTCACCTTTCTACTTTTCTGTGTTATGAAGCATACTGAGTGAAAGTCTGCTCAGTGAGTGTATCCACCAGCAAGAAAAAAAGCTGATCCAGTCAGTAAGATGAGAATATTGGTGGCCTGGCCCTTTTATGAGAAAAATCAGGAAGTTCTCCAGGTGTTCTGCAATTGTGGGGAAATGGCCATTTGTACACTCATTAATCATGAATTTTTGTCAAAGTCAATGTATTGTTTTTAATGTCCTCCTACCACTAGAGTAGCAATTCACTTGTGTCCTGTTAGTGTTTTAAAAGCGTGAATTATGTTTTAAGCAGCAGACATTTGCATAATTGTCATGTGCATCATGTATTCAGTACGATGGGAGTTACTGGCTGTTCAAGAAAAGCATCTTCCTTTTAAGTGTTTGTGAGGGGAGGTAGTCAGGTAAATAGATATTTTAGGTTGTGTACTGCAATTAGCGCATTTCTTCATTGAATGGTACTTTCCAGTTCTCTTTCATATGTGGGTCATACTTTAGCAGTGGAACCCATTTAGGTATAGACCATCTGTTATGATTATACACCGTTAGTTTGTCTGGAGTCCACTCTCCTCTTCCTCTTCATAGGGAAAGCAAAAATGCTTTACCCTGAAGTTCATCTTTTTCCTCGTCATTTTTCTAGCAAATACCTTTTCAAATTGATGGCTATATTCCAATTTTCGAGTCCCCTGTGGATAGTGTGAACAAACTTCAGGTTCTTACTTATGTTCCTTACTTGAAATTCAGCTTCATTTAAGCAGAACTTTCAAGCAAGGGAGAAAGTTGGTTTCGCTTTCATGCCTTGAAACAGCTGCAAAAGGCCACTAATGAACGCATGACTGAATCAATGCATACTGACTAAATGCATTCGCTGTTTTACATTTGCTTTTTCGCCACCCAGGAATGGCTCATATATCTGTAGTACTCGGGTAAACCGATGCTTATGTGGGGAGTGAAGGAGTTTGTGCTTTTCGTTCTCCATGAACATGCAGGATGTTTTACTATCCATAATAGAAGCTGTTTTTGCAAGAGCAAAGCCACTAATGTTCTGGTGGTCATGTGAAAATTAGATGGTGGACAAGGGGAATAATAGAAGGATGTTGCAAAACAATGATAATTTTCACATTCATGTTGATGCATATGATGTCCTAATCTTGATCGGAACGCCATTCCAAGTTGATGTCAATTCAAGTTCAAGTTATTTTAATATGATCCAGCATACTATGGAGTTAATTTAGTTAAACTGCACTTCCAGCTTCCACCCCAGATCCTTGTTTTTTTATCCACTGCCCCCATAATTGTAATGTTCAGCCCAGAGCACATTAATACTGTCAAATATATTTCATTGCATCATGTTTGCTGAAAAGTGGCTAAGATCAAAGTGGGAGAGTAACTAATAATTTTATCATGATTCCCAGTAACTCCTACATCTTGTCTGTCCGTTCCTATATTTTATGCTGCATTTGATTGTAATTTTAAGTTATGTGCCCTACCTTTCCTCTCCTGACACAAGACCAATTTCAAACATTAATACATAATTTAAAAAAGATTAAAGTATAGGGTTAACATGCTTAAAAGACCCTTGTGTTTGCCATACAAGTTTAGAAGCCAGTGTTCTATACAGTATGTGTGTGTCTTCAAATCACCTGTTGACCTATGCAATCTCCCCGTAATGTTGTTTAGGTTTTTAATAGGCAGAAATATGCAGAATGGTTTTGCCAGTTCATTCCATCTTGTGCCTAAATAAAAGGTCTTTGCCCTGTCAGTGGATATTACCAGAAAGACCAACCAAACTTTTATGAAGGATTTTCCCATCTGTTGAATATCCACTGAAAAGGCCTTTTCATGTAGAAAAGGCCCATAATCTCTAAAAAAAATGACAATCCAATGGCATGCAATGATGGAGTTGGATAGCCGGTATTCCAGATAAGTAGAACATAAAGTGGCAGCTTAAATCCTCAGTTCCCAATACTGTATTGAGCAAAGAGTTTACTGCTCTAGGGGATGTCTGGGTTCTGGAGTTCCGTTCTGTGGATTGATAGGTATTGAATCTCTAAATTTTGTAAATTTTGTAAAAACTAAAATTTACTTAGTTTTGTCACATGGTACATTTTCATTACCATCTCAGAACTGCTGTTTTTTTTTTGGGGGGGGGGGGAGTGAAATTTCCAGGATGTGATGAATGACCGTATACTTTTACCCAAGTCCTGCAACTTACTTATTCATGGGTAAATAATAAATTTGGTAATGCCTGATCAACAGGTATAATTTACTGCGATGGTGTTTATCACTGTTTAAAATGTAAACAAACAAAGTTCAGATGAGTATTGGGGTGTAACCTAAGAATTAAAACGTAAAGAAGATGCATCCATTGGACTGCAATCTGCTAGCAATGCCTAGCGTTTCCACCTCTAGACATTCGTGGGAAACATTGCGCCTTGACCTTTCCAAGCTCTATGGGCCCAAGAATAGTCGGCCAATAGAAAACTCGCTCCCTTGCACAGCGCCAAAGAAGTCAGGTTAAGCAACCTGGCCAGTCCCGTTGAGGAGTTTGGAGTCTCACTTTCCCCCAAAGGACAGTGATGACTGTTGGCTCAGGCAGTCTTGTAGATCAGCCGTTTTCAGAAATATATGCTGTCATCACGCGTCAGGGTAATGTTACTCGTCCTTGGCAAAGGGGAATGAAACGGCTCCTTTTCTGCTGCCCTCTGGAATATTGGAATAATATAAATTTCCCAGTCCACATTGTCATGATACGTTTTTATAACCCAGTCCTAGCCATAATTCCGACTGAAGTAATCCTCTGTGATTTTGACTTGTTGATTTTTCACTTGTGGTCTGATAAACTGTCTGCTTGAAAATCCAGATGCTAAGAAAGGGCCAGGAAGATTACATGGCCATGACGTAAAATATTAACGCTTGATTGTGTTTTGAGTCTGAAACCTATGACAAACCATAGATTTAATGAGATACATTTCATTGGTGAGGAAAGACATATCTGACTGAAGATTGTTAGGAGAAGATGCATGTGAAGTCACAAAATTTTTATAGATCCAGTGTCCCATAGATCTAATTAGGTTTTAACATTAATTCACATGATGAAGCAGGTACGAAAAAACAAACGTAAAATGAACAGGGTACCCTTTTCTCTCTCTGACTTTTAAACAACAGGAACAAACCAGGCAAGATGAAGCTCCTATATTTGGTCAACATGATGACAAACCAAGGAGTGCTGTTCCACACACTGAAGTGATGAGTGCGAAAGTGGGGCGGGGGGCAGTCAAAAGATGGGTGCGCAAGGAGACAGGGAAAACTGCAGCCTTTAGGACTATGGTAGGCAATGAGGCAGTAGATCAAATTGAGGAGGGAAGAAAGGTGGCAAAGGACTTTCACATTTCAAACCCGCTTAAGCTGTGTGAGTTGGCCAAGACTTGGTTGGCAGATGGATCTGCAGTGCTGCTCCTGCTTCGCGTTCATCAAGATTAGAGGCAGCATAAGACAATGTGGGGGGGGGGATGGCTGAAGCTGTACGGGAAGGCATGGATCTGGAAAGATGAGGAAAGTGTCGATTCTTCCTTCTAATTTGAATGAAACTCTTTCTCCAGTGGGGAGATCCGTGAGAAGCTGGGTGTCACCCTATCTGTCCTAAGCGAAAAAGGAATAAATGTAGTTTTCTTTCTTCACCAGGGGAGAAACTTTTATGCCACAGCCGCAAAGGCGAGAGCTTATCCTTGCCTGCTGACCAGCTTACTTGGGCTACTGGGTGCAACAGGAGAGTGACCAAGGAACTGGATTAACAGGAAACCAGAAGCCTCTGCCATGCTGCCAAGGCCGCTACAGTTGAGAGAACCTTTTTTCCCCCCTTGGGTCATACAGCGTCAACCTGCTCTCAACCAGCTGCTTGGTCACTGATCCCTTTGCACCTGTCACCTTAGGGGCAAGCAACTGAATCAGCTGCCCATCCTGGCCGTCCGTCTCCTGACAAGGATGGTGTGGGCAGGAATAGAGGAACAGGCCGGGCTGCTGCCACTGCTGTATTTGTGGCACATGAGAGGATGAGAAGTAGAAGAGGAGGTGGTGGCAGCTAACATGGCTGAGGTAGATGCCACTGGCTGGGTTTTGTTATCTGCATAAGCATAGATCTAATATTAAGAAAGAGGTGTTGGGGAAGCTGAACATAAGGTTATCATCCAAGAGGAGAAGGAACAGTAGCCCAAAAATGTGGGGGGACCTACAGGCTTGTAATATAAAAGTATTAGCATACAGTATATTGGCAGAATTTGGCAGAATTTTTAAAAAGAAAGAATAATGAACTCAGAGCAATCTCACTTGACTGACTGTCTCTCTCCTCCATTTCTCTCGCCCCCCACTAACTCCCACCCCCTGTCCGCAGTAATGTTGCCATCGCCCAGTCCACTTTTTGCACACGGGTATTGTACTCGCCTCTGCTCTGTGGGGCGTTCCCTCACAAACCCCGCATTATATTATCTACGTTCTATCATTCTTGTTCTGGATGTGGCGTAATGGACTGGTGTTACTAAACTGAAAAGATAGTGTTGTGGCAGATCAGCTAAGGGTATGTGCCTTCATCGGCTGTCCCGACTTATGATGACCATCATGCATTTTGCATAGGATTTTCTTAGTCAAGGGATACTGAGAGGTTTGTGGCAATTCCTTCCTCTGAAAATATATCCTGCAGCCCCAGTATCATTGGCAGTCTCTCATGCAACTATTACAGGGGTTGACTCTGCTTAGCTTTCAAGATCAGATGAGATCTAATGTCTTTGGGTATTTGGGCCCAGTGATCCATAGAATCATGGATCTTGATTATTATTTAATGACTGCTGTTGTCAGTTGGCATTTTGGGGGGGAAACAGCCGTTGGTTGAGTGACGACCAGTTAATATACACAAGCTGCTTATAATGCTATTGTTGAAATACTATGCTTGGACCTTGTTGTTGGACTATACTAGTGGTCACATAATAATGGGTAGCAAGGAAAGACTGACAAATCTGGTGGCTCCCAAGCAAACCCATTCTCCAGTGTCTGACTTCGCAGTCTGCTACGTTACAGCCGTTTTCCTCCGCTGCTGGCATAATTTATACTGGTAGACTGACAAAGCATACTGTCCTGTAGTCTAAAATGCCAAGCCCATTTTGGCATACTATGAAACAGTATTACTTTTTGTTATTTTTAGAGCTCATAAAAGTTTATTCTTCATTCAACTAGAACTAGTTGAACAGTATACAACCCACTATTTCCTGGCTAATCTCTTTTTTGGTGGCCATGCACTATTCCTCAAACTGAGCTGTTGTTATCTAGACTCTTATTCTTTGTCTGTATACCATACGGAGGTGGTTGTTTTTTTTTTTTTGTTGGCAGCGCTGCACATTCAGTGAACTATTACAGATCATACAATAGAATGCATTTCTCACGCTTAAACAATAAGAACACTTTAGAATTGGAATGGATTAAAAGAGCATGAATTGTTGGTTTTATATGTACGTTTAAGTCCAGTGTTGTGAAAGTATGGCATTCAGATTTCAGACTAAGTATAGCCCCTTCAGCTGAGATAGTGGCAGTCCCTAGAGGCGAAATCAATCTTCACAGTCTTAAAGGGCAGATATTCCTCACATGAAAGAAACTCCAAAAAGTCTATTTATCGGTTCCAATATCTTCACATTCATATTTAAGGAAAGCAATGGTACTTCAGAACACATCTTTCATAATTCTTTGTCTTACAGAGGGAGTGGAGCAAGAAGGACAGATCTCCTTCACCCGGGAAATGCAAAGCAAAGCAATCTGAAGACCTGGAAGATGATAATAGGTGAGGTGGATTAAGTCTCCTTGGAGTCATTTATCAGGTTTTTTCATTACACCAGATGGGTTCACTGTTTATTTGAAAATTATACAGTCTACGTCCAATTTATTTTTAAGATGCCTATGTCTATATTTCAATGCAATGTCTCTATCCCTCCCTATGCAGTTTGGCCCTAGGTTTAGTGCCAAGCGAAGCAAACTTGCGTTTAATCTTACCATGCAGATGTTTGTTCCCAATGGTATAACGGGTCATATTTTCTAGGAGGAGAGAGAGAAAATTGTGTCCAGGGTTGGGATGCTGTTTGTATTAGTGGGCTTTTAAAAGCAGAAAGGTATGGCTTTCCAAGTTGTGTGGCCTTGAATAAGAAGTATTTCTTGGTCTTGGTTGCTATAGCCAGTCTTTATTAGACTAGTATAAGGTGTGCTCTTACATAACCTAAGTCATGATTTATAAGAGGCCAGCCAATAGTCCAGTGGTTTGAGTGTTGGATAGAGCTCTGAAGATCCAGGATTGGAATCCTACTTTCCAGTGGAAACTCACTGGGTGCCCGGGGCAAGCAAGAGGCCATAGTTCTCAGCTCAGGAGGAAGGCCCCTCGTTGAACAATCGTGCCAAGAAAACCCATAGAGAGATTCTTCACCTTAGATCAACATTGAGTGAAAGGGCGAAGACACATATGTCACAAGGTCACACACAGAGAGACGCACAGGAAACCACAAGTTATGTGCAACAACAAAAAGGGGGGGCAGTAGTTTGTCTTTTCCTCCCATTATCTCTAGTGACAGGAGGAAGAATAAAAGCAGAATTTCAGTTTTAGCGTAGTTAGAGTCCTGGGTTGTCATGTATCCAGAATGGGTGCTTGAATACTAACTCTAGTGAATTAATAAACAAAACCAACACAACATCCATATAAGTTTTGGTCAACTTGTTTTTCAAATTATAGAGTTGCGGTTAAATCCATTCACAAATAATGACAGCCCCCCAAATCTGCTATAAACAGAAACTGAATTCTGACTTTCTCCTTCCTTGCGGCAGAGGTGGCATATGGGCCAATACATGGATGTTGCCTGCATTTTACTTTGAATATGTATCCAAAATGCTAAAGCTGGTTTGGGGGATAAGGTTCGCCACCTGCAATAGCTCCTTTAATATTTAGTGTAAAACTCAGAGAAAACTCAGAGTGCCACTGAAGCATCACCACCAGCATCCCCTGCTGGACTGCCGCCTTTTATTATTTTATTATCATTAAACAGTTCACAGAGCAAAGCCTTAGTGACAAACTTATGCCAAAACTTCACTATCACAGACTGCTTTTTGCACTGTTTTTTAAAACATAAGAACAGGAGTGGATGTTATTTTAGTTGTGTGATCGCCTCCACCCCCGCCTATTCTTGTAGGAAGGAAAGAAGAGGTGAATGGCCGGTTGGCAATGGTGGGTGGGTGCATCGAATGAAACCTCCGCTAAAATGTGTTGTAAACTCATTCTCAAGGAGACAGGCTGCCTCAACATGTCAAACATCCTGCAAGTCTTGTTGTTAAACCTCTCTGAGAGATTTCTCTCTCCCGCACTAGAATGAGTCAATGGAAGCGGTTGTTTTTCCCATTGAGATTTCTGCAATCCCGTGCAAAATATCTCTAAGGCTAGCAAAGAAACACAGCAGCATACCACAACCAGTCAGGCTGGCTGGTTGGTGGCTGAAGCAAGGGCGCTGCCATTTTTTGGTCCCACTCTGGGAAAAGTGGGTATAAATGAATATAACTAAAAGTAAGGATGCAAACAGCTCAACTGATGGCTTCCGATTTTTAAAGTTCATACAACAAGACAAACAGGCGGTTGTTTTTTAGCTGTTTTTGTTTAGTTTAGCTAGAATGTCACTAATTTACCCATTGTGTGCCAAAAGTGTTTTTTGTTCCAATTAAATAAAAAAACTTCCGTTAGACGGAGAAAAAAATGTGCTATATGGCTGTCCGTGCAGCGTAAAAGTAAAAAACAACAGTGGTTTCCCCCCCCCCCCCCCCCCCCACCCCCACCCCCCCCCCCCCCCCCCCCCCCCCCCCCCCCCCCCCCCCCCCCCTACTCATTCCCACGCAATAATGAGAAAAAAACAAGGATTTACATCCAAGAGAAAAAGGTGCTGTGCAAGGATGGAAGCACCCATTAAAAAGGATGAAGGGGCACATAAGCAATGGGCTTCCTGAACTGGCACTGGGCCCGGCAAGAGACATGGTTGGGGACCCTTCTCTAAATTTAGCAATAGCCCACTCTGGATATTTAAATGCCAGAATTCATTTGTAAGTATTCTTTGGGTTTCATTTCTGGAGAGACGTAGGCCCAAGACCGTAGACCCTCCAAAAGTCCAATTCCCCCCCTTCTAGGGATCTCAAACACTTTTCAGGATATGATAACTTTCCTATCTTACCTTCCCATCACTGTCAGCACCAATTGGGTTTAGTGAAAAAAAAAGGTTTTTCCCTGCTAACCATAATTACCGCAGATTGAAAGCCTTCCACAGATTGCATCCGCCCTCCTTTGCAAAGCATCCTCAAACAGGCTTATGCTTACCACGTTAAGAGTGGTAAGGCAGAATGCCATTGACGGAGACGAGGTTTCCCATATTTCAGTACTCTAATCTAAGGTGTTCCTTAATGCCAGTTGTCTCTGGTTCAGAATAGTAACGGAAAGGTCAGATTTGTCATCCTTGGCAATTGCAAGCGGAGGAGTCCACTTTGTACGCACATGAAGGGAAGAGCAATACACTCTTGAAGCTAGATTTTCATTTACTGCAGACTGCACCTTAGAGTGTTTTTTCATCAACTTTCGCCTGCAATAAACATGAGAGAAGGGTACCATAATTTGCCTTTCACACATATAGTTATAAAGCAAGTCATGTAGTATGCTGGCAAAGCCCTGCTGTAAGACCAATTCCTATTCAATAAATAATTAAAATTCTACATCGTGGTGTTTCGTTCCCTGTGTTTTTATTTTTTTAAATTCAGAACAAAAGGAAATATATAAGAGGGTTAAATGTGTGCACACCACACACACACACACACACGCCCATGGAAGAGTGAAAGATATGATAAATCAATCAAATAATCAATTGTCCCCATATAAAATATACACATCCAACTAATAAATAGCTGTAAAGTCAGGCCTAGCAGCGCGCTGAAGGAAGTTAGATTGCAAAGGTCTTGACGGATGTGCAAGTAAAGTAAGGTCAGACATAATTTCGCCATGGACTCCCTTTGGACTGTGTGGTCCAATAACAAGTTCTTGTATTATTGCAGTTCTTGCCTACAGGCAGAGCCTACACATCAGTGTGAAATCTTCATATAGGAAACAAAGGGAGAAATGTGTTTGACTTTTTCTCTGAAAGGAAAAGATAATATATATCTTAGGTTAGCATTTACACTAACAGACAATTTAGAAATGCATTAGTTAATAGTAACAAATCCTAACAAATATTTCCACCACATAACTAGAATTGAAAAAATAAGAGAACACAAAACTAATATTTTTTACTATACTTATTGGCAATCTTATGCCCGTGAAAAACCATTAATTAAAAAAAAATCATGTTTAAAGCAGTTAATAATTAATGGTAGTATACCAGCTGATTTCCAAAACTCTGCTTATGGATTCATATAGCTACATTATTACATTATGCAACATTTAACAAGATATACAACTATTTTTTATGATTCTGTGTTGTGTCAACCACCCCCCTTTTCATTTCAGTGTTAAGATAATGGTCCCTTTTTTTTTCTTGAATACGATAATCAATAATGAACCAGGAGAGAGCTACTGATAAACATGTTGTAGTCAATCTAGTTCTATATTACTGAAAAAAATCGGTTCCCTATCTCTTGTAGAGTAGGGACAAAGAATAATAATATTCACCATAATAATAAATACCAAGGATAGTATCACTAAAAAACCATTTGGGCTGGAAACGTTAACCTTCACCTAAATCTTTGTCAGGACAACAAAAAATCTAAAGTAAATAATAGAAAGTGGACATATCCCTTATTTGTGGTTCCTTTTTTCATTTTTTTCAATCCTAGACTTATAACGATTTGTGGCCTGGCTAGTTCAGTTCAATACAGTTGTAGCAAGAGTGTCTGCCTGTAATGCCAGTTTTAGTTAGCTTGGAGACCGTCTTGTGTGTTTCGGATGTTCCCAGGTGGTGTTGGCCAGTACACTTTTATCCAAAGACCGTAGGTGCTTTAGCTGCAAATCGTAGATTAGGCCATTAGATAGATTCATTTTGTGCAATCCTGACTAGCATATGAAAGCGTTTGACGTATGACGCGCAAATCATCACGAGAGCAAGGGTCAGAAATCATCTTCACAGTCAGTCCGTGGATTTGACCCCTGCCTTTTAAAACCCGTGAATTGGGTGAATACAATTGAGAACTAAGAGGCATAGGTTTGCTGACAGCTTACATTTCTCGCTTCTCCCATACAGAGCCATTTTAAATGCCACACCGCCACGGCCCGTTACTTCAATCTGTACACTGTTAAGGCACTACAGAATTCGCAACCGTCTTGAACAAGTCATTGGAGATTATTTACCAGTCATCTCTTGTGTCTATATAAACGGATCTTGCCAGATTCTTTCTCCTCTGCTAGAAATATGTATCAGTAGAGTAAAGAAGCTCTAAGTGATTCTGGACTTTCCTTCATTTGATCCATGCAAAATCTCATTTAAACAGTTGTCAGAGGCTACCACAAGGGTCAGTTACATTAACATGGTTGGTCCCCTGGTGAGCCGCAACAAAACAAACCACTCAATACAGCATCACAAATTGGTTAGATATCCCACCTAAAAGATCTTTAAATAAAGCTTGTGTGTGGCACCTGGAATACTGTACATTTAAGCAGCCCTACATTTTCAATCATTAAAGCATTCCTAATCAGCTCCATAAACTGTGCGTTAAGCAGTAAGACTTGCTGGATTTGTTCGACTAAGCACTTGAGTCCTTTCAGATGATATTTTCTTTAGGGGAGAAATGGTCATGCTCTTTGATGCCGTGCCCGCTTCAACTTCTGCTTCTTGCCCCTTTAAAAAGCACAAGGGGTCCTCGGGAATCATTGATAAATATATATTTTTTTCCCCTATCGGTAAACGAAAGCAACAGTTTTCCTTCCTTCCCAAATGTATCAGGAAAAGCAGTAGCAACTAGGAAAACACTCATTATGGGCCCAGGGTTTGTGAGCCCGGTTTGATAATCCGTCTTCATTTCCTTCTTCAGAAAAATAATCAATCACAATCAATGGCAGTGCCCAGGGTATTAGCTGTTTTGCAGTCTTTCCATGGACCATCTGAGATGAGTGGAGCTTGAGACCCCACACTCTCAGAACCTTTGCTTTTTGGAGTACAATATAAGAACCTCAAAATGACCATTGCAGTGCCACCATCAGTAAACTGGGCTAACAACAACAGCTTTCCTCCCTTAAGTCCTGTGTTTTGCCTTCCCTCCCTCCCTTCCATGTTTTTAAAGATGGGGTGGGGTGGTTGTTGTTGTTTTTTGCATGGTGTTATGTGTCTTTCAAGTCCTTTTCCTGACTTATGGTGACCCTAAGGGAGAGGCGGATAATGAAGAAGAAGAAGCAGTAGGAGTAGTAGTATTAAGCTAATCTCTCACTGGTTTTCTTGGCATGTTTGTCTTCAGAGGGGGGGTTTGGCTATTACCATCCGTGAAGGCTGAGAGAGTGTGACGGGCCCAAAGGTCAACCAGTGGTTTCTTGCCAAGCTGGGAGTCCGAACCCGGATCTCCAGAGTTCTAGTACAACGCGCAAACCACTAGGCCATGCTGGCTCTCCGCGCTCCTTGTTTTTGGGTGGGGGGCCTACTTGGTGTGAAATAGCTTGTACTCAGCACTTTTTACAGTGGGGGGGGAGCATAGAATTGTTTCTGTTAGCCCCTGGCTTCCATTTCTATGGGATGGTGAAATCCAATTCAGATATTAGTAAAATTTGAAAGAGGTGCGAGGCCTATTGGCGGCAAGATGTTTCAGCCATTTTAAATAGCCTCCCTTCAAGTTCAGACTAAAGTCCAGAGCAATTCACCACTCTACTCACATGGAAAGCGCCGCAGCCACCACGTCTCCCTGGTTCTCCACATTACAGAAAGCTCCTAAGAAACAGCTAGGCTGTTTTTATCTCTTTGCTGCAGTTTAATGCAGAGTTGAAGTAGCAGAATCCAGTGAGAATGTTGGGAGGTTATCTCTGCTTCCTATTAACACAAACACCCAAAAAAAGCATTGTTGAGGGAAAAGTTCATTACAGTCGGCCCTTCTGTATACAACCTTTTTTTTTTTATACAAACGGATTCAAGCATACAACTTTTTGAAATGTTCCAAAAAAAGTATAAATTTACCTTGATGTTCCATTTTTAATAAAGGGACACTATTTACTAGGTCATTATATTTAATGGACTTAGCATACACGGATTTGTTATACAAGGGGATCTTGGAACCAAACTCCAGCGTATAACAAGGATCCACTGTAATACTGGAAACTTATACTCAGCTGCAGCATGGATTTGGGCAAAATATATAATTCAGATAATAGTTTTTTTAACAAATCGTTGCATGTTTGCGCCAGCCTAGATTCTGAGATTATTTTTGTTGTAGGGGATCCTGCTGTGTTAAATAGCACCATGGTGGAAGGTCTTTTCTTCCTGTTCTACACCAGTTCCCAGAGAATGGTGATCCATATTTTTATATAGCCCCAAGCTAGTATCCTCTCCGGGAGGTGGGTTATTCAGATCGGAATCACTCTGATCTGAAAAGTGGCTGATTGTACACTGACTGTGATATCCCTGTGGGCAATAATTTAATTTTCTACTTTGATCCCAGTCTCATTTACTATAACATAGAGAATATACTGATGCAAACCATGGCATGCATCCGTGAACTGTAAAATCCTAAATTCTCTAAAAGCCATTTTAAAAAGTGTGCTTTTTTTGAAAAAAGCATTCAGTCCAATCATTCATACAGTAAAGTGAATGTTTAATAGATGCGCTTGAAGGCAATGTAAATGAAGATGATAATTCTGGAAAGGGACCGTTGGGAAGAGAGCAAGCAGCAAACAGGCCCATAAACAGTCACTACCGGATGCAAAATTAATACTTACGGAATTCACATTTCTATCTCTGGAGACCTCTTGTTGATGCATTGTCGTTTGACAGTTTTCCATGTTTCTTGACGCATTATAAATACCTGAACGGATTGGGTCTTTCTCAGCCATCCTTCATGCTTGCCCCATAAAAACAATACCAAGTATGGTCAGGTTCTGAACAGATCCATGTGAAATGGAAGCTGCGTCGTATATGCATCATGCAGGGTTAGATCAGAGAGAACGACAGAAAAAGATGAGGGGTTGACCCGGTTTACCTCACTAGGAGTTGGTTGGATTTCAGTCTCTGGGTTGAGAAAGCTCTCTGAGGAAGAGAGAGATGCGGAGTTGTAGACGGGGTTTAAAGGAGCTTTCCAAGGTGCTGAACTGGGTACTCAGAATGGGTCCGTTATTTGGTGGAGTGCCTCAAGTTGTTCTAACTTATAGTGACGCCGAACAGTGATGGCAACCTTTTAATACTGAATGCCCAAACTCAAAGAAGAAGGCATTTCCTTGCACCAGGTTTACCTGGTGCCGAAGGGGCAGGACTTCCAGGGGGATGGGGCTCTGGGGGCAAGACTTCCACCTCTTGGGTGGGACTATCTTGCCTTCCTGGAGTGGGACGTCCCCCTTCTGAGATAGCTGAAGGATCGGGATGCAGGTTGTAAGAAGAGGAAGATGAACACACCTGTTCCTCTTCTTCCCCGACACCTTCCAGACATTTACATTTACCTGTCTCTGGGAGGCAGCTTAAAGGCATGGGAGGGTTGTATAGAGGAGAACAGGTGCCTGCCTTTTCCCTACTCGTCTCACGTCTCCTGCCCGTTCAATATCTCTTCACGTGCCCTCAGAAATGGCCGTTGCATGCCAAGAGGGCATAAACAGTCTTAGGTTGCGCCAACACAGCCCTAAGGTAAGACCATATTAAGGAGGTTTTCTTGCAAGTGCTCAGACTATGTGGACTTGCCCGATGTCACCTAGCAGGATCAAAAACCCTGATGTCCAGGCATAGGTCAATGCTCAAACCACTATACAAAACGACTCTCCAAAAGGAAGCATCTAGATTACTCCTTTAAAGCCTAAATCAAAATAAGCCTTTCGAGTTGCTGAAAACCATGAAAAAAAAAACCCACCATCCCGTGAATCTGGGCCATAGTCACCCAACGCATGGTCATCCGCTCCAGATTAGGTATGTTTCCTGTATTAAGTTAATCGATCTGAAGGGAAGAAGCGGGATAAATTTAAATAAAAGTTTATTAGTTATTATTATTAGTATTATGATTATTATTATTATTATTATTTATTAGTAAACTCTGGAGTTTTGGTCCAGGTTGTGCCCTACATTGCTGCTCCTGCCACCGAACCACTTTCCAATGCTGCCCTCAGTGCGCTGCCACCTAAACCTACTGTTCCCCCCCCCACTTCACTACTGCTACTTCCCCTCCATTGCCACCACTGGTTTGCTCCATAGAACAAGGCACCCAGATTGTATACTGGGTACCTGTTTTGCCTAAGAGGATTGGTGCCCCGTGGAGGGAGCAGGAAAACTGTTTGTGCCATAAATGGTCCCATGATTTGAAGGTAGTGATGGGTTTGGGGGCAGAAAGATGGGTGGTGGGCAATAGTGTGAGCAGTTGGGAAGTGGCAATGGGGAGTACAGTGCAGATTCAAAACGCTGCTGGTGTCCTGGCAGGTAAAAAGGTATGTTTGTTGTGGCTCTGAAGTCGGTGTGAGGCCAAGGAGGGGCAGGAGTGCCATTTGGACGTTTGTCCCTAGAATAGAGATACCTCGAAGGGGATTCACCAGCCTGCTGGATGGACGCACTGGCTTTTCCACCTTGTTCTGCTGTATTCCCCCTAGTCCTTTTTTGCATGCATAGGACGCCTAGAGGTTCCCCCACGCGTCCTAATACCTGTGAGGACTGAATACCTCCTGAATAACCTTGAGGGCAATACTTGTTAGACAGAAATTAGTACAGGTTATCTCTCATGAGTGTTCTTCGTTTTTCTGTTTTTTCTGTTGAGAATTAGTATTTATTATTATTAGTATAGTATATTTATTATTATTATTTTTACCTGCTTCACCTCCCCCCCACCAAATGGAAATCAAAGAGCGCTCACATTTTAAAAACAAAAGGCAAAAGTTTAAGTAAATGGACTTCCCTTTCAATATGGTTTGGACGTTTTTTTTCAGTTGCAATGTCGCATTTTGCACTTCTGGACCCCGGTTGCCAAACGAATGGCTGGGTCCCCTTTGTGTGCTCCCAGATTTACAAGTTATAGGGCAATTTTGGAAGGAAGGCAATACAATCACTACGTGTCTTTTCAAACACACTGGCTAGAATAGTGCATAATTT
>NC_056522.1:180797803-180800366 GCF_019175285.1 Sceloporus undulatus | reverse complement strand
CTTCTGGATTCTTAGGACCCATGCATCATTTAAATAGCATACCTCCAAAGAGACCCGAAGCAGCTTTATTTTGGCAGTCTGTAACAGGCCATAGTTTACATTCCATCCTTGAAAGATTTGTTTCCAAGTAGGACTTTCTGAAAAAGAGAACAAAAAACTCTTCCATAACAGCACTATGGATCTTAACAAACAAGAGGTAAAAAAAGATGGAAGGTGGTGGTTGGTGTTGAAATTGCTAATTAAACCTGTATTTGGCAATGAGTTGAGGGCAGTTTTGCCTGTGCTTTCCTTGGAACAGGTTTCCCTCCCTCACATGTCAGCATTTTGGTTTCCAAAAGGATTATGCCTTTGATGAACAAAGCCAGCAAATACACACTGCTGGATTTGCATAAGGCAAAACAGCCACTGACTGGCAGTTGTTGATAAAGATGTATCACCCTCCAGTTTTGTTTTTTTCCAACCATATGGAGGTGAACTGGGAATGGGAAGGGCTTTTTATCTCTTCCACATGTATTGTCTTCTATGAATGAAAACAAGGCTGGACTGGGCACTCACTTCCCCCTTCTGTTTTTGAAAGCTTTTTAAAAGACTTGATTTATTTCCAGTGCTTCTGCGATTTGCTTTCTCTAAGAACATTTTACGAAACAAGAAAGGAGTGGAGTACTACTAAAGCAATCACTTCAGCATTGCTTGCCCTATGCCAACAGAGCAAGGTTAAAAAGAAGGAGGGGGGAATAGCTTTCAGCGATTTATCATGGATATTAATGGTAGTGCTATCTTCTCCTTGCAGGATTGCAAGATTATGAAGAATGTAATGATCATTTTGGCTTGTTGAAAATGGCTCTTTATTTAATACGGGTTAAGTAACACATGTCTGATCAGATCATTCAAACTGGAGTATCTCCACCCCTCCTTTCATCCTTCTATTTGCTTTTTGACTCAATACCAACATTATGATCCTATGTGTTTTCAGAGGGAGGGTTGTGTTTCATTAACTCAGTATAGCTTCTCATTACAAATTTACTTACATTTTCTAAAACATGGAGCTTTGGCCTGATCAGGTGACATGTATATGGAACAGCCAGGTCAAAATCCAGGCTAGCAAACATCAGAAGGGAAGGGAGGTGGGTGGCTGGAAGTTCTCCTCCAAACTGCCAGTCAGCATGATCATCCATCTTTCTGAGCTGTGGCAAATAGCCACAGAGACTACACATCTGACACTTCCTTGCTTACATACACATATGCCATCTAGATTGATAAATGAATGTGCCTACGTACATATTTTAAGTTGTCCACAATCCTAAGCATATCCATCAGTGAAGGGGCAAAGTGAACACTGTATGTACACTAAGCAGATCCATCTGACTTAAACAGCTGTTGGAGTTAAGGATTGCTTCTTGCAAAGACTATTTTGTGTGCTGAGTACATTGCACATTTTATATTTAAAAATGGAGTGACAGTGCACTCTTACTCAAAGCCAAATCAGATATGACATTAAATATGTGAATACATTTCCTGGGTCTATTTGTCATCTAAATAATCTTGGGAAATGGCCTTGAGTTAACTCTTCGTCCTCCCCAGTCACAGCAAAAAGTCTGCCAAAGTTGCAATTAGCTTGGTAAAGAAGGCGTCTATCCAAACTACGGAGGGAAAACAGTAATATCTTTTCCCCATGTGCTGCATTCATGCCATGGCCATGTGTACTTAAGTTCTGTGAATTAAGTTTCTTTGGAATCCATTTGGAGCTTAGCTGGATCAATATGCTTAACATTTGGTGAGAGCACTAGAAATTTTGTATACACGAAGGTTCTTGCCATTTGCCCCTAGGAACTTTGCATTAAATTCCAATAAAGTATTGGAAGATTATTTAATTTAATTTATATCATGCTTTTTTCTTCTCACAGGATTCAAGGCAGGATTCTGTAAACCTCCGATTATTGTAAGAGGTTAACAAAACATAAACTCTTAAGTCAATAAGATACCGCTGTATTTGATTTTAGGGAGATAATTCTTATAACGTGTTTTCCAAGCAGGAACATTTGGTAAGAGTCAGGTCAGAATGAGTCAGTGTGGTATAGTGGTTTGAGTATTGGACTACAACTCTGGAGATGAGGATTTGAATCCTTGCTCATCCATGAGAACAAAATGGGTGATCTTGGGCAAGTCACACTTTCTCAGGATCAGAGAGAGGCAAAGACAACCTCTCCCCCCCAAACAAATCTTGCCAAGAGACCCCCATGATAGAGGACAGCCTTAGGGTTGTCATGAGTTGGAAACATCTTGAAGTCACACAACAACCACAAGGTCAAAACATTTCATTTTATTATCAGAGATTCCTCAAATTTCAAAGAGATAGGCATATTAGTTTATTTAAACATGAAAAGAAAGTTAGAGTCTTGTAGCACCTTTTAGTTCAGGAGTCAACAAAGTGTAGCCTGAAGATTGTGTGGAGCCCTTAGTATCCCTGGTTTGGCCCCTGAAGCCCCCAGATCAGGCTATGGGTTTAAGGTATATACGAAACAAATGAATTTCATGTTCCATCATCAAAATAATCTCATTATAT
>NC_056522.1:180794690-180797703 GCF_019175285.1 Sceloporus undulatus | reverse complement strand
AACAGTTCCACCAAGAGGTGGATCCGCATTCTGTCTCAGGCATCAAGATTAGAAATTGTTTCAGTATGGAAAGATTTTAAGGGATTAAAAAGGAGGAAGGAATAGGGAGAGGTGAAATGTAAATGAAGCTGCACTTTTAACTGGTTCCTGTTTTCACATGAGTTTTTGTGGATATAAATTTACTTCTTTGGATGTGGTGCTGAGTAGTATTAAGGCCTCACAAATAAAGCATATTCATAAAGTTGTGGGAGTGGGACAGAATGTAATAGGACCCAGAAAGATGCAAATCCTGATACAGATCTTTCAGATCTTTACAGTGGTCAGTTAGTCTTGAGGTGTGGAAGCAATAAATCTGGTTACCACAAGTCAGTTTCCTAGCATTCAAAACTCTCTCAAAAATTCTGAAGAAGTGGATTCATACCCATGAAATCTCATGGAAAAATAAAAACCAATTAGTCTTAAAGGTGCTGCTAAATTTCTCCTGCCAGCGGTCCATTTGGGACCATGGTGGTGGCCCACTTTGGAAGAGGACCATCTAGCCGTCATGGTCCCAAAGTGATCATGGCCAGAGATATCTCCTTTTGGGCCATCTGTTTCAGCCTTTTGAGAACTGATTTGTTATGGATCTTGTTTTATCTCTGTATACAGTGGCCCACAACAAGTCACTACAAAATGAAATAAATTCATGCATTTGCTTCATTGCCACATGAACCAGTGGCTATCAAAGTAGGAACATCAAGAAGACGGAGCTCTTCTTTTGTAGCTGTATTCTGGTATTCTGGGGATCTTTGCCAGAACAAGATTTCTCCTTTTTCTCTGCTATACTAGAAGGTTACTTTAGAGTGAAGAGAGACGAACTATGTTCCACAACAGCTAGACTGAATGCAAACACTGGGTTAATTGAGAGACAGCCAGCCTTGAAATACATTCAGAAGAGAATTGTTTTATCCTACCTATGATGATTTGTATAGCCACAACTCTTTGGCCTGAATGTATTTCTCAATTGAATTAACACCGAAAACTCAACATAGCTTTCATGATTTCTTTTGAATTCTAAGATTTTGTTTTCCATTGTGAACAAGAGAAGGAGCATTGGTTCCACAGTGGATCTGAAATACTATTGTTTCTTTTTCTTTGACTGGAAAGACCTATGAACAAAAATAAAATCTGCTGTGACCCAGTTGAGTATGGAAGCCAAATCTGTGATTTTGGGTGTGTGTGTGTTTGTAAAGTTACAATCATCAAGCAAGGAACTGCAGTCTCTGAGTTATGAATTCTTTTTCATTTTACTTTGCTTGGTGTTTTTAAAAGGTATACATAGGTAGAAAGGTGAATTATTTTTGCATTTCTAGAAGTACCTGCCTCTTTACAGTATTCACATTTTGTATGAAATGTGAATATTGTAAAGAGGCAGGTACTTCTAGAAATGCAAAATATTTCACTTTAAAAAGCCTTATAAGGCTTGTGGAAGCCCAGAAAAGACTTCTTTAAAAAAAGGCACTGAGATACAAAATCACAGTCAAAATGTTGCAAGACTATCCTGGAAGGGAAAGGAAGAATGTGGCAAAGATGGTTTCTAAGTTAAGCCTGGATGAGTGAAATAGGAAGGCATAGTGAGAGGGTAGGGAAGGAGGAGAAGTGGAAGAAAGTGACCAGAAAGGTCATGAAAGAAGAGGTGGTGAGAGAGAGATGGAGAGATGGTGGAATGAGTACAGAGGAAAACAGCAGAGGAAGTCTGAAAATGTAAGGAAAGCTGGCATTTTGTGGCTAAAGCAGAGCATTTATCAAACAGAAATCTAAGGTATTGGGTTACAAGAGTAAGCACCAAGCCAGAAAATTCCAGCAGTGAGTCAGAATGCCAAAAGCAGTACAGGTTGAGTTTCCCTTATCCAAAATGCTTGGGACCAGAAGTCTGACATGTGTGCTAGAGGTTTGCCACGACGGATATAGGGTTATTTCAAGCAGCATTTTCAGACTCAGGTGAACAGCGCATGCACCCAGTTAAAAATGTGCTAGTCCACTTTAATTTTTTAAAGTATCAATAGAGACTTTGAAACAAACAAACAAACAAACAAATCTATTTAAATAAATACATTTTAATGTTTCAATAACTAATGCATACAAGTTGATTAATCAAAATTGTTCACCACAAGTTAGATTGCATTGGTTGTGGTCTAGACTGTATTCCTGTTGAATTATTAAATGGAAGAAATTAAGAAATGGAAACCAAAAAGTCTCAACACCGTCAATCTCATTTTCTTTTGTTGCATTACATTTGACAGGCTAATTTCTCTGAGAGGGACATTGCCTACACTCTGTTTAGCCACAGTCTTACTGATTAACCCGCTGCTAGCTTCCACCTTTTAGCTATTTCTACTCTAGCAGACATCAACAAAAGCTCGAGTATAACATGAATCCTGTCAATAACTTTACCAGCTTGTGCCCTGCATATCAAATCAAGAGTTGAAATTTGTTAAAAATTGTAAGTTTAAAAGGTAATTTTTGGGTCATGTAAATACTAAGGTTAAAAATATAGGCTGAAGTCCTGCCAAGTGGCTAAAAGCACATAAAAAGGTAACGGGCAACAGACTGCATAAGTGGTTTTAAACTTAGCTTTTGTGTAATAGGTACTATATAAAGAATCCCAGTCCAGAAGCCTAATCAGACAATGTATACCTCTAAAATGGAGCTAATATGAGGCTCAGTAAAGTCATTGGATGAGGAGATGTTTGCAAACTCAATATACCTATCCATTAAGATGCCAAGCTCTCCCTCCAGTCCATCTGCCTTGGTCCAGGCCTCGGATGGAGAGAAGAACTGCTGGCCATCATCCCCTTCCCCTCCACTACTCCCTTCTCCTTTTGTGTCGTGTCTTTTTAGATTGTAAGCCTGAGGGCAAGGAACCGCCTAATTAAAAGATTGTATGTACAGCGCTGTGTAAATTTACAGCGCTTTATAAATAAAGGATAATAATAATAATAATAATAATAATAATAATAATAATAATAATAAT
>NC_056522.1:180641033-180794590 GCF_019175285.1 Sceloporus undulatus | reverse complement strand
CCTTTTCTGAGAACACTGAGGCAAAGAAGGTGTTGAGTAATTCTGCCTTTTCTCTGTCTTCTGTTAGCATTTTGCCATATTCTCCACTTAGTAGCCCTACCATTTCCTTCTTCCTTTTGCTGCAGACATATCCAAAAATCCCAGTCAAAAAGAGGTTTAAAAGGTATTTCACTGTATTGGATCTAAAATCTGTTTCCTTCCCCCTGCAAAGTGGCTTCTGATTCATTAGCGGAAATTAGCAAGTGAAATGGAAGTTGTTGACACTCTTTGTCATTTGCCTCTCTCCTTGTCAAGTTGATTAAAACAAGGAAAAATTGATGTCGGAGTGTAGCCATTCACAGAATGTTCAGAGCACAGCCCATACTGAACATGGGCTACCTTACACATAATACAGGCTGCACTGAACTTACCCTAACATGATATTCCAAGAGATAAGGTGCTTCACATGCGATCATTGGCTTCACAGACTTGTTGTTGGAAATTATGGGGTTTTGCTTCCATCATCCAGACGCAGGGGGAGCACCTTGTTGTACTTTTTCTGCTGGATTTGGACAACATGTAAAAAACCCCATTGTTTTGACTTCCCTGCTAGGGTCCAATTGGGCCCAAGGTATCTAGATAACATGCAAGGACTTGTGGGGTACATCCTGGCATGATCTGGAAGCATTCCTGGTAGATGAAATTGGGGTTAATTCATAGACTGAATAAAGTATGTATTTCATACCACTGGTCATGGCAATACACAATTATCTTGAGGAGGCTTGGAGTGGATCCAGCCCTTATTCAAGACAATTTATGATCCCTATGTAAGCCCCAGTCTGCTATAAAGAGTTGAGAGAACCTTCTGGGACAGTGGAGGTGGCACTAAGAGCTGCAGTGTAGGAGATGGGACAGAAAGTCACCTCTTCTACTTTCTGTTTATGGAAGCATACTGAGTGAAAGTCTGCTCAGTGAGTGTATCCACCAGCAGAAAAAAAAGCTGGATCCAGTCCAGTAAGATGAGAAATATTGGTGCCTGCCTTTTATGAGAAATCATGAAGTTCTCCAAGGTTCTGCAATTTTGGGGAAATGGCCATTTGGTACACCATTAATCATGAAATTTTCAAAGTCAATGTAATTGTTTTATGTCCTCCACCACTAGAGTATCATGTCACTTTGTCCTGTTAGTTTTAAAAGCTTAATTATTTTTAAGCAAGCAGACATTTGCATAATTGTCATGTGCATCAGTGTATTCAGTACAGAGGAGTTACTGCTTTCAAGAAAAGCATCTTCCTATTTAGTGTTGAGGGGAGTAGTCAGGTAATAGATATTTGAGGTTGTGACTGCAATTAGCCATTTCCTATCATTAATGTACTTCCAGTTCATTTCATATGTGGGTCATGACTTTAGCAGATGGAACCCATAGGTATAGACCATCTTTATGAATTATCACCGTTAGTTGTCTGGAGTCCACTCTCCTCTTCCTCTAATAGGGAAAAGCAAAAATCTGTCCCTGAAGTATACATTTCTCGTCCATTTTTCTAGCAAATACCTTTCAAATTGATGGCTCTATTCCAATTTCGAGTCACCTGTGATAGTGTGAACAAACTTCAGGTTCTTACTTAGGTTCCTTACTGAATTCAGCTTCATTTAAAGGCACTTTCAAGGCAAGGGGAGAAAGTTGGGTTTCTTTCAGGCCCTTGAAACAGCTGCAAAAGGCCACTAATGAACGCATGACTGAATGCATGGCATACTGAGCTAAATGCATTCTCTGTTTTACATTTCTTTTCGCCACCCAGGATGGCTCATATATCTTATTACTCTGGTAAACGATGCTTATGTGGGGAGGAATGAGGGTTCTTTTCTTCTCCAGTGAACAGCAGGATGTTTACATCCATAATATAAGCTATTTTTGCAAGAGCAGCCACTAATGTCTGGTGAGTCATTAAATTTAGATGGTGGACAAGGGGAAATGAATAAAAGGATTTGCAAAACAAGTATTTCACATGCATGTTGATGCAGTATATTCTAAATCTTGATCGGAACCCAGTTCAAGTTGATGTCAATTACAAAGTTCAAGTTAATTTAAATTGATCAGCATACTATGGAGTAATAATTAATGCACTTCCATCCAGGTCCTTTGTTTTTTTATCCACTGCCACCATATTGTAATGTTCAGCCCAGAGCACATTAATACTGTCATATTTCATGCATCATGTTGCTGGAGTGGCTAAGATCAAGTGGGAAGATGTAACTAAAATTTATCATGGATTCCAGTAACTCTACATCTGTCTTCCATTCCTATATTTTATGCTGAATTTATTTATTTAATTTATGCCCTACCTTTCTTCTGACACAAGACCAATTTCAAAAACATTTAATACATAATTTAAAAAAAGATTAAAGTACGGGGTTAACATTGCATTAAAAGACCCTTTTGCCACACAAGTTAGAAGCCAGTGTGTCTATACAGTATGTGTGTGTCTTCAAATCACCTGTTGACCTATGGCAACCTCCCTTAATGTTTTAAGGTTTTAATAGGCAAGGAATATGCAGAGGTGGTTTTGCCAGTTCCTTCCATCTTGCCTAAATGAAAAGGTCTTTGCCTGTCAGTGGCTATTACACAGAAAGCACCAACCAAACCTTTTATGGAAGGGATTTTCCCATCTGGGAATAGCCACTGAAAAGGCATTTTCATGTAGAAAAGGCCCATATCTCTAAAAATGCAATCCAATGCATGCATGATTGAGTTGGATAGCCTGTATTCCTAGATAAGTAGACATACAGTTGCAGCTTAAGATCTGCATTCCAATACTGTATTGGAGCAAAGAGGTTTACTGCCTAGAGGATTCTGGGTTCTGGATTCTCGATTCTGGGGATTTAGAGATTGTAATCTCTAAATTTTGTAAATTTT
Source organism: Sceloporus undulatus (assembly GCF_019175285.1). NCBI lineage: Eukaryota > Metazoa > Chordata > Lepidosauria > Squamata > Phrynosomatidae > Sceloporus > Sceloporus undulatus. The sequence goes on along the minus strand of NC_056522.1, from coordinate 180,791,697 downwards.
GTAACAACTAAATTTACTTAGTTTTGTCACATTACATTTCCATACCATCTCAGAACTGCTTTTTTTTTTGGGGGGGGGGGGGAGGAAAATTTCCAGGATGTGATGAATGACCTACTTTTTACCCAAGTCTGCAACTTACTATTTCATGGGTAAATAATAAATTTGTAAGCTATCAAACAGTATATTACTGAGATGGGTTTATCACTGTTTAAATGTAAACAAACAAGTTCAGACTAGTAATTGTGTAACCTAATAATATAAAACACTTAAAGAATATCAATCACATTGACTGCAATCTCTAGCAAGGCCTAGCTTTCCACCTCTATCCATTCTTGGGAAAACATTGCTCCTTGCCCTTTCCAAGCTCTATGGCCCCAAGAATAGTCTCCAAAGAAGAACTCTCTCCCTTGCACAAGCAGCCAAAGAGAGGCAGGGTGAAGCCACCTGTCCAGGTCCTTTGAGGAGATTTGGAGTCTCACTTTCCCCCAAAGGACAGTGATGAGCTGTTGGCTCAGGCAGTCTTGTAGATCAGCCTGTTTCAGAAATATATGCTGTCATCACTCTGTCAGGTATGTTACTCTTCCTTGGCAAAGGGGATTAAAGCTGCTCCTTTTTCTGCTGCCTCTGGAATATCTGGAATATAAATTTCCCATTTCCACATTGTCATGATACAGTTTATAAACCCAATCCTAGCCATAATTACCCTGAAGTAAATCCTCTTGATTTTGACTTTTTGATTTTTCACTAGTGTCTGATAAACTGTCTGCTGAATCCAGATGCTAAGAAAGGGCCAGGGAATATTACATGTCCATACGTAAAAATATTACTCTTGATTGTGTTTTGATGTCTGAAACACTATGACACCATAGGATAATTATATACATTTCATTGGGTGAGGCAAAGACATATCTGACTGAAGATTGTTAAGGAGAAGATTCATGTGAATGCACAAAAGTTTATAGATCCAGTGTCCATAGATCTAATGATGTTTTACATTATTCACATGATGGAAGCAGGTAGAAAAACAAACGTAAAATGAACCATGGGTCCTTTCTCTGACTTGTTAAACAGACAAGGAACAAACCAGGCAAGAGAAAGCTCCTATATTTGGTCAACATGATGCACAAACCAAGGAGTGCTGTTCCACACACTGAAGTGATTGGGCAAAGTGGGGCGGGGGTCAGTCAAAATATTGGTGCGCAAGGAAGACAAGGGAAACTAGCAGCCTTTAGGACTATGGTAGGCATGAGGCATTAGAGCACATTGAGGTAGGGAAGAAATGGTGGCAAAAAGGAGCTTTCACATTTCAAACCCTGCTTAAGCTTTGTGAGTTTTGCCAAGACTTGGTTGGCAGATTGTATCTGCAGTGCTGCTCCTGCTCGCTTTCATCAAGATTAGAGGCAGCAGAGGAAACAATGTGGGGGGGGGGATGGCTGAAAGCTGTACGGGGAAGGCATGGCTCTGGGAAAGGATGAGGAAGAGTGTCGATTCTTCACTTCTATTGAATTGAAACTCTTTCTCCATTGGGGAGATCAGTGAGAAGCTGGGTGTGCCCCTATCTGTCCTAGCGAATAAGGATAAATAGTTCTTCTTCACCAGGGAGAAACTTTTATGCCACAAGGCCGGCACAGGCGAGAGGCTTCTCACTTGCTGCTGAGCCAGCTACTTGGCTGACTGGGTGCAACAGGAGGAGTGACCAAGGAACTGGCTTAACAGCAACCAGGAAGCCTCTTGCCCATGCTGGCCAAGGCCGGTACAGTTGAGAGACTTCTTGGTCACAGCTCAACCTGCTCTCAACCAGCTGCTTGGTCACTGATCCCTTTGCACCTGGTCACCTTAGGGGCAGCAACTGATCAGCTGCCCATCTGGCCTTCCTTCTCCTGCAAGGATGGTGTGGGCAGGATAGAGGAACAGGCCTGGGCTGCTGCCACTGCTGTATTTGCACATGAGAGGATGAAGTAGAAGAGGAGGTGGTGGTCAGCTGAACATGGCTGAGGTAGATGCCACTGGCTGGGTTGTTGCTGCATAAGCAGTGGATCTAATATTAAGAAAGAGGTGTTGGGGGAGCTCTAAGGTTATCATCCAAGAGGAGAAAGGACAGTAGGCCAAAAATGTTTGGGGACCACGGGCTTGTATATAAAAGTATTACATATATTTGGCAGAATTTGCAGAATTTTAAAAAGAAAAATAATGAAACTCGAGCAATTCTACATTTGACTGACTTGTCTCTCTCCTTCCATTTCTCCCCCCACTCCCACCCCCTGTCTCAGTATGCCATCTCCCAGTCCAACTTTGCACACCGGTTATTTAACTCTCCTCTGCTCTGTGGGGCTTTCTCATAGAACTCCCTGCATTATATTATCTACTATTCTATCAATTCTTTTGTTCTGGATGTGGCTTAATGGACTGTGTTACTAAACTGAAAATAGTGTTGTCACAGATCAGCTAAGTGTATGTGTCTTCAAGTCGGCTGTCGACTTATGGTGACCTCATGAATTTTTCATAGGATTTTCTTAGTCAAGGGATACTGAAGAGGTGGTTTTGGCAGTTCCTTCCTCTGAAATATATCCTGCAGCACCCAGTATTCATTGGCAGTCTCTCATGCAACTATTACAGGGTTGACTCTGCTTAGCTTTCAAGATCAGATGAGATCTAATGTCTTTGGGTATTTGGGCCCTTTATCCATAGATCATGGATCTTGATTATTATTTCATGACTGCTGTTGTCAGTTGGCATTTTTGGGGGGAAACAGCCGTTGGTTGAGTGAACTGACCATTTTAATATACCAAAGCATGCTTATAATGCTATTGTTGAAATACTATGCTTGGACTCTTGTTTGTGTACTATACTAGTGGTCACATAATGGTAGCAAGGAAAGACTGACAAAATCTGGTGGCTCCAAGCAACCCATTTCTCCAGTGTCTGACTTCGCAGTCTGCATACTTACAGCCTTTTTCCTCCTGCTGCTGGCATAATTATACTGGTATACTGACAAAGCATACTGGCCTGAGTCTATAATGCCTAGCATCATTTGGACATACTATGAAACAGTATTACTTTTTATTTTTAGCTCATAAAAGTTGTTCTTCATTCAACTAGAAACTAGTTGAACAGGATGACAACCCACTATTTCGGGCTATCTCTTTTGGTGTCCATGCACTATTCCTCAACTGAGCTGTGTTACTAAGACTCTTATTCTTTGTCTGTATACCATACTGAGGTTTTTTTTTGCAGCTCTGCACATTCAAGTGAAACTATTACAGTCATACAATAGAATGCATTTCTCACTGCTTAACAAATAATAACACTTTAGAATTGGGAAATGGATTAAAAGAGCATGAAGTTGTTGGTTTATATGTACGTTTAAGTCAGTTTTTGAAATATGGCATTCAGAGTTCAGACTAGTAATGCCCCTTTCAGCTGAGATAGTGGCAGTCTGAGGCAGAAATCAATCTTCACAGTACTTAAAGGTGCAGATATTCCTCACTGAAAGAAACTCAAAAGTCTATTTATACTTCCAATATCTTCCACATTCATATTTAATAGAAAGCAATGGTACTTCAGAAACCACATCTATTCATTAATTCTTTGTTCTTACAGAGGGAGTGGAGCAGAAAGGCCAGTCTCCTTCACCCGTGAAATGCAAAGCAAAGCAATCTGAAGACCTGGAAGATGATAATGAGGGTAGGTGGGATTAAGCCTCCTTTGAGTCATTTATCAGTTTTTCATTACACCAAGATGGGTTCCCTTTAATTTTAAAATTATACAGTCTACAGTCCATTTATTTTTAAACGATTCCTCATGTCTATATTTACAATGCAATTTCTCTATCCCTCCCTAGTGCAGTTTGGCCCTAGGTTATGCAAGCGAAGCAAACTTGCTTTTATCTTTCCCATGCATAATTTTGTCCCTAAATTGTATAACGGGGTCATATTTTCTAGGAGGAGAGAGATAACAATTGTTTCAGTGGTTGGATGCTGTTTTGTATTTAGTGGGCTTTTAAAAGCAGAATGTATGGCTTTCTAAGTTGTGTGGCCTGGAATAATAATTATTTCTTGCTTGGTTGCTATAGCCAGTCTTTATTGAGGACTAGTATAAGGTGTGCTCTTTCATAACACTAAGTCATGATTTATAGAGGGCCAGCATAGTCCGGTGGTTTGAATGTTGGATTAGAGCTCTGAGAGACCAGGATTTGAATCTCTACTTTCCCTTGGAAATTCATTGGGTGGCCCTGGGCAAGCAGAAGCCATATTGTCTCAGCCTCAGAGGAAGGCCCCTCTTTGAACAAATCTTGCCAAGAAAACCCCATGAGAGATTCCTCACCTTAGGATCACTCTAAGTGAAAAGGAGGTGAAGACACACATGTCACACACACTCACAGACACAGAGACACAAGATTTATGTGCACAAGCAAAAAGGGGCCTTAGGTTTGTCCTTTCCCCATTTCTCTAGTAACAGGGAGGAAGAATAAAGCAGAATTCAGTTTTAGCTTAGTAGAGTCCTGGGTTGTCATGTATACCAGGAATGGTGGTTTAATAATGACTCTGGTGAATTAATAAACAAACCAACAACAGACTTTCATAGTTTTGTCAACTTGTTTTCAAATTATAGAGTTCGGTTTAAATTCTCAGTTCACAAATAATGACAGCCCCCAAATCTGCTATAACAGAAACTGGATTCTGGCTTTTCCTTCCTTGCTGCAGAGGTGGCATATGGGTCCAATAAAATGGGATGTTGCTCTGCATTTTACTTTGAACATGTTATCCAAAATGCTGAAATCTGGTTTGGGGATAAGGTTCGCCACTCTGCATAGCTCCTTTAATATTTAGTGTAAAACTCAGAGTGCCACTGAAGGCATCACCACCAGCATCCCCTGCTGTCTCCACCGTTTAATTTTATTTTATTTCTTAAACATTTCACAGAGCAAAGCCTTAGTGACACACTTGCCAAAACTTCACTTCACAGACTGCTTGCTGTTTTTTAAAACAAAAGAACAGGAGTGGATGTTATTTTAGTTGTGTGATCGCCTCCCCCTTCCTATTACTTGGTAAGGAAGGAAAGAAGAGAGTGAATGGCCAGGTTGGCAATGGTGGGGGCATCTGATGAAACCTCCCTAAATTACTCATTCTCAAGGAGACAGGCTGCCTCAACATGTCAAGACATCCTGCCAAGTCTTTGTTAACCTCTCTGAGAGATTTCTCTCTCCCAGCACTAGAATGAGTCAATGAATACTGTTTTTCCCATTGAGATTTCTGCAATTCGTGCAAAATATCTCTAGGCTAAAGCAGAGAAAGCACAGCACATACCAACACAGTCAGGCTGGCTGGTTGGTTGGCTGAAGCAAGGGAGCTGCCTTGGGTCCCACTCTGGGAGAAAGGTGGTGTATAAATGAAATAAATAACTAAAGTAAAGGATGCAAACAGCTCAACTGATGCTTCCGATTTTTAAAAGTTCATACTACAGCGGTTGTTGTTTAGCTGGGTTGTTGTTTAGCTAGGAAATGTGCACTATTTACCCAGTTTGTGCAAAAATTGTTTTTTTTTTTCCAATTAAAAAAACTTCCTTTAGACTGAGAAAAAAATGTCATATGGCTGTCTTGCAGACAGTAAAATTAAAAACAAACAGTGGTTTCTCATTCCCACACGCAATAATGAGAAAAACAAGGATTTACATTCCAAAGAGAAAAAGGTGCTGTGCAATGATGGAAGCACCCATGAAAAAGGAATGAACAGGGAGCCCATAGCATGGCTGCTGAAAGCTGGCACTGGGCCCAGGCAAGAGACATGGTTGGGGACCCTTCTCTAAATTTAGCAATAGCCACTCTGGGATATTGAGATGCCAAAATTCATTTTGTAATGTATTCTTTGGGTTTCATTTCCTGGATGAGACGTAGGTCCAGAGACGTAGACCCTCCAAAAGTCCAATTTCTAGGGATCTCAACCCAACTTTCATGATATGATAACTTTCCTATCTGACCCTTCCCCATCACTGTCAGCACCATTGGGTTTAGTGAAGACAAAAAGTTATTTCCCTGCTAATCATAATTAACCAGTTGAAAGCCTTCCTACAGATTGCATCCTCCCTCCTTTGAAGCCTTCCCCAGAACAGCTATGCTTTAACCACAGTTAAGTTGTAAGGCAGCAATGCCATTGAGCTGAGACTAGGTTTCCCATATTTCAGTATCTTAATCTAGGTTTTCCTTAATTCCAGTTGTCTCTGTTCCAGATAGTAACTGAAAGGGTCAGATGTCATCCTTGGCAATTGCAATGCTGAGGAGTCCACTTTGGTACCACATGAAGGGAAGGAGCATACACTCTTGAAGCTAGATTTTGATTTAACTGCACACTTTAGAGTGTTTTTCATCAACTTCAGCCTGGCAATAAAGCAATGAGAGAAGTGTAACATATTTGCCTTTGCCACATAATAGTTATAAAGGCACATTTCAGGTAGTATGCTGGCATCCCTGCTGTAGCCATTCCTATTCAATAAATACTTAAAATTCTACATTCTGTGGTTTTCTTTCCCTGTTTATTTATTTATTTTAAATTCCAGAACAAAAAGGAAATAATATAAGATGGTTAAGTGTGTATACACACACACACACACACACACACACACACGGATATTTAAAAGATATGATAAATCAATCAAATAATCAATTGTCCCTATATAAAATATACACAATCCAAACTAATAAATAGCTGTAAAAGTCAAGGCCTACATCTGCAGCTGAAGGAAGTTAGATGGCCAAAGGTCTTGACTGCTGTTCAGTAAAGTAGAGGTCAGACATATTTCAGCCAGTGGCCTCCCTTCGTGTCCAATAAAAAGTTCTTGTATTATTCCAGTTCTTTCCTCCAGGCAGAGCCTAACACATCAGTGTGAAATCTTCATATAGTAAACAAAGGGGAGAAAATGTGTTTACTTTTTCTCTGAAGGAAAGATAATATATATTCTTATGTTAGCATTTACACTAACAGACTAATTTAGAAATGCATTAGTTAATAGTAAAATCCCTAAAAAATACTTCCACCACATTAACTAGAAATTTTAAAAAATAAGAGAACACAAACTATATATTTTTACTATACTTATTGGCATCTTAGCCCTTTAACCATTAAATTAAAAAAAATCATTGTTTAAGCAGTTAATAAATTAATGGTAATATACCAAGGCTGATTTCCAAACTCTGCTTATGTATATCATATAGCTTACATTATATACATTATGCAACATTTAAGCAAGATGAGTACAACTTATTTTATGATTCTGTGTTGTGCCAACCCCCCTTTCATTTCAGTGTTTAAGATATGTCCCTTTTTTTTTCTTGAGACAGAATAATCAGTAATGAACCAGGAGAGAGCTACTGATAAACATTTTATTCAATCTAGTTCTTATATTATCTGAAAAATCTGTTCCCCATTCTCTTGTAGAGTATGGACAAAGAATAATATAATTCACCATAATAAATAAATACCAAGGATAGTATCAACTAAAAAAACACCATTTGGCTGGAACGTTAACCTTCACCTAAATCTTTGTCAGGAAGCAACCAAAAAATCTAAATTAAATAATAGAAAGTGGACATATCCCTTATTTGTGTTCTTTTTTCATCCTTAGACTTATACGATTTGTGGCACTGGCTATTTCAGTTCAATACATTTGTAGCAAGGTGTCTGCCTGTAATGCCATTTTAGCTTGGAGACCGTCTTGTGTTTTTCTGATGTTGCCCAGGTGGTGTTTCCAGTACACTTTATCCAAAGCACTTATGTGCTTTAGCTGCAAATCTTAGGATTAGGCCATTAGATAGATTCACTGTTTGTGCAATACCTTGCTAGCATATGAAAGCGTTTGACGGATGACCCAATCATCACGAGAGCAAGGGTCAGCAAATCATCTTTAACACAGTCAGTCGTGGATTGACCCCTTTGCCTTTTAACGTGAATTGTGTGAAATACAATTGAGAAGCTAAGAGGCATAGGTTTGCTGACAGCTACATATTCTCGCTTCTCCCATACAGAGCCAGTTTAATGCCACACTGCCACATGCCCTTACTTCAAATCTGTACACTGTTAATGCACTACAGAATTCGCACCGTCTTGACAAGTCAGTGGAGAATTATTTACCAGTCATCTCTGCTGTCTATATAGAGACTGATGCTTTCAGGATTCTTTCTCCTCTGCTAGAAATATGTATCAGTGAGTAAAAGATCTCTCAGTGATATCTGGACTTCCTTTCATTTGATGCCATGCATAAATTCTCATTTAAACAGTTTCAGGCTACCACAAGGGTCAGGTTACACGTACCATGGTTGGTCCCTGGTGAGCCACAACCAACCAACCACTCAATCAGCAGCACAAATTGGTTAGATATCCACCTAAAAGATCTTTAAAGCTTTTGTGTGCACCTGGAATACTGTACATTTAAAGCAGCCCTACATTTCAATCATTAAAGCATTCCTAAATCAGCTCCACAAAACGTGTTTCTTTAAGCAAGTAAGACTTCTGGTTTTGTCGACTAAAGCACTTTAGAGTCCTTTCAGATGATATTTCTTTAGGGGAGAAATGGTCATAGTCTCTTTGATGCCCAGTGCCCTTCATTTCTGCCCCTTTAAAATCACAAGGGGTCTCAGGGAATCATTTGATAAATATATATTTTTCCCCTTCAGTAAACTGAAGCAACATTTTTCTTTCTTCCCAATGTGATCATGAAAAGCAGTAGCAAACTATGAAAACACTGCATTATGGGCCCAGGTTTGTGAGCCCGTTTGATAATCCAGTCTTCATTTCCTTCTTCAGAAAAATAATCAATCAATCAATTGCAGTGCCAGGTTATTAGCTGTTTTGCAGTCTTTCCATGGACCATCTGAGATGAGTGGAGCTTGAGACCCACACTCTCAGAACCTTTGCTTTTGGAGTAACAATGATAAGAAACCTCAATGACCAGTTGCAGTGCCACCATCAGTAAACTGGGCTACAGCTTCCTCCCTTAAGTCCTGTGTTTGCCTTCCTCCCTTCCCTTCCATGTTTTAAAGATGGGGTGGGGTTGTTGTTGTTGTTGTTTGGCATTGTTGTTATTGTGTGCTTTCAAGTCTTTTCTGACTTATGGTGACCCTAAGGGAGAGGCGGATAAGGAAGAAGAAGAAGAAGTAGTAGTAGTAGTATTAAGCTAATCTTCTCACTGGGTTTTCTTGGCATGTTTCTTCAGAGGGGGTTTGCTATTACCATCCTTGAAGGCTGAGAGAGTGTGACTTGCCCAAGGTCAACCAGTGGGTTTCTGTGGCCAAGCTGGGATTCGAACCCTGATCTCCAGAGTTCTAGTCCAACGCTCAAACCACTATGCCATGCTGGCTCTCCGCTGCTCTTGTTTTTGGGTGGGGGGCTACTTGGTTGAAATAAGCTATGTACTCAGCACTTTTACAGTGGAGCATAGAATTGTTTCTGTTAGCTCCCCGACTTCCATTTCTATGGGATGGTGAATCCACTTCAGATATTAGTAAGAATTTTAAAGGAGGTGCTGAGCCTATTGCGGCAATATGGTTCAGCATTTTAAATAGCTCCCTTCAAGTTCAGACTAAAGTCCAGAGCAGATTCACCACTCTACTCACATGGAAGCTCCCAGCCACCACTCCCTTTCTCACATGTACAGAAAGCTCCTAAGAACAGCGAGGCTGTTTTATCTCTTGCTGCAGTTTATGCAGAGTTGAATAACAGAATCCAGTGAGAATGGTGGGGAGGTTATCTCTGCTTCCTAGTACACCCCAAAAAGCAATTGTGAGGGAAAAAGTTCCATTACAGTCGGCCCTTCTTATACACGTTTTTTTTTATACACGGATTCAAGCATACACTTTTTGAAAATGTTCCAAAAAAGTATAAATTTACCTTGATGTTCCATTTTTAATAAGGGACACCATTTTGCTATGTCATTATATTTAATGGGACTTGAGCATACATGGATTTTGTTATACACGGGGGATCTTGGAACCAAACTCCAGCGTATAACAAGGATCCACTGTATACTGGAACTTATACTCAGCTGCAGCATGGATTTGGGGCAGAAATACTATAATTCAGATAATATTTTTTTTAACAAATCTTTGCATGTTTTGCTCCTAGCCTAGATTCTGAGATTATTTTTGTTGTATTGGTCCTGCTGTGTTAAATAGCACCATGGTGGAAGGTCTTTTCCTGTTCTACACCAGTTGCCCATAGAATTGGATCCATATTTTTATATAGCCCCAAGCTAGTTCCTCTCTGGAGTGGGTTCATTCAGATCAACACTCTGATCTGAAAAGTGCTGATTGTAGCACTGACTGTGATATCCATGTGGGCAATAATTTAATTTTCTACTTTGAATCCCAGTCTCATTTACTATAACATAGGAGAATATACTGATGCAAACCATGCATGCATCCGGTGAACTGTAAAAATCCTAAATTCTCTAAAAGCCATTTTAAAAAGTAGTGCTTTTTTTAAAAAGCATTCAGTCAAGTCATTTCACTACAGTAAAGTGAATTTTATAGATCTCTTGAAAAGGACAATTTAAATGAAGATGAATATTCTGGAAAGGGACCTTTGGGAAGAAGCAAGCAGCAAACATGGCCATGAAACATTCACTCCTTAATGCAAAATTATACTTACAGGAATTCACTTTCTAGTCTGCTTGAGACCTTGTTGATGCATTTTCGTTTTGACAGTTTCCATTTGTCTTGACGCATTATAAATACCTGAACTGATGGTTCATTTCTCTCCATCCTTCATGCTTGCCCCATAAAAACAATACCAAGTATGGTCAGGTTCTGAACAGATCCATGTGCAAATGGAAGCTGCTTCTGTATATGCATCATGCAGGTATAGGATACAGAGAGAACTAACAGGAAAAAGATGATGGTTTACCCTGTTACCTCACTAGGAGTTGGTGGATTTCATGTCGCTGGGTTGAGAAAGCTCTCTGAGGAAGAGAGAGATTCTGAGTTTTAGACTGGGGTTTAAAGGAGCTTTCCAAGGTGCTGAACTGTGTACTCAGAATGGGTCTTCATTGTGGTGGAGTGCCCTCAAGTTGTTTCTAACTTATAGTGACCCTAAGGCAGTGATGGCAAACCTTTTAAATACTGAATGCCCAAACTCAAAGGCATTCCTGCACCAGGTGTTACCTGGTGCGAAGGGGCAGGACTTCCAGGGGGATGGGGCCTCTGGGGGCAAGACTTCCACCTTCTGTGGGTGGGACTTCTGCCTTCCTGGAGTGGGACGTCCACCTTCTGAAGATAGCTAAAGGCTCGGGAGGGCAGGTGTAAGAAGAGGAAGAGGAACACACCTGTTCCTCTTCTTCCCCCCACCCTCCCAGGCGTTTAGCTGTCTCTGGGAGGCAGCTTAAAGGCATGGGAGGGTTGGGATAGAGGAGGAACAGGTGCCTGCCTTTTCCTACTCTTCTCCTGCCCTTTCATCTCTTCACGTGCCCTCAGAAATGGCCTTGCATGCCAGAGAAGGCATACATTCTATAGGTTCGCCACCACAGCCCTAAGGTAAACCTATTATGAGGTTTTCTGCAGCTCAGACTATGTGACTTGCCCAAGGTCACCTAGCAGGGAATCAAACCCTGATGTCCAGAGTCATAGTCTCAATGCTCAAACCACTATACCACACTAGCTCTCACAAAATTAAGCATCTAGATTAACTCCTTTAAAGCTTAAAATCAAACTAAAGCCTTTTCTAGATTGCTGAAAAACCCTTAAAAAACCCACCATCCCTTGAATCTGGGCCAATAAGGTCACCCAACGCATGGTCATCCTCTCCAGATTTAGGGTATTTTCCTTTATTAAGTATATCGATCCGAAGGGAGAAGCGGGATATATTAATAAAATTTATTATTATTATTATTATTATTATTATTATTATTATTATTATTAAACTCTGGAGTTTTGTCCAGGGTTTGTGCCCCTACCATTGCTGCTCCTGCCACCACCACTGCCACTGCTGCCCTCAGTGCTCCTGCCACCACCTGACTCCCCCCCCCACTTCACTACTGCTACTTCCCCTGCCATTGCCACCACTGTTTGCTCCACTAGACAAGGCACCCAGATTGTATACTGGGTACCTTGTTTGCCTAAGAGCAATGGGTGCCCCTGTGGAGGGAGCAGGAAAACTGTTTGTGCCAGAAAAGGCCCCATGATTTGAAGGTAAGTGATGGGTTTGGGGGCAGAAAGAGTGGTGGTGGGCAATAGTGTGAGCAGTGGGGAAGTGGCAATGGGGAGTAGCAGTGGCAGATTCAAAACTCTGCATGGTGTCCTTGCAGGGAAAAAGGTATGTGGTTGTGGCTCTGAAGTCGGTGTGAGGCAGGAGGGGCAGGAGTCCATTTGGACTTTTGTCCCTAGAATAGAATACCTCTGAGAGTGGATTCACCAGCCTGCTGGATGAACCACTGCTTTTCCACCCTTGTCTGCTGTATTCCCCCTAGTCTTTTTGCATTGCATATTACTCCTAGAGGTTTCCCTACTCTCCTGAATACCTTTGAGGACTGAATACCTCCTGAATACCTTGGAGCAATTCATTGTTAGAACAGAAATTAGTACAGGTTATCTCTCATTAGTTCTTCGTTTTTCTTTTTTTTCTGTTTAGAATTATTATTATTATTATTATTATTATTATTTCACCTCCCCCCCCCAAATGGAAATCAAAGTAGCTCACAATTTAAAAGAAAAATGCAAAAGTTTAAGTATGGAATTAAATTTCATTGGTTTGGACAGTTTCAGTGAATGTAGCATTTTGCACTTCTGGAAACCTGTTGCCAAAAGAGAATGTATGTGTCCCCTTGTGTGATCACAGATTTACAAAGTTTATAGGGCAATTTTGGAAAAGGAAGGGCATACAAATCACTACGTGTATTTTCAAACACAATGGCTAAAATGTGCATAATTGGAAAAATATGCAGAAACATGGTTTAGCCAGTGGGAAAGAATTGTTAAATTGGGCTAACTGGGGAAATAAAAGTGCAAATGAAAATGAATCATAAAATGTATCATAAAAATCTCTGTATTAAATTTATCCTCAAGAAGAAAGCACAAAGCATTGTAATCTGATACAAAACAAGGACAGGTTGAAAATACAGGTGGGATTTTGAGAAATTCAGCAAAGTCAAGACTGCAAAATTTTCCATCCCTAGTTTATATGCATGTGTAAAGATCTTGTATGCATATGGGTCTTGATTGTCTTCTTTTATTAAGTCTCAAAGCCCATCTTTTTCTTTAAAATGTTTTAAATGGAGTCTTTCTCCCTATCCTGAGTTGTGATAAAAATCAGGTTCAGAGTTCCAAGACACTAAAGTGACTAATGTAATGTTGTCAAGGAAGAATTATATACAGTGACAAACCAAGGTACCTCCAGGGTTCTCATCTGTCAAAGAACTCATTTCACATTTCTGTCTGTTATCTGAATAAGCAATAAAGTCCCATGATTGTGCAGTGCAGGGAGGTAGCATTGATAGCCCTGCTTATGAAATTTTAACAGAGCCATTGCCTTAAATAGCATTGTGTGCATTTTGGAATTCCATGCTGCCAGCTCTTTTCTGTTATGATGATTATGATGTTGTTGTTATTTAGAACAAATCTAATCTTAACCTTTCCTTTTACCGACCTCAACCTCCTTGCACAGTTCCACCCACTTGATTTCATAGGCTGCATGCAAACCACAGGATTTTATTAATCACTGGCACATAAAAGAACTGTGTTCCATTTACTACCAGCACTGTGTTAATCACAAAAATAGATCCCACAACCTCAGCGTGAACAGTGGTATAATCAATGCAGTATGCAGCGATGCTGAAGACAGGCATTTATTTTAAAGCCATTTTTCCCCTCCCTTTCGCTCCCTCCTTTATTTCTGACTCCCACTTTTTAAGAGGAAGAATTGCCAGCAGGGAACGAGGCAAATGAAAATCAGAGTTCAATTAAATATTCTCCTCTCCTTCTGGTTTTTTTTTTTTTTAATGCTACCTGTTTTTCCTCCATCTATGATCTGGATCCTATTATAGGATTTACCTGTATATTGACTCCTCATTCAATGGGTCTGTTCTAATTGGAATTAACTGGTAGGGTTCAGATGTATGTTTTCCTCTTCCTCCTCCTCTTCATTCCCTATCTTTAATAGTAAGATCATGTACATGTATTATATGCATTCCAGCAACATCTATTCTAGCAATGCTGAGGATTTTTTAAAGTTCAGTTTTTATCAAAAGTTATCAAAAATCAATTGCAGGAGAACTAACAGAATTGCTGTGAAGTTGAAGGCTTTTGTGGCCGGCATCCATAGTATTCTGTGGGTTTTCCGGGCTATGCGGCTATGTTGTGGAAGAATTTATTCCTGACATTTTGCCTGCATCTGTGGCTGGCATCTTCAGAGGGTGGTGACATGGAAGTATGTGGGGTGTATATATTTGTGTGACCCTTGGTTGGGAAGAAGTGATTTACATGTTAAGATCTGTGTTGGTCTGTTGTTGAATGGCAAAGCCTCAAGGTGGGAGAATATATGTGTCTATTTACTTAGAATCCATTGTCTGTAGGTAAACTCCCTGGCCCTGGGTGGTTTTCATTTGCATTTGCTGGGCCTTGATTTTGGTGTTTTTCAGGACTGGTACCCAAACTTTGTTTACTTTCAGGGTTTCTTCTTTCCAGTTGAAGTTATCCAGGTGTCTTAGATTGTACGCCATAGGCAGGTTTACTCTTATATATTTATTGTTTTTATCTACAGCGCTGTGCAAATCTACAGCACTAAATAAATAAATAAATAAATATAATTTCAATGGCCTCCCTGTGCATTCTGACCTGGTAGTTGTTGGCATGGTCCAGAATTTTGATGTTTCCAAATAGCATTCTATGCCCAGGTTGGTTTATGACATGTTCTGCTACTGCCGATTTTTCTGTCTGATTCAGCCTGCAGTGTCTCTCATGTTCTTTGATTCGTGTTTGGATGCTACATTTAATGGTCCCTGTGTAGACCTGCCCATAGCTGCACAGTATGTGGTAAGCTCCTGTGGCAGTGAGAGCAGCTGTTGGCAGGTCTTCATAGCGACCACTGAACACAGTGTTCAGATGAATAGAAGAACATGCGATACAATGCAGACTGAGCCAGCCAGAAAAATTGGCTGGGATTTGTAGTTGGTTGTGGCACCAGAGCTCTCTGACAAAGAAGGCTAAATATCTTACAGAGTTACAATTCCCAGGATCCATAGCCTTGAGCCATGTTGGCTGAAGTGGTGTCAGACTGGATTATTTCTGCAGTGTGGGATGCAGTCTTGGCCTGTCCATCTAGTGGGGCTAAGAGAGTGAAGGCATGTTTTATTTTGCTATGGAGGAGGGCAGTTGGGAAGGGATCATTCTGAATTTATACTGGCTGCATCCGCATTGCAGAAACAATCTAGTTTGACCCCACTTTAACTTTCATGGCTTGATGCTATGGAATTCTGAGAAATGTAGTTCATTCCTACATTCCCAAAAATACATTTCCCATAATTCTGTAGCATCATGCCATGGCAGTTAAAGTACTGTCAAACCAGATTATTTCTGCATTGTGGCTGCAGCCAATGTCTATGTTCCTATCCAAGCTCTGAGATGTGCTTTAGAGACTCTCCTGTTATGTCCCACAAGTGGGAACAGTATACTGGGTGGAAATGTGGGTAAGGGACATCTTTACTGTGGCACCCTAACTTTGGAAAGTTCTCTTGGAGGCCTGACCATTACTGCCGTCGATCTCATTTTGGCACCAACTAAAACTTGTTGTTGTTGTTTTTCCCCACCACATCTTTTGAGGCCCAGTAATTATAGCCTTAGGGATTTCTATTTCAGAGTATATTGTGTATTTTATTTTAAATTGTTTTACACCGTTTTAACTAGATTAGAGCTATGTAAATTTTTGTTTTACATTGTTTTAATTCTTTTTAGTTATCTGCCCCCCCCCCCAACTTGGTAAAGCTGAGGGACAGCAAAGGAATGGTGCAGTATTGTGGCTTTGGGGTGTTCAGCTTGAACATTTGAAAACTTGTCAAGGCATGCAATGCCTGTTTTTGTTTTAATGTTCAGCTTTTACAATGAGGGTTTCACACAGTCCTTCTTGTTATGAAAGCAAAATGCATTCAGTCTAGAATGGAATGACCATAATGGGCAAAATTCTGTAGCATTTTGCGGGAGCAGAAAGTACATACTGGAAAGACGTGAATCCACATATTCTGTATGAAAGGGTTTAGTGTAAACTGAAGAAATGTGTATGACTGCTTGGTTTACATAAATGGTGTGGATAAATTTGTTTTTAAAAAAATGAATGTAAGCTAGACCCAGAGTGCTCCAGAGTCATTGGCAGCAAAAGAGGGCAGAGCTCCTGAACATCAGCTATTGTAGTTCATCATGTAGGCTTTAGCTGTTCAAAATTCTGCTTCTGTACAGGAAACTTGAGGGAGTAAGTTCAACTGAATACAATGGGACTTACCTTTCAGTAAAACATTTTCAGGTTCTTATTGTGAATGACTTAGAGTGCCACTCCTGTTTATTCTCAAGGTTGAGATGCAGGAGCATTTGACAGCAGAAAGTAATTTTCATTCTCCCATAGTTTTACGCCCACTAAGTGAGCAGCATTTATGCCATCACCTTTCCTTAAGAGCCTCTGGTTGTGAAGAACAAAGTCCTGTGATAAATGGAAATTTAATGATGTGGCTGCTGCACTGAAGCAAGAGACCTCCAACGTTGTTTTGGCTGGGCAGGCCCAGGGCATGTCCAAGGTTTCCTGGCAGTCAAACACTAGGATTTGAGGTGAGAGAGTAGTGGAAAACTGTCACTGGAACAGAGGCTCAGCAGGTGTGCGTTCTTAGCGTGGGTTCAGAGAGTTTGTATTGATCCTGTGTTGGAAACAGAACTACCCCTGCTGAAGGTGCTTGTTTCCTAACATTTTCTTCATGATCTGTACATAAGTGGATTTTAACAAAGGCACCACAAGACTCTGCTGCTTTCTCCTGGGAAGGAAGCTGGCGTCGGTGGGCCTCCCTGAGCATCCTGCTGCTTGATGAAGGGGGAACAAAACAACAGGAATGGTCTGCCTCCCAGAAGGCTTACTTCAACGCTGGTGAGAAGTATTGAAACTACGCAGTAGACAAACTGCAGAGGAATCTGTGAACTCAAGTTCAGCTCCTGAACGCCTGCCAGGTGCTGTTTGCTCTCTCTTGCTGCTATTTTTTTTTAAAGGAAGCCGAAACTTTTGAGCATTTAAAAGCTCACATTTTCCCTTCTAGTTTACTCAGATTGTCACAAAGCAGCTGATATGAGAAGGGGCTTCATTTTGTGCAAGCATGGATGTGTGGGTGTGGATGCGCATATATCATAAGGCAGCTTTTGTTGCAAGTTAGTACAAGCTATGGCTTGACAAATTGAGAGCTTGGGATGAAATCCTGCCACTGTGGAAATAAATAGTTAAGACAGTGAGGACACTGTCAAGCTCTGGGAAATACTAAACAATTACTGGAAGCTAATTCTGCTAACCTCAGCTAAGCACTCCTTCCTTCCTCACTGACCCCATCACACCTAGTTCTGCTATCTCTCTTTCCCTCTGTGTGTTCCTTAGGGTTAGAGACCAAGCTGTGATTAAACCTGACCTAAATCATAATTTAATTAAAGAAATCAAGATGACTGAAAGATTCTGTAGTGTCAGGCCACTACCCTGATGATTCCTTTTAGTGCATTTGTAGTTTCCTAGCTCAATAGTGGGGCATATGTTTGAAGACCAGGAGGAGGGAAAGAGGGAGAGTTATTCAAATTCTGGGCATTTTTCATGACAGGAATAGCTTGAACTCCAGTGCCATCTTCTACCAGCTGTCAGTGATTAATCATAATGTATGCATTTGAGGCAGAGAACACAACGCAATTATGTTGTTAAAATATTCAGAAGATTTCTGGAAAAGGTACTTTGGATCATGTGTGAACAAATCCTTGCCAAATGATGTCATCTTGGACCAAGCTGCCATGAATGTATTCCAGGGCAATTTTGTGAAAGCACTTGGACTGGTAACTGACTGGCGGAAGGACTATTGCCCATAGGGATCAACCACCTTCTTGCCATTTTGACAACCATTTACCATCTGGTTAGTGAATGCACCTGGCATAGTAATATTGTTGGACCGGCTTCATATTGCATGGGTAACATCAAGAACCTAAAACAGCACTGGAAGTTCACACACCTTTTGAGGAGTTGCTTGTGTTTTACTAACTGAGGGCAAGCTAGTTCCTGTGTGGTTGTTGCCACTTCTGTCCATTCCTTGGCATGTGAAAAATCAGTTAGGAAGGCTTAACTATGCATTTACTAACAGTATCATCATCACCCTTTGGAATGATGACAAAGGAGCTGAAGACAGCTGCTGCCATCCAGACCTCTACACCCTGATCCTGTGACAGGACCCTCTCCCCTTCAACTACTACTACTGCTACACAAAAGTAACAACAATTCTTTATCACAGTCCAGAAACCCAGCAAGATCCAATTCATACCATATAAAATAAATGAAGAGAACAAGAAACAATTGGTCAATTCATACAGAGTTTATTTCAGACTTTTTTTCTTAGTGCAGAAGCTAATGATTTTCTGATTCTGACTGCCTCAGACAAAAAGTTGGCAATCACCAAAGTCCCATGAGGAGTATTATATTCTAGTAAGAATTTGACAAAAATTGGACTGATTTTCCTAGATTCATTATTAATGGATTAATCATGTGTCGTTCAACCTGCATGTAGAATCCACAAGACAATGGAATGTGTCATGAATTTTACTTCCTGGTTATTACAGAAACATAACCTTGCAGTATAAGAGACACCAGCAAATCTACCTTGGATCATTTTGGAGGGGAAAGCATTAAACCTGGCCTTCACAAGAAGGCTATGATAATTAACAACAGTAAAATGCTTTAAATACTCGGCTAGATGAAAAGGCCTGACATATATTGTATACACAATATGCTCAGTGAGCTGGATGAGTATGAATGGGCCCAAAAGTCACAAAAAGCAAAATCCTTTGTTTTAATGATCTGAGAGTAGTGTCATAACCCAGATGTAAAAGGAGTGGTGATGACAGACTAATTGAAGCAGCTTTTGGGCTGACAAGCTTTGACCATCAGTTTATATATTCATACTGAGATAGACAGAAATGTAAACCTGTGGCCAATTTAAAATTATTAACCTTGAGCCGAAATTTTAAAGCTGCCAACCAAGCTTTGTCAGTAGAGGATATTCCTCTGTTTCTAACAAAACTGTCGCCTGTTACAGACTGCCAAAATAAAGCTGCTTCGGGTCTCTTTGGAGACATGCTATTTAAATGATGCATGCATCCTAAGAATCCAGAAGCTTCACCAAAGCTGCACTCCAGTACTTAGGAATGGGGTGTGGCTTTGGCGCGACCTCCGGACTCTTAAGACCCATGCATCATTTAAATAGCATACCTCCAAAGAGACCCAAAACAGCTTTATTTTGGCAGTCTGTAACAGGCCTGTATTAAGAATGCATCTGGGGATTTCAAGGAGAGCCTCAAAAATTTAGCCTGAAGACTGTCTAACTCTGAGGTAATTCATTCAATCCAAATAGCAAAGGCATACAGTCTTAGTATTAAAGACTTTAATGACACGTGGTCTACATTGGTTCCCTTTGGTAAAGAAAAAATGCCAGAATGGCAGTCTAACTTGTGCTTTCGGATAGGCAGCATATCTGTTAGTCGTCTATGGCATCATGTGGCGGAATACCAAACCTAGGTATTGAAACTATTCCAGAACATGACCATCTGATGTCCATCTGCACTGAGAAAATTTCTTCTCAAAAAACATGACGTTAGATTTCCCAAAGTTAATTTTTAGATTATTCTGGGTACAATAATTCAAAAACCTTTTCAGTAAATAATTTTAGTCCAAGTCTAGCATGTGAAAGAATAACTGCATCATCAGGATAAAGTAGAATGGAAAATTTTCCTGTCTCCACATTTGGACAAGTGAACACTGGGATCCATTAGGTCATTTACAAATAGATTAAACAAAGTTGGTGTAAGAACACAGTTTTGTCTGGACCCTATGGACATAGTTATTTCTCTAGAAAGCTGCCCATGGATGCTACATCTGACTTGTATCTTGCCATTACTATGTAGAGACTTAAGTCTTCTATCATTTAAAACAATATCCAGATTCTCCCATAACTTAGTTCTAGAGATGGAGCAAAAAGCTGATTTTAGATCCAGAAAGGCAACAAACAGCTTGAAAATAAGTAGAAGGCAAATGGTTTGTTCCTGATTTTCTATGTTCAGTGTAGGAATCTCTCAAGGCTTTTTTCTTCAGGTGGCACTCCTGGTCAAACCAGATGGTACTGTTGGGATTGGTGACAATCCCACTTGCACTAAGGTGACAAGGATTTGCTACATATGTTGTATCTTCCTGAAGAAGATGGATCAGATTTTTGTATCCCTTAACAATAGTTATGGCAGATTGCTCAGATAATATTACAGAACTTTTAAAAATTGCTGGATTAGAATTCAATCTCATTTCAACAAAACTACCTAGATCTGCTGACCATTTAGATTTTATATTTTGTGATCCCTCAACAATAAAATTAGTTAGATGGTTTTGAGTTAACTGGGGCAAGTATGGTAAGAGCTAAAGGCTGATGGTCAATATCTGTTCTGGTATCTAGAATTATAGAATCATAGAGTTGGAAGAGACCACAAGGGCCATCCAGTCCAACCCCCTGCCATGCAGGAAATCCAAATCAAAGCATCCCTGACAGATGGCTATCCAGCCTCCTTTTGAAGACCTCCAAGGAGGGAGACTCCACTACACTCCGAGGAAGTGTGTTCTATCTATGCAAAAGGAAAACTAACTGAAAAGCATTTTTAAAAACCAAACAGTAGTCCACCATACTAAAACCACATAGGTGTGAGAAAGTAAATTCACCCACACGATCCTCAGAGGCCACACTGTTTAATAGATCCAGCCTACGCTGTACTTGAGCCAAACAGAAACCAATAGAATTCGATCTTGAGTCTGTTGAGTTTCTTGGAGAGAAAAACCTATCCTCCTTTAGTTCACTATTACACAAGAAAATGTAATGCAAGAAATCTTCCTTTGTTGTGTATCCTCTTGTATTTATAGGAACTATTCGCATAGTGGAACCTATCTTCCGATAGCTAGCTAAAATGGTAAGGAAACATCCTGGCATTTCTAAGACGAATTAAACAGCCACTCAGCCGATGACTAATGTTTTTGGCTTTCCATGTTCATGATAGGATCAGAAAGTGATGTGACAATAGTTTCTTCTGAGAGCTGTTACAATGCAAGTGGAAAATGCTGAAACCCTCTCTCCTGTTATAACTCTGAGATTGCCTTCTGCTTTCCACAAAATTCTTCTTTCATCCTCTCCCTATTATTGCATCAGCTGCTTCATTTGTGGGCTGCTGTTACCATATGCATTGGGCCTGTCCCTTTACATGCTAAATCCCACTTCTCAAAAGTGGTAGGAAAGTATGTGGGCTTTAGCAAGTTTCTGTATTTTCTATTTTTAAAGGAGAAGCCTTTTGTCTTCCCTGTGAGCAAAACAGCTGCTTATTAAACACAGGGTTGCCTGCTTTTCCTTTTTTACAAGCTACAGATAGGGATATCAATTCTTACGTTTCTTTCAAGAAGCTAAGGAAAAAGAGAGCAGACTGCTAATAATAATCAGTGGCTAGTCTGGAAAGCTAAACAAAGCACACTGCCAGCAATCTGTACTTTGGTGACTGATGGGCTTATTTCATCTGTGGTGTGCTACCATAACTTGCAGATGCCTGTTTTTAAATTGTTTCTTTCTCCTCAGAACAGCAGACAGATGTTTCTATTTGATGCTGGCTATAGCTTGGAACCATTTTACGTTCCCTAGTCTAAAATGACACACAGTGACATGCAGCACATTTGCTATCACATTTGGAACGAATGACAGATTACTACAAATCAATTATTGTTAAGAGACACACACAGAGAGAGGAAGACACAGATATTGTGAGGCAGTTGTCAGCAAAATAAAAATTATATAGTTTCCAGCTTCTGCTGTAGCAGAGAGTGGGGGAAAACAGAAGATATTATTAAGCTGAGGCAAAGAAAAATATATTTTTATTACTAATGTGTCATCAGGACTGATGTCAGGCAGTAAGTTTGGATTTTCCACTGCCTACTAGAGAATGAACGAAAGAGAGAGAGAGAGAGAAAGAGAGAGAGCTACCAAACAGATACATTTTTATGTTTCTTTCTTTGAGAGCTGCACTCTTTAAAACCTTTCCATTTGCTTTGCCTATAGTGCCAATGGAGATAAGTAATTAGGAAAAAGTTCTTCATCAATAAAATATGTTAAGTGAGAGACTGCCATTGGGAAACATGTTTTTTCCCCTCTTTAGATGTTTGTTGAGGTTTGGAAAAGGTTTACTTTAAACCTATGTTGTATATCCATAAAACAGCTCCCTTTCCTTGTATCCCTGTTTATATCTCCTTTGCCTGTACACTTCTATGCATTGCCAAGTAATAGCCACTAGTCATGCACTTTTGCTATCATTTTATAACATAATACATTGTGCACTGTGTTTGTTACACTGCTGCTTTTTGCCTCTCTGCTATAACTTAAAGTCACACAACAGATTAATTTGTTGGTTGTAAATAGTGGTAGAGTTACTTTACTACTCTTTATCGCATTGCTTTCTCCAGTTCACAATCTGAAACCTTAGCATAGAGAAAAATATTCTTCTCATATGGAAACAGCCAGGCATGTGTCTGGTAATGACTTGGGGTCCTTCCTTGTCATTTATATATCTGAGACATTGATCGCAACTTCTCAATATTACAAAAATGTACACCTGTCTCTATGTTTACATTTGAAACCTGTCCGGCGAATGGCCGTAACATAGGTCATCATGCCCTGGAAAAATCTTTGAAAAATAGTTTGAATGATGACATGATGACAGCCCACCAAATCATTGGTTTGCTCAACATGAAGATATTCATCCTGAGCTGAATAGGATGGGTGGGCAGGAGATACAGAAGCAGCGGGTGCCAGGGCAGAGGTGTCTGAATCATTTCAGTCGGCACTGAGATTTGTGTGCAACACATTCAGGATTGTGGTCACCGCCTTTGATTTAATAATTCTTCTGTGACATTGCTGTAAGCTTGGAATTACCTAGAAATAATATGTCACACACTGATATTATTTTCTGTAAAGTGTGGCTGGCATAATATTGAATATTCTTCTTACCATATTAAGGACAATCTTTTACAACAATGTTCTACTGCTATAAAGATCACTTCTTGTGGTTATGTACCTTCAAGTTGACTCTAACAGATGGCAACCCTAAGCCAGTCTTTTCCTGCAAGATTTATTCTTAGAAGCTTTGTCATTGCTTTCCTTTGAGTCTGAGAAAATGTTGCATGTCCAACGTCTCCATGTAGCCTTCCATGACAGAGCAGGGATTTGAACCCTGCCTCCTGGAATCCTAATCCAACATAGAATCATAGAATCATAGAATCATAGAATCATAGAGTTGGAAGAGACCACTAGGGCCATCCAGTCCAACCCCCTGCCATGCAGGAAATCCAAATCAAAACATCCCTGACAGATGGCCATCCAGCCTCTGTTTAAAGACCTCCAAGGAAGGAGACTTTATCACCCTCCGAGGGAGTGCATTCCATTGTCGAACAGCCCTAACTGTCAGGAAGTTCCTCCTAATGTTCAGGTGGAATCTCTTTTCCATGTCACATTGGCTATCCTTTCGTGATATCAAAACCAAAATAAGTAAGCTAATAGACACTGCTCTGGGCAGCACCTGGCAACAGCTGTTGTGTTGTGATTGGAAAGAATAGGTAATTTTGTAGTATGTAACTGGCAAAGTGGATATATGGCAAAAACCCAGACTAGAGTAATACACAATAATAAAACACTTATTTCAGTTTGCCTTTGTAGCCTAGCTAGAGTTGCTATATTATCCAGGTGTCCAGATTTCACTCACAAATATAAGCATCTTGCCCACTGCCTGTTTGCACCATTAGATAGCCAGGAGGTTGTCTACATAAGGGGAAAAATCAGACCTACCTCCACTGCACAAAATTTGGTACAATAAGGCTACGTAACATACAGCCTTATCCATAGCAAAATAAGGGTATGCCACCTCAACCCAGGTCTTAAAAACTCAGTTTTCTTTGAACTTTGCAGGAAACAGGTGTTTCCTATAGTGTGAACAATTGATCCACCCTGGGTTTGGGGTGGGGTGGGGAGGCAGGACAGATCTCTGCCCATCAGGTGCCACCATTTAATTCAATGTCAGGGCCAGTTACCAGCCCAGAACAGTTACAGAAAAGTTTTCCCCCTTTGTGCCACTGCCATCGTTGGCAATTGCTTGCTCTGATATCAGAAGTGAGGTGCCCAAATCACAGCAGTGCTGTGTAGGGACAAACCTTTCAGTAACCATTCTGGGCTGAGAACTGGCCTGGACACTGAGGTAAATGGGGACACTTGCTAGGAAGTGATCTGTTCTGGCTATGTCAGGGAACTGATGGAGCAAAAATAGTGTCTGAGGACCAAAGCAACATCCGTATGCAGGAACATGTGTCCCTGTGGAGAAACAGGTAGTGGGGTAACTGCATGGCAGGTCTGGGGCAGAGCAGATCTGAAAATCCATTCAGACTCTTGCCTCTAGTATGAACTAGATCTCAGATCCAAAGCTTTCATTCTTATTTTTAAGCAAAATCATAGTATCATCAAATCCTAGATTTGGAAGAGACCACAAGGGCCAACCCCTGCCATGCAGGAACTCACAATCAAAGCATCTTTGACAGATGTCCATATGTTTAAAGACCTACAAAGAATGAGACTCCACCACACTCTAAGGGGGTGTGTTCCATTGTCAAGTCACTCTTACTATCAGGAAGTTCTTTCTAATGTTGAGCTGGAATCTCTTTTCCTGTCGTTTGAATCCATTGCTCCAGCTCCTATTCTCTGGAGCTGCAGAAAACAATTAGCTCCCTCTTCAATATGACATCCCTTCAAATATTTAAACAGGGCTAGCATATCAGCTCTTAACCTTCTCTTCTCTAGGCTAAACATACCCAACTCCTTAAGTCTCTCCTCAATGTGCAGTCATTGTTCTGAAACTTACTTAGAGCAACAATGAAATAGTTTGTTAGACTGTTTGGGCAGTCACTCTTCCCATCCTGGAAATGGCACAAATAATAAATAATAATAAAACTTTATTTATATACCACTTTTCCAATGATCAAAGTGGTGTACATCAAGAATATAATTACATTCCGTTTAAAAAAATATATATAATCTTCAAACATTAAAATACATAAAAACACAGTCAAAAATCTATCAGTCAATAAAATGCAATTCTATCAAGAATAGTGACTACAGAGAGTCAGACGGGTATGCTAATCGAAATAAATATGTCTTCAGAGCCTTCTTGAAGGCATCCAAAGTAGGGCAGACTCGAATTTCATCAGGAAGATTGTTCCAGAGAGTCGGTGCTGTCGATGTATATGATCTCTTGTGAGTTATTGACAGTCTCACTCTCGGACATTCTAATAGATGTTTTCCTGATGTTCTGAGAGTGCAGGGCGGATTGTGTGGGAGGAGGCGCTCCTTCAAGTAGCTCGGGCCCAAACCATGTAGGACTGTATAGGTAATAACCAACACTTTGTATTGAGCCCAGAAGCTGATGGGCAGCCAGTGAAGAGATTTTAATACCAGGGTTATATGGTCTGCCCTGGATGTTCCGGCGACCAGTCTGGCTGCAGCATTTTGAACTAACTGAAGCTTCCGAACCTGGTACAAAGGTAGCCCCATGTAGAGTGCATTGCAGAAATCTAAATGAGAGGTTACCAAAGAGAGCATCAAAAAAGCTGTGTGAGAAACAGAGGATCTACATGCACAAGGTAGAGCTAGTGAAGCAGCAGCAGCAGCAAAAATAAACAGAGGCAACAAGCAGCAGAAGCCATCAGAGAAGTTGAGTGGCAGAGGGCACTGACAATTCTATGTTGACATCTGGGTGGGAGGGAAAGAGAGAAAGAGAGAGAGAGATGCAAAATATAAGGAGTTCTAAAAACAAATGACCAGAAGATCAAGATGTATTCCCTCCTGTTTGGGGTTGGGAAATGGATCAGTTAGGGCAGACTGGCAACAGAGCTGCCCAACAGCATGATGGCTGCTATTTGCCTCTGGGCTGCAGTGTGTATTAGCGTTGTTCTTCATGATTAGTGGTGTGTGTGTTTGTGTTTACATATGTATGTGAATGTGTGGCTTCCCTTAATAACAGGTATCTAGAAATAAAATCAACCCATAGAGAAAGCAAAATGATGCAGCACCTACAGAACCTTTCTATAGGCTCAAGGATTTTCTCTCCTGTCTATCTACTTCCACCTTTCTGTTTCTTTCACCTCTTCTTTGCTCCAACCTCTGTTGCTGGACTTCTCCTCTCCTTCCTTTTCTTTGCTCTCGCTTCCTGGGCTTAGGTCTCCAAAATCTCAGTCTAATGTTCATACCAGCATACCACAATCCATTCAGTTTGAGAAGTTTTAAGGTATCCTGCTCAATTGTTGCCTAATTTTCCATTCTCAAAGATAATTCCAATAAAGGTAAAATGGCTACATTCTTAAAGTCTACATCCTTAAGTATGTGTGCCAGATATAAGACCCATTGCACTGAATGAAACTTACTTCTGAGTAAACATGATTGACATTGCACTCTAAATGTGGTTGGTGCTCTGCTGAATCATGAACCTCTGCATTTACATTTGAAGGCAAGAGCCAAATATAGCTGCTCAAAAGGATTTGGCTTTTCCATCACTGCTACCACCATTTTTCTACCATGGAGCTCCAAAAGAGTTGTCGGTTGTGGAAAAATAATGAGGGATAGAGACAGCCCTGCATGCTGTCTTGTCCTTGAGTTGATGTTACAGTGTTCCTCCTTTTCCTCTTCCTCCTCCTCAATAGAGGTAATAGTAATGCATAAGAATGAACATTACCACTATATATGGTTTACCTTTTCCCTCAACTTGTAAATTAGGTTTCCTAGAGAGGCAATATCTGAGCCAAGTTCTAGGTTCAATGTTTATAACACTGTGACTCTCTCAGGTGAAAGCTTACTTTGTAAATGGTGCCAAGCCTGAAATGTAGTGACAGAGAAAGGATACGGCAGCAATGCCCTTAATCTGGAGAACCTGCAGATTTCAATAATACACAGCTTTGCATAATAGGTAAATTAACTACTCAGTTTTGAAGAACTGGAATGTGGAATGTCATTCTGTTACATAGCAACACATACATCACAGCTGATTGATATTATCAAATACCAGTTGCTGGTATTAAAATAGTCCCACTCTCAAAACCCACTGTCATGTGAGTAGTTTTGCTTCAGTGAAGACAGACTTTTCCATTTCCATATATCTCTAGATCTGGGGTGTAAAGGGGCTGTAGGGTAGAGTGGGCATCCCATTCTGCTAGTAGTGTCAGTTCTTCTGGCAGATGGGTGTTATTGCAAAGAAGCTGAAAGAGTAAGAAAACCAATTTGCATAGTTTTCACCAAAGAGACGGAAGACCAAGGATGGCATTACATTTTTCACTGAAATGACAGGCTGTAACTCTCATGATTTTCTCCTGTCTTTATGGCAATAAGGATTTGAAAGGTGTGTCTTATATTGACATAATCCAAATGCTGTCAGGCTATGAACTAACCAGTGCACTTTATTGAAAGAATAAATGAATAAAATAAGATAGTAAAAATGTTTGAATTCAGCAGCATTGATATGAACCAGTCTACCGTAAAATACTTCTCCTTTAAAACAAAACAAAACAAAGCACCGAGACACACCAAATGATTCACTTGATATATTTGCTGGAATGAGTGATGCTCTGAATAAATACAGAATAAATATTTACATTCTAGTGTTGCTTTATTTGTCCACATTTTCTTTGTCCCCTCATTACGAGGGGTGTGTGTGTGTGTGTGTGTGTTTGTAATATAATGGTTCTTATTAAAGACTTGTGATCTTTTTATGGGTTGAGAGACCACTAAACTACTAAGAAATTGCTAGAGCCATCCATCCATTTTGGTCAGTTGAAATCAGCATGAGATGTTACAAGCCAACTAAAGGTCCAGGGTCCCCATCACGGCTCCACTGAATGGGATGCAGTGACACTGATTTATACCGGTTGAGAATCTTGCTCCCAATGCTGATTCCTGAACAGCAAAGATCATAACTGCAGGATCTGTGGTCCGGATAAAAAATGCTTCTACACCACCGCCATCTGGTGGTTTGTAAAACACATATCTTTCAAAGCTAGCAACAATAATAAACAGTTCATGAAATGCGTAATATTAATTTAGAATACGTTTACACCTGGTTTCCTTCCTTCCTTCCTTCCTTCCTTCCTAGTGTAATAATATTATAAGGGCTGGAGGTGGTACTGAAATGAGGTATATAAATGGCAACACAGAGAATGAAGCAGATCTGGAAATACAGTCACAGCCACTTGGTATGGGGATTGATGCTGAGTATTACCAAACCTTTTGCAGGATTATCTGATGTACAGGTACATCTGCAAATGAATTTTGTTCTGTGTTGTTGTTGTTGTTTTTCTTGTTAAGTTTCCAGCATTTCTGTTTAGACAGACTCCTCAGCCTGAGACATTACTTTTATTTCTGGGATTCAAGAAACAGGCGGATGAATGTCAGTGGCAGCCAGAGAGATCCAGCCTGTAGTACGCAGCCATGCTGCTGCATTTTGTCTTTTTTCCTCACACAGACTTCAAGTCGTTTGTCATGCATTTTTTATAATGTGTTGAACATTTTGAAGGGTTCAGATGTAAGGTGAAAATGTTGACAGCTCCATCCAGGATTTCTGCATGCTACGTAACCCTGATTTTAATGAGTTTTTCATGTTTCAAGATGTAGCTATATTAAGACTCTTTCCAGAGTGATCTCCCCCCACCTTTTTTGTTAACTATTTGAGGAGTCACAAAGATAGTGAATTGCAGCCAAATAATGAAACTCCCCCCCCCCCTCAGTGATGCTGTTCAATATGTCCCTTCCATTGGCAGTCCTTCATGAACCCTGAAGAAGGGGAAACATTTTGGAACATCCTGGAGGGATGGGAGACATTACAGCTGGGTGAAACTTGCAGTATATCCCTATCATACACAGGAGTACTTTCTAGCTGGGCTTGGTATGTGTGCGGCCTGAGGTTGTGAAATCCTTCAACCTGCCATACTGCTGGAGAAGTGAATTATTAAATGAGAATGGATTAGAGTCAGAATTAGTCTTGCTTGAAGCAGACCCACTGAAATTTGAGTGAGTCATGAAAAGTCTGATTGATTTCACTGAGTCTTCTCTAAACACAGCTAGGTTTGGTTCAAATGCTATGAATGTTATTCATCACTTTTAGTCTGTCAGGGCCTCTTCTAGTTTTGATTATTGTTTCATTAGCGGTCCTACCCCAAACCTGTTACATTAATGCCCAAGTTACATGTTGAAGTAATAGAAGCATCTTGCATAACCTTTGTTGTTGTTTTTGGTTTTTTTCTGGCAGGTGACAGTGACACCGAAGAGAAGCGAAGCACTGATGAACTCGAAAGCCAGAGTCAAGAAGAAGGTTTGTGTAGTGTTGAGCTCTGTTCAAGTATTCTATCACCCAGGCTTTCTCTACCTTTGTGAACAATAATCCTAGTCAATGCTATTGACTGAAAGCGTTTGTACATTTTCACCGGATTAAGTCAGGGCTTGTGCAGTTCTCCCATTGGGAGACCAGAGCTCTATTCATAATGAATGAATGTATTCCTTCCAGCCTCGGAATGCAGTCTTTCCTGTCAGTAACTGCCAGCGCATTCACTTCTTAAGGTGGAATAGATCCTAGAAACCATTTTAATGGAAAATGTTTACAGCAGGACAGTATAAGGTTCACACATCAAAGGTAGAACGGAATGTGGAAAAATCCAGCTTGAAGAGATGAAGGCCCTCTTCTGCCTCCAAGAAACCTGCCCTGTGATACATTTACATTTTGTATTTCAGTTTCTAAATAACTATTTTTCTATGCAGCATTTTACAAATTGGATTACTCACATTTCAGAAAGAGATAGTGTTCAGCAATCCAAAACCTGAAAATGGCTGTTAAAACATATAAAAGAGTGGTTTGAATAAAACCATGTTTCTAAATTCTGAGTTCTGTTTTAAAAAGAGTAGATTTTTTTAAAAAAGAAAAATGTGCTGCATTCAAAATGGTTTATTTTCCGCGTGTGTGTATGTGTGTGTGTGGCATGAATTTGCCCACTGTGGCTTCAGAGCAAGACAGGACAACTAGATTTGTCAAAATAACTGAAGCAACAGGTAAAAAAAGCTTTGACGCTCCTTATCCCATAAGATGTTGCATTATATACTTCACATACTTCAAATGGCATGCTCTCTGTCCTCTGTGACCCATCTCACCAGCACTAATGGTATATTCTGTTGCTTGCACATATTTAATTCAGGTAACACAACCCATGTTTTTTCATGAAAACTTTTCTATCAGCTCTGAAAGCTTTTATTAATACTTAGAAGCTACAGCAAGAGCGGGCCAATCACTCAGTGCAGTAGAGCGAAGCGGCCCAGCTATCCAGCCTACATTACTGAGTCATTTGGTCTGTGTATACCACATTGTGGATGTTTCTAAAGAGTTGAATTTATGTTAGAGCAGAATCCCCTCCTTCCGTACCTCTTGTTATGGTCTGGAGGAGAAGCACTGTGTAGTCTATCACCACAGAGCACAGGCTCTGATTATTGAACTGTTTATTCTCAGATGCAATGTCATCTCGTAGTTTTCAAATTTAACCTGGCTTTACCCACCTGCATATATATATATATAATATATATATATAATGTTTGCAGATGTGCAGTCATGCACTCAATCTTCATTGAGAATTGAAATGAAAACTCATTTTAAAGTCTGGTAAGAACTCCATTCGCATCCTTCATCTTCAGCATCTTCAGTTCAATTTTTATTTTTGAAACATTTGTTATGTTATCACAATGTTACATGTAGGTGACAGGATTGTCTGTCCTTTCAGGATCCTCCACTCCCACTCAAGTGGTAGGATACAGAGCCCAACCTAATCCCAGAAGTTTTGTTCCCAAGAGATTTCAAGTCTCTAAATCATGGGTTCAGAAAAACACAAAAAGTGACCATTAAAATCCCCTTCTGTTGATTTTACTGCATCAAAATGGAACAAAGCTGATGCGGATTTCTTTCAGTCTATGTCACAGACAATGTCTGTATATAACAGGGGCAGAACTTTAATAATTGGAGCAGGGACGTAGCTAGGATTTTAGGAAGGGGGGGTCCAGACTAAGTGCCACCATTATAATGGGGCTTGGGTATGGCGGCGCAGCAGCACACACCATTCATTTTTCTAATGGAAGGGGGGGGTTCCAGACCCCAAGAACCCCCCCCCCCCCTTGGCTACGTCCCTGATTGGAGATGGAGTTATCATGATCTATGCCCAAGACCTTTCTCCTTGACTGCTTTGCCTTGATTGCTTATTCCATGACCGCCCTTTAAGGCATCTCTTCCACCTTCATTTATGTGGGAAGGTACACTGCTAGTGTTTGCCCGTGTACGATTTAACAAGAATATATGTTTAGCATGGTTTTCCTTTTAGAAAATATGTTCTGGGGGAACTATTTACCATAGCTAGTAATTTTCCTGTGAATGCCAGCACAGAGAAGTCTGAGTGTCTCGTCGGGATAGTCTGTCACAGTCTTCCAAAGTTTGAAGACCTCAGCAACTGTGCAAAGCTTGGTATAGGAATGCCTATTTCAAAATAAGACTGCTAGACCAAGCTTAATGTAACATTCAGGCTGTAATCCCAAACACACTTATCTTGAAATAAACTCCATGGAACACAGTGAATTTTACCTGGGAATAGGCACACATTGCAATACACTGCCACTCAAGTGTAGATTTAGCCTTGAAATCCCTTCCTCCCTTTTGCAAATGGTGGCCACAAAAGATGCCGCCTAAACCTTTAGATCAATCCAGGAATGAAGAAGTGGGAATTTTACTCCCAATCTGCCCCCTTCAACCCACAAGAGAAGATATACAGTGAATGTATTATTACGGCATACAGCCAGCATAGAGAAGATATACAGGAAAATGCCAATGTCAGAAAGAACATCTCTTGCAGCATCAAAATGGAGGGTGGGGGCACTTCTCTAGAATGCAGAGCAAACTATATGTGATAAATATGAGGAATAATTAAGAGTGTTATGAGTCAGTAAATACTCCTACTAGAAGAATAGGAATTCAGATGAGCAGAGTATTTACTTATTTTGAACATCAGTTGTTTGGAGCTGCTTTGGAGGCACAGTTGTTTACAGATCTTACTGTGGTCATTACTCCATTGAAAAACTAAAGAAAAGCATAGAGCTGATGGCATGAATAAGGTATGCATTTTGAAAGCAGGTGTTAACAGCTTATGTTCATTACTAAACTCAAATTATACCCTAATAAGTATAATTTCTCTCTTTAAAAAAACAGATGAGGCAAAACTGACAGTTACAAACAGCTCAACAGATGGAGGAGAGAATCTATGCAAGGAAAAAGGTACTGATAACAAAACTGACTTAAATGCCCAAAGGGGATTTTTTTTAAAGCAATATTTTCTGTTAAGCTTAGAAAAACCTGAACTCAAGCTTTAAAGGCCAGATGTCAGATAAACAGTTCTGGGATGTCTTTTAGAAAATCTTTTTAATGAACTACTTGGCATCTTAGTTGTGCCAGTGGGGAATGTTGCCATGCATTTTCAACTACAATCATTATAGATTTTCCATAAAAAATATATCTTCTGGGTCATAGAAATCTCTGATGCCTGTATATGTGTGGAAGCATTCACAGAGAGAGATATACACCTGCCTCTCTGGCTGCATGAATAAGGATTTCAGTTAGTTCTATTGCAGACTGGGAGAGAAGAAAGAAAAGGGGACAGGTATAAATGCATTGTGCAAAGCTGGAGGATGAAGAGGCAGCTGACAAAGGGGAAATAATAGTTATTTTGAGCAGGCTGTGCTGGGCACTCTGATCATTTAGTTTATGATTAAATATTTAAACATCACAGGGAGGGGGGAGGACAAATGACAGCAAGTTTAGAAAACAAAGAAAAAGAGAGTACCTAATTTAAATGTTTCCAGCTGAGTTTTATCCTGTTGAGTTGTTTGGTTTTCAGCAAGGAGTGAGACACAGAGTCATACTGTTTTTGATACTTGTATGGTATCACACCATTAATTGCTTAAACTTTCTTTGAATTCTTCTGGGAATGTCAGGATGGGGTGGGAAACATGATGTGTAAAAATGTAGCAGCAGTTAATTCAAAGCAGAAATCCTCATCTCTGTAATAAATCTGGGCCATGAGTATACCTCCAAGCAAGACTAATAGATATTTGTAATAAAAAAAAATTATTCATAACATAATGATTACCATCCACTAATTTATTTATTTGGAAAGCTTTACTGTTGTGTGTTTTCAAAGTTGTTCTTCTGTTAGTTCTGTGGAAGTGTTGAGCTTTTGCTCTTGATTTTCTGAAATATTGTTTTAAAGCATTCAGAGAGTTTGTCTTTGTTCACTATCCTCCCAGCTAAGATCCTGTTAGTAAGGTATACCCAGCCATAAATGCAGCTACAGCAGTGTTCATTGTGCTCTGAAATCAAGACCAAAAATCCTAAAGTGTGGGGGAATTGATTGATTGGTTTCACCCATACCTTGTGCTGTGTTAGTGAAAATTCAGGAATGTAAACATCCCAGTCAACTCTCTGCTTGTTATCTGATGAGTTACTG
Source organism: Sceloporus undulatus (assembly GCF_019175285.1). Classification (NCBI taxonomy): domain Eukaryota; kingdom Metazoa; phylum Chordata; class Lepidosauria; order Squamata; family Phrynosomatidae; genus Sceloporus; species Sceloporus undulatus. Next base: position 180,757,828 of record NC_056522.1, on the reverse strand, counting down.
AAGTTGAAAAGCAAATGCAACTATGAGGATGACTTGGGTCTCGTGGCTCGGCAGCCAGTAGGCTCCTTGTCTCCATTCTTCCTTGGGCATCTTCTGTGTCCCAAAAGAATGGCATTGCTTTTCTGTACCCTCTGAGCCATCCATGTGTTATGTGCACCTGATGGAATTCAGTGAAGCTGCAAAATAAATAGGATCCAGGGGCTAGTTCTCAAACTGGAGTGAAATTTCTGGTTTGCACAGATCCAGAGGCAAATTTCATTTCTATGGGGGCAGAATTCAGAGATATAGCTGTGCTGGTCTGGAATATCAGTATGCAAACGAATCTTCTAGCACCTTTGAGACCAACTAAGTGAAATAAGTTGTAGCATAAGCTTTCATAGACTTAGGACTTTCCTGCATGTGCCGTATTTTTGCAGAAGTCAGGTTAGTAACAATAAAATGAGAACATACCACTTGTAGAGAAGCCTCTCAGTTGCATGACTGGGGTTGTTGCCGCCATCACACTCTCTTCCTGATTCTCACTTAACCCTGCCTCCTTTCCTTATGCCCTACCCAGCACACCTTTAGGTTGTTGTTTTTTTAAATGTTTTTCACTTTTTTCACACAATTCTCAAGCTATGCTAATGCAATTGAAGTTAAAGAAAAGAAAGAAAAGAAACATTAAAAAAACGAATAAAGGTAATCTGGTTGCTTTTGAGGGGGAGGGAACAGGGAGAGGAGGACACACTGACACCATGTGACGGACAATTGCACAAGTGCCCTGGCAGTGCTGTTTAATATCTGGAGACTTGTGCACTTGCCAAGTCATTGTCATGTTTCCTCCATCAATGAAAAGGTCAGGGACTAAACTGCTGTGTGTCAAAGGCATCATCGTGTGATCAGTATTGCCAAAGCCACTTTTTTCCTGGTATAAGCATGGTTTACAATGCACATGTAGTAATGTCTCCATGCATCTGAAGAAGCAGACCAAGGCTGCATCTGCATTTCAGAAAAAATGCAGTTTGACATTGTTTTAACTGCCATGGCTCAATTCTATGAAATCCCAAGATTTGGAGTTTGTGGTGGCACCAGAACTCTCTGACTGAGAGGGCTAAATATCTCAGATTTATAAATCCATAGCATAGAACCTTGGCAGTTTAAATGCTATCAAATTGTATTATTTCTGCAGCACAAATCTATGAAAGCTTATCCTATAACTTCTTTTACACAGTTAGTCTCAAAGGTGTTACAAGATCCCTTTGCATACTCTTTATTTTCTGTCACTCCAGGCCACACATTTGACAGTCAACAACAGTGTGCTCACTGGCACAAAACTTGCTCAGCTCTACATCTAAATCTGTGCCAGCTTGCCCTCCACTGAAAAAGTTCCTTCTTCTTTCATCCTCCTTCTTGACAATTGCTCTCTCCTGTCCTCTTCGTGTGATGAAGACAAGGCAAAAGCAGTTACCCTAACTCCTGTTGTGGAAACATAGCTTGCTTGCTGATGTAAGCTTGGAGGTGGCTTGTAAAAGGAGTAGCTAAGGATGCAAGGAACAGTCAAGGGTGGCAACTCTAGTCTTTGTTTAGGATGAGGATCTTTAAACAAAGAGAATTAAAGCCAAACAGAAATGTAGGTTTATAGTCTATTAAATGTATTTTCCACTAATGGAACAGTCTCAGCTTTTGCCAAAGTCAGTATTCACTCATATACATATTAAGAGCATGCTTGTAATTCAACTCTTCTTCTTCATGCTGCTTTCTGGAAGTTGCAGCTACTTGGTCTGCTACATTCTCCTACACTGGGGGACCAGCTTTCTGATAATGTGATCCCACATTACTCATCTGTCCTTTCATAGCACAACTCAATTAACCTGATAAATTCTCCTCGCCAACTCAAGCCTTTCTTAAGCAGGCACAAACTTGTCTCAATTCTTCAAGGAATGGCTAGGAATTTGTTTTTGTTTTTAAGAACCTCATTAATTACTTCTTGTAAAATCTTTTGTAATCTGTTTGCCAAAATTGCTGCAAATAATTTATAATCTAAATTCAATAGTGAAATAGGTCTATAGTTTTGAGGAAGTAAGGGGTCTTTATCAGGTTTTGGTGTCAAGGCAATATATGCTTTAGACCATGAATCTGGAATTCCTTTGTGTTTTATATCATTGAAAAGTAAATATATTGGATTACTTAAGTCATCTTGAAAGGTTTTGTAATATGAAGCTGAGAATCTATCTGGGCCCAGAGCTTTCCCTGTTTTCATTGCCTTTCTTGCCTCAACTACTTCCACCATTGTTATATTTGTGTTTAATGTTTCTCTCTGATGATCCTGTATTTTGTTTAGTCCATTTTTTTCAACGTAATTTTCTATCCATTGTTTGACGTTTTTACCTCTTGGCTCTTCCATAAAAAGATTCGAATAATATTTTTCGAAGACTTTCCATATATCAATCATATTCGTCACTGTTTTGTTCCTCTCTTTCCTTTCATGAATAAGTTTTTTCTCTTTTAATCTCCTTAATTTGTAGGCCAATAATTTCCCAGTTTTATTTCCAAATTAAAAATATTTTTGTTTTGTAAGTTGTAACTTTTTTTCAGTCTCTTCCGTTGTAAGCAGAGATAATTGATTTTGCAGTAGTTTAATCTCATTCACAATTTCTTATTAGGTTTTTTTCGAAGTTCTTCTTCCTTCAATTTAATTTCTTTACTCAGTTCTTCAAATTTTTGTGTTCTGTTTTTTCTCCATTCAGCATTCTTTTGTATAAAAAAGCCACACATGACAGCCTTACTGGCCTCCCAGACTATTTTTAAATCTGTGCATTTATTCAAGTTCTCTTGAAAATATAATTTTATTTGTTTCTTGGTTTGTCTTATCAGTTTTTCATCTTTCAAAAGCTTTTCATTTACTCTTCATGAAAATTCTTTCATTTTTTTCTTCCAACTTAACCAAATTGGGTTGTGGTTGAATATTTTCTTGGGAAGTATAGGAAACTTTTAATCCACAGCAATATCTGTATTTTTAATTCAGATATTGCTGTATTCATTCTCATCAGACCCATCCACCATAGCCAGTGATGCGGGACGATGGAAGGTGCAATCCAACTTCTAAATTTAAATTTAAATCCCCATTTAAATCCCCATGCTGCTTTTTTAGTTCTATACACAGTGTTAGCTGGTGGCTGTAATGTCAGCAGGGGCTATAAACTCATTCTGGATTTAGGAGATTATCCCATCTAGAAATCTTGCCGGGATAGACATGGGATCGAAAAGTCAAAACTGAGTGTTATCACATGCAGCTGTGTCCGGGCGAGTACAACCTGTATGCAGCCCAGACTCCAACTGCGCTTATTCAGCCATTTTTCAAAAATGGGAGCGTGCCATTTTTGAAAAGCCACTGGATATGTGTGGCAGGGGTCCAGGCTGCATATGGGTTGCACTCGCCTATCCACAGCTGTGTCTGGTAACATCCGTTTTTGACTTTTCAATCCTGTGTAGCCTGGCGGAATTTCTGGGTGTGATAATCTCTCCAGTCTGAACATTGGAAGAGCTATCCAATGTGCTGGACCTATTTTTTTTTTGGGGGGGGGGGGGTTGCATTCAGCAATGTGGATAATTCATTTACAGTTCAGACTGCAACCCAGAATGAATTCACCACTCCACTGTCATGGAAACTACCAGCTGCTACTGCTTTTAGATGCATGCCTAAACTGCCTTCGTTAGTTCAACTTTAATTTTAACAAAAATTAAAAAGAAGTAATTTTCATCAGAGGTTTTTAGATTCATCAACAGTTTCCCTTTTGAATAGCCTTGAAACCTGCTAATTTTTTGTATTTTACAAAAGATCCTAATGAAAGTATTATGTGATCCATAATTTCAATGTCTCTGCAATAGAAAAAAAAACCCAGGATCCAAACAACAGGCTAGTCTGCACAGTTATAACTTGAGCACTGCTATTTGTGGCAATAGTTTATTATTACTTAAATTTTTGTAGTACCTTTTAGTAGTGTTCTAGATTTAGTACCTGTGGTGAGAGCCAGCATTGTGTAGGGGTTTGGGTGTAATAGTAAGATTTAATCAGTCATTGACTAGTCTACAAAATAACCTGAGGTTTGGATGTTGTACTAGGACTCTGGGAGACCAGGGTTCAAATCTCCATTCAGAAAGACAATGGCAAACCTCCTCATAATAAAGATTGCCAGGAAAACCCTTAGAACCACCATAAATCAGAAGTGACTTGAAGGCAAATAACAAGAAGATCTCTGTGGTGGTTAATGAGAAATATAATATTTTAATATGACCAAAATAATTGTAAAACATAAAGGAAAAAACCCAGATAAAAGCATTTTCTAATTAAATTTCCACCAGACAAAATAATCAGGCCAAGTACCAATGTAATAGGAAGTTCTTTGCCTTCCAGTGTTAGATGAGCAGAGAAGAGGCTATATGAGCCTTTCCAGGATGGAATAAAAGTGTAATGGTTTGAGTGTTGGATTAGGACGCCAGAGGATCAGGGTTTGAAATCCCACTCAGCCAAGGAAATCCTTGGATGACCTTGGACAAAACACTCTTTCAGGCTTAGATAACAATAACAATAACAATAATAATAAGAAGAATGACAGCAACGGCAAACCTATCTGGAATAAATCTAACTAAGGAAATCCATTGATTAGTTCATTTTAGGGTTATAATAAATTGGGAATGACTTGATGGCACCCAGCAGCAAACAAGTTCATAGCAGAGAAAGTAGCCTTTCAGATAATCTGACCTCAGCAACTTTCAAGCAACAGTTCTCGCTATGGAAACTACCGTGGCAAAAAAGTAAAGTTTTTCTCCATGCACTTGTGTTTTCTTTGAATCCAGTCCCGATTGTTTCCTTGTTGCTCTTGATAAAGATTCTGTACATGTGGATTTCTATATTTTAGTGAAAACATACCTTAAGAAGGATGTCTGCTTTCATACAAATTCCTGTTACTGCTGATATTAATAGTGTTTTTCCAGTGCATAAAATATCTTAAGTAAAAGCTGTGCATGCAATGTTAGAAATCCTGGGGTGTAAACATTGTATATTAATGATACTTAATATTACTATCTAGGCCTGGTCTTAACTGTGTGACATGTTTTGTGTTGCATTTGACTGTATGATAGATCTGTGTTGCATTAGCAGTCACCTTCGTCATCAAATCCTCCATGTCTTGATATAATAAGGCAGGGAGGAAATAGTTTCTCTGACATTATGTAACACTTCCACATAATGTACTAATTCTAATTCATTACAACTTAATAAAAGTCTAATTGTACATTTGAAGGTCAACTAAATTAAATCATATGTTAATCAATCTTAAAAATAAAGTACCAATTATTGTATTTCCAGGTGTTCTTGGAAGACTAGATTCCTTTGGGAATTCTAAATACTGTAGAACAGTTTCCTGTTTTTCTGTATTAAGATGAAGTCATTCAGGAAATAAATTGCATTCCTTTTACAAGTGAGAGTTATTTGTCTATCTGAATTAGAGTTTAATCTTGTAAAATCTTTTCCTATAGCAACAGATTTATAAGCAACACAACTCTACATAGAACCTAACATTTTTATTCATTCAGTTGTTTGCTCACCAAGATACTGGGTTCATGGAAGACCTAAAACAAATATGCTAAATCAAGCATTAAAAAGCTAGATAGCACATGTAAGTAAATGAATTACAAATGAATTACAAGACAGTGAGGTTTGAAGGCAAACATATTATAGATAGTGACTAGAGAAAGTATTCTGACTTCATATCTTGACATCATTTCAAGGGACTTTGTATGAGGGTGTTTAATATTCGGAATCACCTACTGAAGGCAGCATTGACCTTGAGCTCCAATAAGGCTTATGATAAGAAAACGTTTAAGGACTTATGTAACTAAAATCAAGCAAGACAGGAGGAAAACCCCATACTGAGGCCAGATATTCTTAATGAGTCTGTAACTATAAGCTACAACCCAGAGAATCATAGCCAAGGTTATAGCATTTTAGTTCTGATTTAACTGCTGTGGCTACATCCTATGGCATCCTGGGCACAGTTTGGTCAGAGGCACCAGAGGAGCTCCCTGGGATCCTGGCTGAGAATTCTAAAAGCTCTTACCGAAACTTCAGCTAAAGTGGAACGATAGTACTATAACTGTGTGAACGGGCCATATACCACTCACTCTGATCATGTGTAGAGGCACTGGAGATACTTCTCCAATAGCTAGTTTTACCCCAAAGGGTGGTGGCAGTTAGGGTCCCCACCAGTGTCTCCTTAAATATTGGGGGAATTGCTTAGCTCAAACGAGGCCTGCAAGAGGTGGGTAACTGGGTGGGTGGGGAATCATTTCACCTATGTACACATGTAGTAACTGTCGAGGACTCCAAATTTGGTGAAAAAACAAGGTTATGCAACCAAACATACAGTACCAATTCAATCTGAAACACCAGACAAGGGTAACTGAAGTAGAGATTTGGAAAACTGGATAGTGGAGGGTTAGAGTTTAGAGGAAGTGTTATTTACCAGTCCTGAAAAGGAAAAGTGCCTGAAGACCTTGTAGGAGGAGTAAGCTCTGGACAGAGGTCCAGTGTTTGTTCATCATTCACAAATTGGGCATGTGCAGGTTGGATATACAATCATCCCTCCATATTTGCAAATTTGATATTTGCAAATTTGATTATTCATGGATTTCATTAATATGTACTTTCTAGGAATATCTAGGTGCTCCAGTGCAACTCTATGGTCAATGTTAACTGAAAGTTGCACTTTAAGATCTAGAGATTCCTAGAGAGAATACTCTCCTAGGCATTGGTAACTCCTCCAGTGCAGTTCTATGCTTAGTGTCCACAGAGTTGCATTGGAGGACCCCGAGATTCCTAGATTCGCTCAGGTAAAAATCATGCTGTTTTTGTTATTTGCGTTTTTTCCATATTCATGGGGGTCTTGTGCCCCCAACCCTAGCGAATATGGAGGGACAAGTGTATATATCCTTTTATATATCTTCAAGGAAAACTTAACATGTCTCAAATACAAAGGGTTTGAGTTCTTTCCCATGGGGTTGAAAGATGGGGTGATTCTGGTTAATGGCCTTAACTGCAGATTAACAAAACTGTGATTGAATCTGGGACAACCTCAAGATAGCTGGATAGGAAGGGTGACTTCGTCATGGTATGAGTAAAGTAGGAGATATGGTCTTACCCACCTTAGTGCAATGGGACCGCTTTTGTCTCCAGTGGAAGGGGATATGTGGCAAGCCTGAAGGGAAGATGGAGTGATCAGCAATCTATTCTGCATTTAATATAGGATTATCTAGCCCCTCCACATTTCCTTTGGGCAAATGTGCCTTTTCCATGGGAAACTTCCTAGTGTTCCAAAGACCATTGTGTCCTCTTTAAACATGCCTGACTCTAGATAAAAATATATATATATGAAAATATGAAACCCCATATACACGTATGCTCCCACATCTCTAGGCATGTGTTCTATAGGGTAGCACTCTGGAATGTGACTGTAGTCCAGAGGTGAAAATCATGAAGCCCTCCATTGGCTGTGCTGGTTAAGGCTGCTAGGAGCTGCTGTTCCAACAATATTTGGAGAGCTGTGTAATTCCTATCCCTGTTGCATCCTTCGAAACCCACATCTAAAGGAGCTTGCTCCTTTGAGTAAGTATGAAGAGCTATGTGGATTGGAAAGGACTGCCAGGGTTTCTGAGTTGCTCTACTGGCTGCCGTCTGCCAAGACTGCAATAAAGAAACCTGTTATGCTTAGGAGTGACCTCCTTGAAACAACTCCTACACAGTTACTATGGAAGAAGCAATTTAGGAACTGATGATCAAGGGGTAAATGCGCTCAAAGATTTATTGCAGCAAGCACAAAGCTACTTTATTAAGTTAAACTTTTTTATGTTTGTGTGTCAAATCACAGCTTCATGGCCATATAATATTTAGATTCATGATGCTACTTCCAGTTCCTCTGACATGGTAAGGGAATGGTCCTGTATATTGTGGACAGATTTTCTGCTAAGCAATTGGAGGATGTCTTGAATGTGTATAGATCCGCAAACACTACAAAAACAGTGTAAGGAGGGACCAAAAATAGTGTAGGTCCAAAGGAAATGTATTTGCATAAAATCTATTAGACAGGCATGCTGTTTCATTGCAGATTCCCCAGCCAAAGAAAGAAAGCAAAAGCCTATATTGTGGCTATTTGTTTATATGTTCAACTGGGAACTTCTCAGTATGATTACCTAGGCAGACCGTGACATCAAAACCTATTGCATGGCCTTCCATGTGCCATTTGCTTGAATATGCTAGACATACATGCCTGCCTGCCTCTGCTGCTGCTAATGCTGCTCACCCAGGGAAACCTTTTCATGTTATATTAATTGCAAAATGAACAACAGCGGCAGCAAGAGGAACCAACAAAATGCAGGAACTCTAGTGGAGATGAAGGGCAGTGGCAATAATTTCTAATAAGGAAATTAGAACTCTCCTTTCCCTTCTTTATCCTTCCCTGTTTTTAGGGCATGGGGAATATAAGGCCCTCTATATGTCATTGCACTTAGATTTCCCTGATTCCTAGCTAGTGTAACCAGTGGTCAGATGTAATGGGAGTTGTGGTTCAGCAACATTTGGAGGGTCACAGGTACTCCAACCCCAGCTTTTCTGCAAAGTCTTTCAAGCCGTGCAAGTTCTGCCCTAACCCTTGACCAATATAGCAGTGGTGGGAGGGAAGGAGAGGAGAGAAAAAGAAGTCTGCCTTTTGGCCTGGCCCTCCTAATCGTGAGGTTTTTGGGAACTCACTTGTTCCCTTCCCCCCTCCCTCAAAATTGTTATGGTGTGTTTGTCATCTTTACTTGCCCAAATGATTATGTTCTTAGTATTTGGAGGTCTGGCTGATTTAAAGCGTGTTGCTAAAAGAGCCATCCTAGCAGTTGTTATTGTCCCTGTCATTTTTAATTCCTTGCCCAAAGTTTCACTATTGAAAAAAGAGCCCATTGTCTAATTTCTGTTTTGAAAATAAGTTACAGTCAGCCCTCTGTATCCATGGATTCTGCATCCACAGATTACGGTTGGTAAATATTCACACACACAATCCAAAAAGCAAACCTTGATGTTGCCATTTTTTATAAGGGGCACCATTTTATTAGGCAGTTGTATATAATGGAACTTGAACATCCATGGATTTGGATATCCACAGGGGAAGGGGGTCCTGGTACCAAACCCCAGTGGCTATCAAAGGGCCAAAGAAGCAAGACTTCTTTGTGTCTTTTCTCTCTCTTGCCCTTATTGTATTAAGTTTTGCGGATGACTCAAGCCTTGCTCACACATTAGCCTAAATACCTCTGGGACTGAAACGGTGGGCAGGGACATAGAATCATAGAATCATAAAGTTGGAAGAGACTACAAGGGCCATCCAGTCCAACCCCCTGCCATGCAGGAAATCCAGATCAAAGCATCCCCGACAGATGGCCATCCAGCCTCCGTTTGAAGACCTCCAAGGAGGGAGACTCCACTACACTCCGAGGGAGTGTGTTCCACTGTCGGACAGCCCTTACTGTCAGGAAGTTCCTCCTAATGTTGAGGTGGAATCTCTTTTCCTGCAGCTTGCATCCATTGCTCCAGGTCCTAGTCTCTGGAGCAGCAGAAAACAAGCTTGCTCCCTCCTCACTATGATATCCCTTCAAATATTTAAACATGGCTATCATATCACCTCTTAACCTTCTTTTCTCCAGGCTAAACATACCCAGCTCCCTAAGGCATTCCTCATAGGGCATGGTTTCCAGACCCTTCACCATTTTAGTCGCCCTCCTTTGGACACACTCCAGTTTCTCAATGTCCTTTTTTAATTGTGGTGCCCAGAACTGGACACAATATTCCAGGTGGGGCCTGACCAGAGTAGAATATAGTGGCACTATTACTTCCCTTGATCTAGACACTATACTTCTATTGATGCAGCCTAAAATCGCATTGGCCTTGTTACCTGCCACATCGCACTGTTGACTCATGTTCAACTTATGGTTTACTTGGACTCCGAGATCCCTTTCACATGTTGTCTCCTTAAGCCAGGTGTCCCCCATCCTATATCTGTGCATTTCATTTTTCTGCCCTAAGTGCAGTACCTTACATTTCTCCCTGTTGAAGTTCATTTTGTTAGCTTTGGCCTAGCTTTCTAGTCTATTCAGGTCATTTTGAATTTTGATCCTGTCCTCTGGAGTATTAGCTATTCCTCCTAATTTATGGTCATCTGCAAATTTGATAAGTATGCCCCCAATTTTTTCCTCCAAGTCATTGATAAAGATGTTGAACAGTACTGGGCCCAGGACAGAGCCCTGTGGGACTCCACTGGTTACTTCTCTCCAGGATGAAAAGGTACCATTGTTGAGCACCCTTTGGGTTCGTCCGGTCAACCAGTTACAAATCCACGGACAGTTGCCTTGTCTAGCCCACATTAATGCATGTATGCCATGCTCCCCGAGCACCTAGATATGAGTTACACTTTCCCAGTCAGGATTTTCACAATTGTTCACTTGCAGTTACAGGGCCTTCTTCTGAGTTCTGTGTGGTCATGACACAAATATCTGAATTACTATAGGATATTCAGAGACTCTAGGGGGCAGGATTTTGTAGGAATACATTCTCTTTTTAAGGTTCAAGAATGGAGGTATTCATTAAATGAGGACAACAATATGTTTAATAACATGCCAAGCAAGGTGTTAGCATTTAAAGTGAGTTATCTAACATTGAAGCACATACACCCTTTACTATTTATAGCAATTTTTGAAAGCCTACCCAGTAACAACATACAGCAAATCATAGGAGTATGCTGGATATGGATTAGCTAACCATGAAACAGTAGTCAGTAAGCTATAACAGAAAAATTACTAAGCAAGTACTAAGTGAAGCTATTCATGTTGAACCATTTCCTTACATTTCATATTGTTGTTGCCAGTGGGAAATGGCAGTTGGTCAATGGTAGGGTTAGACTGCTCTGGAAATGCTTAATCTGCTTTTCCTTAAGATTTCTAAGAGCCTAATAACTTTGCAGCTTCTAAAAATGTCCATTGCTGAGGATATTCTTTCTTCAGCATGGCTATACTTTATTTTGGTCATATGGTCACTTCCTGAAATTTCAGTGTCATTTAGCATGAGCTCTTCTATCCCCACCCTAGTTTTAGCTTTAGCATTTGTTCAGACAAATGCCTGAGCAGCTCTTCATTTTTCCTGCCTTTTATAAACAACCTTGATGAATCTGTTGGCTTTCCCGAATCAGATGGCGAAGCTATTTAAAACTCATTCCTACAGATGAAGGAAAAAATGCCATCTCCTAAAAATGACAGAGGATATGTTGTCATCTGCCAGTCATCCTTCATATGATTCTTGAATGTATTTGTTTATTTATTTAATTGCTTGTTTCAAAGCTTATCTTTCACAGTTTATAAACAATTTTATTTCAGCAGTACTATTGCTGAGTGCAATTGACATGTGATTTTGTGGTACAGATTTTCTTGTAACACACTAGAATAGATTTATGAGTCTCTTTTCTTTGAAGATTGGCATATGGCAATACAACTTGCCCTTGGTATCTACTGGACTTTGGTTCCAGTATCTTCAGTGGTTACCAAAATTCATGGATGCTCAAGTCCCATTGTATACAAGAGATTAGTAAAATGGTGTCCCTTATATAAAATGGTGAAATCAAAGCTTGCTGTTGGGTGTGTGTGTATATTCAAGCCATGAATGATTGAATCTGTGGATGCAGAATTCATGGATACGGAGGACAAATTATATTAGCACATGCAGTTTTTAGTTTCTTCTGAAAATAACTAGGTTCATATGTTGAAAATGCCATGATCCAATACCTGCAAATTTTGCTGCACAAAAAGCTTCTTTTCTTTTCTGTTCTGCACTGCTCTTTCCTTTCCTTCTTTTGCCAGGATGACTGAATGGCCAAAGCTTATCAGCTTCCAGCACTTTTACATTATCTATGTCTATTCTGAACTGGCTTTCAGTCAGAGTGCAGGACGGAAAATGTTATTGGTTCCTCTGTGGGATGATCTGTACTGTGATGAGATTGCAGAAATTGGATCCTTTCACTTCTCTTGGTTCTGTGTCTTTTGATACCATTTATCTACATCATCTTTTGGACCACTGGTGCAGGGTTGGAGTCCAAAATTCTGTCTTATACAGTCACACTCCTTATATGGCTAGTAGTTATAAGGTGTTCTGGATAATTGCTGCTCTTGCCCTTGGAAACTTAAGAAATTCTGCAGAATTTCATCTTTCCTTTAGCAAGCATATGAAATGTGTTACTCACTGATTTGTAGAACTGTGTCATCAGCATGCTAATAACACCCAATTCTGTATCTTCTGTCTTTCAACATCAGTTGTGGTAGCCTCTTTGGAGATTACCACTTAAGATCAATGACAAGTTGGATGAGGATGAGCAAATCGAAATTCAGTTCAGAAATGACGGAGATGCTGATAGTAGGGGAGACTGTCAACCGACATTTCACAAATATGATTGGGCCTGGATGAGGTCACACAGGTTCACGGCTTGGAAATGCACCTGAAACTGATTTCTTAATGTCCTGGGTCATCTGTATCCAGGAGCAATTACGAAAAGGTCAACCGGTATACCAAGTAAACATAAAAGGAAACAGTCAGCAATCCTGATAATGTGTATGGGCTTAAATGCTACTTTTCACATGCTGTCTTGGAAATTTCAGGTAGACCAGAAAAAAATCAGCACAAGTGTAGTGTGATTCTTGCTGTAGGTATCACATAATCCTCTTTCTCTGTGAGCTTCACTGATTACAAGTTTATTTCTTGCCAAGGTTCAGGTTTTAATGTTCATCGGGGATGCTTTGACTGTGATTCCCTGCATGGCAGGGGATTGGACTGGATGGCCCTTGCGGTCTCTTCCAACTCTATTGTTCTATGATTCTATTTCTCTTCATACGAACCTACCAGAACTTTTAAGATTTAGTGGGGAAGGATTTCTTTTAGTCCTACCACAATCACACTTTGGTGAGGGAAGAAGGGAGAGCCTTCTCAGGGTCTGCTTCCATGGAAAGCTAGGTTGGCTCCCTCCCTGTTTTCCTTTTGCCAACAGGCAAATACATTTTTATTTGAGCAGGCTTTTCATGGGTAAGCAGGAAAGGTGTGCATTTTATTTTTAAAAAATCATTATGTGGTTTTTAAACGATTTTATATTGTTTAATATGAGGATTCCTAATTGTTTTTAATTTTTTAGTGATAAGGTTTTTTAACTGATTGTCTTTAGAAGCCACCTTGGGTCCCATTCTGGGAGAAAAGCAGCATATAGATGAAATAAATAAATAAATAAATAAATAAATAAAATATAATAGGTCTGAGAATTTCAAGGGAGTTTGTCCTCTACTCATAACCCAACATGTAACACACACCAGAGGCATATTGCTTCAGATGTCACAACTGCTTCTACCAGAAAGAAAGATTTGTCAGTATCACTAGTACTATGAAATTCCCTCCCCAGGGAAGTTCAGCAAGTACACTCTGTTAACCATCTTTGAGACAACTGTAAAGATTTTTTTTAAAACCTACCAAGTTTTCTGAGAACCAACATTAATTCTTATTTTAATCTGAAGTGAGCTGTTTTGTCTTCTTGTATTTTCCTTTATGGGGCTTTTGCAATATGTTTTATGCAGCTTTCATAATATGTTTTGCTTTTACTATAAGCTACTCTGAGGGCTCCAGTGATTGAAAGGCAGCCTATAAATTTAAATATAAATAAGATTAATAAACCTTCACACAAAATAGGTGGTTGAAAAGAACAGAACGTTTACCAGTGATTCATTCTCACCTTCCAGGTGTTGTTCTGTTTGCCTTATGCTTTCAAAGCAAGAATGCCTTAATTATCTTTCTCCCAACAGAATAAATGCTCCTGAAAGAGGTTGGCTTTGTATTTCCAAGCATCACAATAATATTTATACTCTTCATTCTATTCTCCCTTTTTAAAACAGCCATTTCCTCCGCTCTTGCAGCTTCAGAGTTTTAGAAGGTGTTGGTTTGTTTGTTTGTCTCCTCTTCAGAATGACTCAGAGAATTCATTTTATGGGTCAGTTCAACCCTGCATCTTACTTATGGAGTGCAATCTTGTATTTGGAAGACTTATTCAGTCCAGGCCCCGTTTAATAAAAAAAACAAATGTAGGGAGAGCAGCAACACTGGAACTGTCCAGGAATAGCATTTGTACAGACTGAATGGGGATATAGGTCATAGTCTTCTCTGCTATGTGAGGTGCATCATATTTCTGTTTATGTTACAGGCCAAGGTCTTGAATTGTGAGGCATATCTCTGGCACGTAGCTACCATACATCACCCAATGAACCCAACTAAAACATCAGTGTGGCTACCGCCATTTGCCCCATGTTCATTTCTGTGTCTGTGGAGAGCAAAGAGAGCAGCATAGACATGTCCAGATATTTTCCTTTAGCTGAAGCACTGTATCAGACATCCCCAGGGACCTTATGGGAACAAGATCCATGAAGATGGCAATATTGCTGTGTGTCCAGCTGAAGGGAAATATCTGGACACGTTGTTGCTGCACTCCAACATTGAAATTGCCATCTTAAAGGTGGCTGCTATATTGAAAAACTGGATTGGGATTGGGATTATTATTTTTACATGGGCAGGACAGAAGTTCAACCTAGACCAACCTCAAAAGTGGGTTACAGTGGTGTAAACCGGGCTTACTGAGAGGCTGCCAACCTTTGTCTCACTAAATGAGCATCTATCCAAATTGAATGCAAATATGTATCCTCTTCTTGTAGATGCATCTCACCGACATCACCATTATATTCTCCTGTTTATAAAAAGTATATGTGTGTCAGTCTGTTTGGCTAGTTTCAAATTCCAATTTTACAAGTTCATATAAACATCAGATCAATTTAATCCATCATAAAGTTGGATTAGAATGAAATCCTGAAATATATAAACCCATTTTGAAATAAGAATAGCTCCCTAAATTCTTCCAAATCGCCATTTTATAACATTTAATTTTAAGCACATTTTTCTCAATTTATGAGGCACGAGAATACTGCAGCCTCGCATCAGCTTCCTTATGCACCTTAACCTATAATGGTTGGTGCCTGGCTGATTTCTTTTATTGCAGAAACATTAAAGTCGTCTTTCAGTCATAGAACCTTACCTACAAATAAAATACAGTGGGTCTATTTTCCTTATAGTAGCCAGTTTGTCCATTTACCTTTTCTAGATAAAACATGGCAATTTATCCATTCTGTGTACAAGAGATACGTATGCTATACTTTAAATAAAGAATATATGTAGGGCCCAGCTTGGACAGTGACTGTAAATCCAGTCAGTACTCAGCCCTGTATATCCTCTCTTCATAAAATTTGCTAATTTTTATGTTTGAGCATTGTTGACATACCCGATCTAGAAAGAAGGCAAAGCATGGGATTTAATAAAGCAGAAACAGAAATAAGTGTGCTGTCTGCTGTAACTCACTAGGTCCTTGAGTTGATGCCTCCCTCTCTTCCTCCTTCCAGTCTTTGTCTTTTTCAGAATAACTTAACATCCATTAGAGGAAAGAAGGGATATAAAAGAAATAAGCAACCACTATCATCAGCTGGGGTTTTTGAACAATTGGGAAGTATAATGTAATAATCAGTCATATTCAAGTTTGCTGCAATTTGATTTTCTCCACATTGATCAATGGGAAATGGGAAATATAAATCCTAGACATCTAATATGTTCCTTGATATTCGTGAGTTAGAACAGAGCAGTGTGCCATAATTGTCTTATACTTTAGAAATATGCTCTATTTGAAAGGTTTGTTTGTTTGTTTGTTTGTTTATTGGACTCACTGAAAGAAAGTAGGAGACTTGTCCTTACATATGCTATAAAAGTGTCTTTTTTTCCTTGCTATATATTTAGGCTAATCTTTTTTACACTTGTCATACATTTTCCATTAACTGGATTTTCTTTATGAATGTGGGTTTACTAGCTTCCTTTATTTTATTCCGGTTAATCTTAAAAGTAAATCTCTCCTTAGGCCCTTAGGCTTGAATATTTGATTTAATATTTGCATTTGAGGAGGAGAGTCTTCAATATGGTCTTGACCTTAACGATTTTGAAAGTCAGAATCTGCATACCAATGTAATATGTCCTCTCTTGGCAGATTAAATAACATTGCCTTGACTCTCCGAAGTTGCTTTCTTTAAGACTTGGTATATATGAGAGAAAAAACACTAAAATAAAATGAAGAATCTTCACATCTTTTGGTTGGTTAGGATTCGCTGCTTTATGATGATGTACAGCATAATTATATCAGATCTAGAAGCCCTTACAAAGAATGTTCATTGTGGACAATGCATACCTCTCCCAAACAACAATAAATTCTCATCAGAAGGTGTTTTTTTTAATGATTTTTTTTAAAAATGCAAATAAAAAGAATATAGTGAACTGGGAGAAACTGGAGGGAGTGCAGCAGAGTAGTATGGTGCCTGATTGTGGCTGCCCACAGTCTCATTAAGTCTTAACAACAACAACAACAACAACCTGTTGCCTGGGCATAGTGGTTTGAGTGTTGGCCTGTAACTCTGGAGACCAGGGTTCGATTCCAAGCTTGGCTATGAAACTTTGGTCATGTCACATGCTCTCAGCCTCAGAGGAAGGCAATGACAAACCTCCTCTGAACAAATCTTTCCAAGAAAACTTCATGATTGAGGTTTTTGCTGTAGGGTCACCATAAGTCAGGAATGACTTCAAGGCACACAACAACAATAAAATCTGAAAACACTTGGCTATGTAGCAGGCACTCTACCCTTTGTGCTCCCTGACAATCCTATTAGGACTAGGCCACACTACATCTCTCTTTCCTTTCCCACAGAATTTGCCATCTCGAGTGAATATGTTCTCAATAAGTCCTTTTAGACTTATGTGTGAGACCCTGGGGAGCTGCTCTGGCTAAAGTAGGCAGTGTTCAAAATAAGGCCAGCCCAACCATTACACAGAGTATGGCAGCTGCCTCAGGCAGATCCTGTGGGAGGGAAGTGATTGGAGCTGCATTCATCACTTAGCCAGCCCCGTGTCCCTGATTCTAGCCTTTTGCCCTCAGATATAGTGGAAGATGCTGTTCCATCACCAGTGCTGCAGTAATATAAAATGGCCAATCTGATCATCTTTTTGTCTGTGGAATGATGAGGTGGCACCATTTGACACTGAGTCTGCTGATTGTACCAGAATTCCTTCTGTGGGTGTTACTTAGTGTAGCTCTTTTCTGTCTTTCTTTCTTTCTTTCTTTCCATTAATTTGTTTTATTTCTTGAGCAAAGCTTTCATCTACCGGTTGGGACTGTGAATATCGATGTATAAAGAAAAACTGCAGTTGTGTATGGGGGAACAATTGTCCCTTTCAGGGTTGCCACAAGATGGTTTTCTGCCTAAAGAAATTAGCACTCCCTTTCCATTCTATGCAAAAATTACCGAGTGGGATTTAACCAGAAAATGATTGGATGGATGGACGGGTAGATGGATGAATGGGTGGATAAATATATTAGATAGATAGATAGATAGATAGATAGATAGATAGATAGATAGATAGACAGACAGATAGATGTCTGATTCATTTGATCCCAAGTGCTAAGGATTGTACTTGGTGCTATCTTCTTGCAAAGTGTGTCCTCTGTTACTTGTAGTTATGAGTTTTAATTGAAACAGGGGACCAGTTATTTAAAAAATAAAATTAATATTGCTCAATTTTGAGTGAAAGTCTGGAGAAAAAAAAAGAGACAGAGTTGCTGGAAAATGCTACCATAGGGGAAAGAGTTCGTTGTAAAAAAGAGAGAGGGGGGATATAAAATGGAAACTCTAAATATTACTCCACATCCACATTCAGTATCCTAAGTATACCTCATTGACTTGTTTTTAATTTTCCTGTGAATAGCAGATTTCCATGCCTTATCACAAACTGCTTTTGAAATTCGAACATCATTTCAAAAAGAGGCTTACTTGAGGCAGTGGGATGCAAAATGCTCTTTCTGTGGATTTGTAGTGCAGCTTACCTGCTAGTAGTAAGGTTGGACTCAACAGAAATAAAAGATGCATTATGGCCAGTGTTGTTCATACTGTAAATGCTTAAGTTGTAAATTTATTCATGCTTCCCAAGCACAAAGGTATATCTTGTGTGACCCTCCAGAAGTTGTTGAACTACAACTTCCGGCATCCCTCAGCATTGGCTACACCAGCTAGGATGGCTGGGAATTGCAGAACATCTGGAGAGTTGTGCATTTCCCATCCCAGGCCTGGATGTCTAGTTTTTTATTATTATTTTTGTTTTACTGTGGTTCAGATTCCCCATATCTTTTTGTTTGTCCTTTCCCGTGGTTTGGCTTACTTTAAGATTGTGGAGATTTGCACTGAAGGCTCCTTTCTGAAGTACACCTGCTCACTACTTGCAGCATGTTGTCAGAGTTGTTCAGACTGACAGGATGGCCTTTTGGCTTTTTCTGCTTCTATGATTTTAATTCCAAAATCTCCCTAAATGTTATTTTGCTAGCTATTGGCAGAAAAGCATTTTAATTTTTTTTTAAAAAAAAAATAAGATTAATAAAATTCAGTGGATTAGTTTGAGAAGCTTTACCATAGATAATTTGAAAAATGTGTATAGGTGTAGCTCTACTTCAAAAGTTGACTTTGTCAACTTATTGCAATTTCCATCAAGAAGCTGTGGAGGTAATTAAATATTTGCCTTGGGGAATTATTTGCAGTTAATTAAAATCACAAACTTTCAATGCATACCTGCTTTAGAGATTATTAAATTTGGATCAGATGTTAACTACCCAGGTTTCTCTTATATCCCACAAAGATGGTTTTTGGCAGACTTAGCAAGCTGGTGCTTCCATGGTATTCTTTGGCCCATTGCCCACTGTTAGATAAAATTGTATAAAATACAAGTTTATGGAAAGTGACACTTCAGGCTTTAGTAGAGGTATGTACATATTGGTATAGAAGAGCCTTCCCTACCCCAGCAGCCTCCAGATGGGTTAAACTTCAACTTCCATAACTAACGTTGGCCTGTTACAGACTGCCAAAATAAAGCTGCTTTGGTTCTCTTTGGAGGCATGCTATTTAAATGATGCATGGGTCCTAAGAGTCCGGAGGTTGCGCCAAAGCTACACTCTGTTCCTAAGCACTGGAGTGCAGCTTTGGTGCAGCTTCCGGATTCTTCGGATGCAAGAATCATTTAAACAGCATACTTCCAAAAAGACCCAAAGCAGCTTTATTTTGGCAGTCTGTAACAGGCCATAGTTAACAGATATTCTTTCTATACAGAGTAACCCTCAACTTTTTAGTCCAGGTGGACTTTCTGCAATTGACTGGCTTCTGAGATAAGGGGCTTTTGATGGATTAGTGCTGATCTTTTAAAAAAAAAATTAATGAGTTTTAACATTTTTTGGGGGGAAATCAATATGCTTTAATAGTAATATTTCTCTAATTGTGTTTTAACACAATTATTTTATTTTATACCTGTTTTTAATCTTGTTGTGAGACACCATGGATGACAGTCTGGAGAGAAAATTGGGATACAAGATAGATAGAAAAATGAATGAATGAACAAATAATTCTGTTAGATTTTACCCTTACCTCACAAATTAATGTAATTTCATACCCCTTTGGGGTGTCACCCAGTACACTCTGCATCCACCGCACCCCACTAGTGATGCCACTGGGACTTAGGTCTGTCGCTACCTATATGTCCCCTCCACTCACCAGCTGACAGCATGTGCTCTGCTCCAGACACTGCTCCAGATACCTTACTTGAAGCAAACAAGATATGTTGCTGAACTGTTGCTGATGTATGCATGGATGTGAGGCTACAACTGGAGGAGAGGGCTTGCTAACCCACACACAACATATCCTTGCTGTCTAGGCAGACCTATTCTTGAAAGTAGGGTCTTTCAGAGGCTTGGTAACCTCTTTAAATTTATTTAAAACTGACCCTTGTCCACTGATCAAAACTTTAGTGTTAAAAAAAGCGGGGAGAGAACAGAAGCTAATTGCAGTTTTGCACTGATCAGTCATTCATCTAGCCAGTCCTATTGGTACTTACTATCAAGTTGATGTGCATTGGAATTTGTGACCTATAAAATCTGGAATGAAAAGAGACAATATTTGTAATGTGCAAGGAAGAGCAAATCAAATTTAGGCCAAAATTAGTTAAGAAATCAAGGAAGCGATATGCATTTATACACTGAAAAAGCTCCACGTATTCAGAAAGAAAAAGAGCCCTATTGAGGGAGGATTTATAAACAAAAATTAAATTATTTTAAGGTGTTACCTTTATAGCACAACAACTACTACTGCTACTAAAGTTGGACCTCCATATTCATGGGGGATCCATTTGGGACCCTGCCCCATAGATAGGAAGATCTGTACTTGCTCAAGTCCATTAGATGTTATGGCAGCACAGCATACATGTAACCGCTAGCACAGTCACTGCCATTAACTAAAACAGGGGCTTGCCATCTGTGGCTGATTAAATCCACAGATGGCAAGTCCACTGATAAGGAGGGCAGTGGCAGTATCATCATCATCATCATCATCATCATCATCATCATCATCATATCCTGCCGTTTTACCAGACTGGGCCTCAAAGTGGCTTACAACAATTAAAAAACATTGTTAAACACACACACACACACACACACACACACATATGCAATAAAATTAAAAACAATTAAACAATAAGAAAAAACAAAACCAGGTTAAAAACATATATTAAAACACACATGCACACACACAGCAGCACATGAGCAACATCCAGCACATTGTGTAAGATGCTCCTTATATCATTACTCATCTAATCCCTGTTGAAATAAAAAAGTCTTTGCTTGTCTGCAAAAAGAAAGTAGGGAGGGTGCCAGTCTAACCTCTCTAGAAAAGGAGTTCTAGAGCCTTGGAGCAGCTGTTAAAAAGACCCTCTCCTGTTTTCTCATTAGATGTACCTGTGAGGGTGGTGTGGAAAACCAGGGTTTGAATCCTCAGGCAGATTCTATGCATGCCTCACTGGAACTGAGGCGGGCAACTGTAACCCTCCAGATGTTCATCGCTTACAACTCCCATTAGCCCCAGCCAGCATAAACAGCTAATGCTAAAGGATTTCTCCACCACCACTTTTCTAAACAATCCTACATAGGACTACACTTGAATGCTCTTTTGAAAGAATTTCACCTCCAAGTAAGCTTGTTCAGATTTCAAGACAATTGAAGCCTAAACTCCTGTACACACCTACATAGCATTAAATCTGCATTCGGAGCAGCTTGCTTCTGAGAAATTACACAGGGGGGAGGCTAACTTCTATGTACTAAATGTAAGTATGCATGATAACTTGGAAGTAAACTTCACTGTGTTCGTCTTAGTTAGTTTACTCTCAGGAAACTTCTCCAGGGACTGGCAGCCAGTGGCTCTGGTCATGGACCCCACTTTCAGTATCATGGTGCTAAGGGATGTGCATGTGGATTAAATCCAGCAAGGACGTTATATACCTCTGGCTCCTGGTACTGAGTTGGGACAAAAAGGTTGCCCTTGGCAGCACTCTTGCTTTTGACACATTGGTACATTTTAACAGATGAGGAGGTTTGGCTATGGTTTTATTTTTAATGTTGGATCAGTCACCTGTTTATAGTGCTGTATAGGCCAACCGTCTATCAAGGTTGATATGAATAGTTCATATCCTTTATCGAGCCCTGGTTCTCCTCCCTTATATCCATTGCTGGGATATAAGGAAGGGATAACAAACCAGGCCTGATTTTCCAGATCTTGTCCCGCCTCATATTTTCTCTGGAAGAGTTTCTCAGTCTGAGGAGAACAGAGTGAATTCTTCCTTCTAAACCAGAAAAGGATCATGAGAGATGCATTTCAAAAGCATATAGATGCCCTTCCTGCCATCCTGGAACTAATTCGGTGAGAGGGTGGCAAAGTGGTAGGTGATAGTTTTTGTCTGGGAGCAGCTTGTAGTCCAAACAGGTAGGAGCTGGCAGGATGATATGAAGATACTTCCTTCAGCAAGCTTCTGCAAGAAACCACCAGCAATTTTGTCAAAACTGAACAATATCTAATGCAGTGCTTTCATTTTCTTTATATAAGTAAATATAAGTAAATTCATTTGACAGAAACCAGTGCGAGGTGTTTAAGAAATTACTGAGAAAACAAACAAACAAACAAAAAGGTTCTAACACTGTCCTCTACTCTTGGAATTCTGGTCATTAGAGACAAGCCTATGGTTTTCTGCATTCTGGATCCTTTTTCTTGGCCATACTGAAGTGTGAGAAAGTGCTAGCAGAATGGGGCAGAGTGTTACCAAGTCCTTATAATGTAGACAAATAAATGAATAACTCAGACTGTATAACTTACACTTTGTTTTATGAGTTGTTTTGGAAAATGTAAAAATTGTATTAACTGTAATTTAGCATGATATGTGTGTCTTTTATTTTTTGAAAGTATTTTTATGCACCTTTGGACCTACCAAAGGATCTATATAAAGCTTGTTTGTTGGATAATCCACAGAGAATCCACATCAGCTTTATTTGTTTTATTTTTCTGTTAGAATCCTCTCAAGATTCCAAAGCTACACAAGAGCATAATCCGATGCCTCATGCAATCTGTGAACAAGATCAAGCTGACGGTATGTTTTCTATCAAAATTCTCTGTAGAGTCCTAGTAATTAATCAGATGGGACCATAAGTTCTCTGAGTTATAAAAGTCAACTTTTTCATCACATGATAAGTCAACTTTTTCTTCACAAGCCTGAGGGAAACATCCATAAACTTCAGCAAATAGCTATTTGCAAACCATTCAATTTGAGCAGCATAATATCTAATGGAAGCAAAATGGAAGGAGGCCTTCTACTTCACTCACCATACAAATATTGATCCAAAATCACAATGTAACCATATTGAGTCTTGTGATGATCTGTAGTTATAATTTTCTTTATTTTTCAACAGAATATAAGTTCCTATTTAAACTGGAAACAAAATACTTGAATGAAGAATTTTGCACTAGCATCTGAGTTTCGCTTATATATGTTCTGTTGCTTCCTGTGGCCTATTTCCATTTGGATGACTGTTTTTAAAATTATGTGCACATGACTATCATACTGACAAAATTTCCCAATGTCTGATTTTAAAAGGGCTCGGGGATGATTCTAGAGAGGTGGAAATGAACACTCAGACAGAATCTCAAGTCTCCTGCATGGAAACAGAAGGTACTTTATGCCTATGATCAAAATAACGGGTAAATTGTACAAAGATAAATTGGGCCAAAATATAGTTGCTTAGTTACTTTAATTATATCATTGTATATATACAATTGGGGAAGGGGTTGTATTCAGAATAGGAACAAAAAATCCTTGTAATATCCCAGATGACTTCCATTTCAAATAATAATCATAGTATCTCAAGTGATTCCCACTTTTGAAATGCACAGCTTGAAAGCTGTGCTTTGCTACTTGCTAAACATGTCAGTTTTGATCCTGTTTGGTGCTTCTCAACAATTTGGCCATATCATATTGCTAGAAATCATGCTAGTTATTTAATTGTTTGCTTAATTTTTTTTTCTACTGGAATATTTATCACCCTAAGTAAGTAGCAATCTTGAAGATATTATAAGGAGCTGAAATTATATAGTACAAACCTCTACATGTTTACTCGTATGTAAGCCCTAATGAGTACAAGTGGAACATTGTCACAAGTAATTGTTTTTAGACAGCATGCTTACTTTTAGTGGGACCTACCATTTATGTTCAATCTTCTTTATGGAGGAGGGTGAAATACACAGAATGAGGACTACATAATGAACCACTTTTAATAATCTCCCTTAATTTAACTAAAAGTAATCTATCTATATATCATGATGCATGTTCTCTATAATGTTTATCCCTTTTTAGACACTTCTCTAACTCAGGAGGAGACCACAAAAGAAGGAGAACCACAGGCTCCCGAAGTAGCTACAACTAATCAAGAGAGCAAAAGTGAAGAGAAAGGTAAGGCAGTATATAAATTACAGTAAGGCAAGCAAAGAAAGAAATAATATTTTAGCGGAGTACATGGCGAAGTCAGTGTTTCTCTTGAAAACTGAACTGATAAGTATGTTTTTGTATCTTTATCTTTACTGTTGACAAGTGTGGGACAGCCAAAAATGATACAATTAAATGATTATTATTTGTATTGGTATTGATATTGATATTACCATCATTATCATCTACTTAGAAATGCCCTTTCAGGGCTGGAAATCATTTAGCCCTTCAGTTGTTGATATATTGCAATACCCAGCAACCCTAACCAGCCAATAGTGAGTAATGCTGGGAGTTGCAGTCCATCAGCATATCAAAGGCTGCATCTGGTGATGGTATCATATTTCCATAGGTAGTCATTTGGCTTGGCACCATACCGTATTATAATCAGAGTTTGAGGAAATTGCTTTTTTAGACCACTGCTCATATAAATCTACAGCAACTGTGCCCAGGTCCATCCTAGCTGTTTGCCTTGTTGCAATTGGAAAGATTCCATACTGTCTGACTCCAGGTTGATCGTTCAAGCTGGATGCAGGATTGGTCCAAACTAGCCAGATACTGGGATGAAGAGCTCCTTATGGACTAGCTTTTACAAATGAATATCACATTATATGACATATTACACTGAAGTTTAAAAAGTATTCTTTAAGAACATCCTTGCAGATGTAATAAGGAAACCTATGTTTGTATTACTGCAGACAAGCAAGGGCTAATGCTTGAGAGCTAAATATCTAACTGGCCAATATTCTCCAACCAGGTTTTCATTGAAAGAGACTCAACAGTAATTTCAATTTTCACATTATGCACGTGGCTGCCTTGTGCCCAGCCACCCGTTTGCATTAGGTGTTTGGCTTCATAATAGCATTTTGTAATGGTAATGCATAGCCAAGGCTTATAACAATACGGCCTTTCCATTCTGAGAGGCAGAAATCAAATGGTTCAAAATTAAAACTTGGCCATGGTCTTTGTTGAAAATCCAGGTCAATGCTAACTACATCTTCCTAATTATGAACTTCTTTTGTCAGCTCCATTGACACTGATTTAATTGCAAACCCATGTTCGTAATATTGACACTTTTCTGCATTGGAAGCTTGGGTTAATAGCGCTTACACTCTTCATTGCTCATCTCCAGCTTCACAACATTTTCTTTAATTTTTTTCATTACAAATCCAAGTTGAGACTAATCACACTCTCTTTATTCTGCACTGTGTTAATGGTATCAACGTTGTGTTTCATTACTGACAGTGATAATAGAATTGATATAATCCTTCTTGCAAATCCAGGTAAATGCTGTTACTCTTCTTTGCAAATCTAGGTTAGAAAATGCAGGCTCATTTGAGTTGCAAATGCCAAAACCATTATGCTAATTTTCCCTGAACAGAAATTATTTACATTTTATTTTATGCCTCATCAGAAGCAAGTTGAACCAAATGTACTTTCATTATTTTGTACCTTTCCTTCTAATACTTTACTGTCCCCTACAGCTAGTAAATTCCATTTAACTCCCAGTGGGTACATTATATTTCACCATCTGCTTTACCTAGGATTCAAATATGGGGTATTAGGGAAGTTAATGTCAGAGGAGGTTTTTTCCTTGGCATTTTTCCTTTCTAAAAATAGGAGACTTCTACCATGAGGCACACTAGTCCTCTGAGTCCTCTTTATCCGCAGCAACACAAATTCTGGTTTAGGCTGCTGCAGATAAAGCAACACTGAGTCCTTGGCCAGGATGCCAAGCCTTCATCAAGGAAACCTATAGCCATTGCACTGAGTCTAGTAGCTAAAACAGCATATTTGTTGTAGGGCTGTAATCTGTGGGATTAACTACTGTACCTCCTGCCTGGATCTGAGACTGGACCACTGACAAAGAGCTTAGCTGAAGTGGAGTATCAAAAGGCACATACTGCTTCTGAGTGTACTAGGGGTTTGTTGTTGTTAGTTGTCATGACTTATGGTGGCTCTATGAATGAAAGATCTCCAAGTTACCCTATCATTTACAGTCCTGCTCAGGTCCTGCAGACTCAGGGCTGTGGCTTCTCTGATTGACCCTTTCCATCTAGAATGCAGTCTTCCTCTTTTCTTACTGCCTTCCTACTGTCAGGCGTTCTTGTCTTTTCTAGTGAGTCATGTCTTTTCATGATTCAAAAGACAGTTGAGTTATCTGGCCTCTAGGGAGAATTCAGGTGTGATTTGTTCTGAGACCCATGACTTGATTCTCTTCTTATAAACTTGCCTCACTGTTTGGCATTCGCAGACATACATAGAAATGGGAAATACAATGCCACGGATCATCTTAACTTAAAACTTTATCACATGGGGGGGGGGATCCAGGGAACATTGGGGGTTTAAGCAGTGATTATCCCATGAAAACTGCACAATCACGATTAAGATTTTCACACACATTGCGATTAAAGCACCATTATCCAGGAATAACCAGGGAATAACCAGCAACAAATTATTCACGGGATTTCCTCATGGATGATTTGTTTCTGGTTATTCCCTGGTTATTCTCAGGATAAAGATGCTTTAATCACAACGTCATGTGAAAATCTTAATCGCAATCGTGAGATTTTCATGGGATAATCACTGTTTAAACCCCCATTTTCACTGATTTCCTTATGTGCTAAAGTCCTTAGTATTCAGTAATATAGCTTTACACTGTAGGATCTTGTCTAGTTTTTCCATACCTGCTCTTCCAAGTCTTAGTGTTCTTCTGATTTCTTGACTGCAGTCTCCACTCTGACTAATGACTGAGCCAAGATATGGAAAATCTTGAACTATTTCAATGTCTTCATCATCTGCTTTAAAGTTATGTAAATCATTTGTGGTCAACTAGAGGTTAGTATCTTTTGGAGATCAGGTATATGAAATTAATGCAAAATATGCAGAACTGACTCAGTCAAAATGCACTGAAGTCAATGGAGATCTTTAACTCACTCAAGGGCTTTTCAGGATTGATCTGAAGAGTGAGTTCTTGGAGTATAGCTCTTTGGCTTTTGCCACTTGTTTTTAACTAAGCATCCATTTCTCCCATTCCTTTGGGGAGATTTTTTAGTGGTGCTTTGGATCTGAACTAGGGCTCTTCCCAAGCTTTTTAAAAACTAGGGCAAGGATTCCTAAGGTGATCCTACAGTTCCAGGGGCAACTTTTCATCTTTCTTTCTTCAATTCTTATAGTATACAAATATGTCATTTCACTGATGGTACTATAGCGCTAAAAGAAAATTGAGCAAGGGGAAGAGGGCAAAAGAGAAGGAGACTTTTTGTTACTATATGTTTCAGAATTTAAAAGGAACCTTCTTGAGAGTAAAATAAAATGTTGCATTTGGTGCAAGGCATTGCCAGAAAATAGACCAGGACAACAGAAACATTGTTTGGAGAGATATATATATCTGAAAGAGCCCCAAGTTTCACTCAGGAAATGAAAACCATTTCTGTGTGAAGCTCTGTACTAGATTTGCATATTGGCATATTGATCCAAGTACTGATGTCTGAAGATCATGGCTGATCAGAGCGGTGCTGCAAAAGGATCCCTCATTCAGACCTTATCTTTTTCTAGTAGGTTTGGAAAAGACCCTGGAGAGCCACTTTAACTTGTCAAAGGTCCAAAACGCACTGCAGAAATAATCCAGTTTGAGACTGCTTTAATTGCCCTGGCTCAGTGCTAGGGGATTCTGGGAACTGTAGCCTTGTGAGAGATTTAGCATTCTCTGTCAGAGAGCTGTGGTAACATAAGAAACTAAAATTCCCAGAATTCCCAATAACTGAGCCAGGGCAGTTAAAGCAGTCTCAAACTGCATTATTTCTGGAATATGTTTTGGATCAAACTATACACAGTTATAGCACTTTGAAGTTACCTTAACTGCCATCCCACCATCTTATTGAATCTTGAGATTTGCAGTTTCATAAGATAGTTAGAATCTTCAGCCAGAGAACTCTAGTGTCTCACCAAACTATTAATACCAGGATTCCATAGGATACAGCCATCACAATTAAAAGTGGTATCATAATGCTATGTGTGAAAGGTTTAGTTAAGTGGACCAGTGATCTATCTTGCTTCAAGGCACCTTCCTGTATTCAAATTCATCTGTTTGGAAGTATCCTTGAGATGATCTGTAAGTCACCCAATCAAATACCACAAGCTTCCTTCACATTTAGTAGACAGAACGGATAAGAACAACTGCAGTATTTACACCCACTCTTTCAAGATCTCAAAAAGCTATGAATATTCAGCCCGTTCTTTGCTCCCATAAGGTGGATGAAAATCTTGTACATCTTCAATTTCATCCCACCAGGACCTGAGGCTAAATAAATGACTGAAACATTTAATTAATATTTTAAAGGAATAATTTATTGTTACGAAGCCCTTTGCTGTGAAAATTACTTGTCATGTGTGTTGGCTGATGGAATAAAAAAATGCTGGTTGCTAGCCAGTAAATAAAGAGCAACAATATAATATTATACTTCTATATTTTATTTCCTCTTTACCTAAGATTCATAGATTGGTGTGGAGTGAAGAAAAGAGATAAATATTTTCACCCACAATCTTTGATAAGAATGAGCAAAATCTATTCCATTCTGAACTTCTAAAGTTTGTTTTTAATAAATGCAAACAAAGACTTTTACCATTCCATTTCTTTCAGATATTCATATACTATGCTATATAAACAGCCTTGAAAGTATTGAGCAGAATTCATTAAAAAAATCAACTTGATATGCAATGATCAATACTAAGACCAAAAAAAAATCTCACTAAATTAGGCACTAAACTCAGCACAAGCTTGATTAAACAGATGCACTTTTAAATAAGTCTTGAAATCCATTGGGGCATCTGAAACCCATCTGATATGGTTCAAGGGGAAGGCATTCAACAGTGTGCCACCGCTGAAAAAGACCCTCTAGCTGGTATATAGATATGTTTAGATACAGAGAAATAATACATATACAGTCGCCCCTCCTTTTTTCATGGGGGATTCATTCTGGACCCACATGTGAAAACAAAGTTTCACCTGTATTCAAGCCCCATTGGCTTGAATATAGGCACATGGCTGCGGGAGCATGCACATGAATGCCTCGAGCACCCCCTTCATTTGTCCCTCAGGCATAAGTGAGGGATGTGGGTTCCAAAACTGTGAGAACAGAGGGAGGATTGTAGATTGATATCTGATGTCCATAGATAAGTAGGTTTGCAAATTTCAGTGAATGGGCAAGTTCATTTGGAAGAAGGTGACCCCTCATCTAAACTGGCCCCAAGTCATTGGGGGCCTTATAGTGTTTGCCAATAACATAAGCTTCAACCTGACCAAGTATTACAATGACAGCCAATACAGTTCTTTGAGCAAAGATTGGCCTTCTTAAAAGTTAAGATAAATATCCAAACAGTGGTATGAATGCTCATGAGATTGTTATGCTTCAGTGGTAAAGATGGACATATACGTTCAGTTCCCTATTCATCCTTCTGTGGAGGGGAAATGCTTTTAAAATCTCTCTGCACTGAAACTGTGAGTATTCTATTGACAGCTAGAAACCAAACCTTTGGTATCATCCAACCTGATACCAAAGGTTTGGTTTCTAGCTGTTTCTTGCTTCTTTTTCATTATTGTTTACTCAGATTTGTTACCCACGCTAATAATGGGAAATAACATTTTTAAAAAGTATGAAGTTATGAATTTTAATACTGAGATCTGATAATTAGTGCATAGCTAAGAGTGCATCTATACTGTAGAAATAGTGAGGTTTGACACCACTTTAACTGCCATGTAAGGCTCTATCTTACAAATCCTGGGATTTGTTGCTTTGTGAGGCACTGGCACCCTGGCAGAGAAGGCAAAAGACCTTGTAAAATTACAAACCCCAGGTTTCTATAGGATGGAGCCACAGCACTTAAAGTGGTGTCAAACTGCATTATTTCTACAGTGTAGATGCCAACTCAGTGAAACTCACTGATTAGAGAACAGCAAGAGAGCAAAGAAGGGAACAAGAGCTGAACTGCAGTCACGTATTTTCATAAAGATTATATTTGTAGTTGTGTGCCTTCAAATCAATGCTGATTTGCCCTGGCCCTACCTATGTTTTTTGTGGCAAAATGTACTAAGAAGAGACTTATAGGCCTGTTACAGACAGGCCAAAATAAAGCTGCTTCGAGTCACTTTGGAGGTATGATATTTCAATGATGCATGCATCCTAAGAGTCCAAAAGCCACACCAAAGCCACACTCCAGTCCTAAGGACTGGAATGCAGCTTTGGTGCAGCTTCCAGACTTGTAGGATGCATGCATCATTGAAATACCATACCTCCAAAGTGACTCGAAGCAGCTTTATTTTGGCCTGTCTGTAACAGGCCATAATTGCCTTCCTTTGAGACTAAAGGAGTATAACTTGCCCAAAGTCACCCAGTGGGTTTCCATGCCAGTGTGGGGATTTTAAACCCTGAGGTCCCAGAGTCCTTTCTAACACTCAAGCAGTTACACCAGACTGGCTCAAAAGAATATATGTTACCCTTCACTTGCAGGAGGTGGAGATGTCAGTTTCTGTTTTCCTTCTCCCTAGATATTACACCAATTCTCCATTGGTGGCCTTGTTAGCAATATGTTATAAATGACAAGAACGGGAATGTATGGGTAGCTAGATATATAAAAAAGAGGGTTACATTGATTCTATGGGACAATTCCCTTCTATAAGACACTTCAGTGGATGAGAGTGAAATTTACAAGAGGTGTCAGTTCTGCTGAATACATTGATTTTTGGTGTTGTTATTTTGGATAGTTCAGAAAGGACAGGCAGCAGCAGCAGCCAGCTTTTCTGTCTGCAGTGCTCCTGTCACACGTTAAACAGTTTTGCTGAAGAAATCTTTCATGAATAGTGGTGTGTCAGGAAGTGGAGAGACCCATGTAATGCCACCTCAGCAAACTGGTTGTAGTATCAATATCAGAATCAATGGCGCAAAACTGCTGTTTCATCTGCTGCAGAGGCAACTGTGTATTGTTTCTGGGTTAGAAAAATGTCCAGTAACTCGACAGAAGTTAGCACCAACTGGATTTGCACGGTAGCCGGGTGGTCGGGTTGCTGCATCTGTTCTTGACATAAGATGTAAGCCTGCAGGAAAGGATAATGCAATACATCTTTCTAAAACAGAAGGGAAGCTCGTTTTTGTTCAGGTCTCCCTTCCCCATCTCCAACACATTATATACACACACAGCCACTTTCCCTGTAAAGAGCAGGTGGTACAGTTTCAGTTTTGAATTTTAATTGTTCTCATTTCTTTCACTGGAAGGATTTAGCCTTTTATGTGCTTTACTAATAAAAATAGAAACAATAAAGGAACCTAAAGCTTTTCCATTTTGTCACAATCATTTAAGGACATCTGCTTTGATAACAGCAAACACAAAGGAACAGAAAACAAAAAAGGAACACCCAGAGACAGGAGAAATAAAAACACTTTATCAATGACAGGAGCTAAGTCTTCCTTATATTTGACTGCCTTCTTCAAAAGCAGGGTTGAGTGGGAACACAGTAGCTATTTGTGCTCCTTAATATTGGCCCATTATTAACTACATCTTTTGACAATCTGACATTCCTAAAGCAACACAGTTTTAAGGATGCAGTTCAAGGCAACATTTTTGTCCATCACCAATCAAACGTTTGGCATTTATTCTTTTTAAAACAGCAAAAGGAATGAAAAGCTCAAAGCTGCATGTTGTAGTTTTAGCTAATGTTTTTATCTGAGATTAGGTAATGCTTTGTACTTGGGTGGTATGTTTTCTAAATAATTCAAATAATTGTAAAATAAAAAAAGGCAGGGAAGATATTATTTACTTAACAAAGAATTTAGAAGTGTCTTAAGTGCTGCTCCAAGATGTAAAAACAACATACACACCCTTGTCACTCTTTGCCTGCAGGTTCACAATCTAATGGGAATCATGACAGCTTAAATACCCTAAAGATCCCCTCTGCTCTTGACAGCTAAGCAGGGGCAGCCCTGGATAGTTATTGGGTGGGAGATTGCTGCTGTATGCCTACAAAAAACCTATGAGGTCACCATAGGTTGACAGGTGACTTGAAGGCACATACAAACACACACACACACACACACACACACACACACACACACACAGAGGAGGGGGAGAAAAAAGAAGTGGAGTGGAAGAAGAAAACCCAAAGCAGCAGCTCTTTCTCTGGCTCATGTGTGTGGTGAGCTTGGCCTCCCCTTGCTTTTCTTTTTTCCCCTTGGAGGCAGAAGATGCAACCTCCCCATTCTCAGTGATCTCCTGGCTGGAATATAGGTTCATATTTAAAACTGTGTGGAAGGGTAGCCAGCCTTGATTTCTCAACAGTCCTAATACAAAATATTCATATAAATATAAGTATAAATCAATAAAATATGAATAATAAATAATGTATTGGTTTTTCCTTCCATTTTGAAAGTAGGTGTGGGCCCTGTGCTAATGTCAGATATTGGAGCAAACATATGACTGAGTCCTGATACAAGTGTTTACCAATATTTCAATGTTTAAAATTAAAATACCAAATCAACCTCCATCTAAATGGAATGAAAGGAGAGGCCTGTTTAGGAATAATCTCCCAGAATGATCTTTTTTTACTCTGTTTTAAGCTTTATTGTTCTGAACTGCACGACCCAAAGGCTATTGGGAGCTATAGAAATAAAATCAAATGAGTCATATGGCATTGGGTCCCAGGACTGCCAAAGAGAGAGCTTCACTCTTTTTCCTCTTCATCATAGCAGTAAGTTGGAAAACTGGTTGTGTAACAGTCTCATGAAACGACATCTCATCCTTTGTTTCCAATGTGAAAAGAAAAGTTGACACCTTGTTCGCAAAGAACTCTTTGTAAAATTTCAGCTTCCGTTTTGTGTAATTGGCTAGTGGTTTGTTTGTTTTCCCTCCCTTCATAGCTCTACCCATGATGCCCTTTTCCACATGCCACTCTGTTCGTTCTCATTTTAATCTTGTTTGCACAGTCCTTAAGATGTGTAAAGGTTGTGTTGAGGTGACACAAAGCAAAAGCAATCTAGCCATGGAAGATTATTATAGGATCCAGCATCAATCAAAGCGAGGACGTTTTTGTATGAAAAGGAGATATGACAAGACCAGTTCTGTAAGGACATTAATCTTTCTGTTGACAGAGGAAATCCTGTGCAAAGGAGTCCTTGATAATAACGTGACATAACTTCACCTGTCTCTTCAGAATATTACCCTCTTTCTCCTGTTTTTTATTATTATGATGATGTTAGCTTCATGCTATACAGACTGTCACTTGCATCAGTCCAGTTCCTCCAGGCTTTGTGTTCTTTTAACACAGTGGGCAGCTGATCACCCAGTCATGCAGACGCCACCATCTGGAATAGTTTCTCTGCACTTAGCTGGCTCATAAAAGCTTCTTCTGAGCATAAGGAGAATTATGTGCCAGTCACTGGAGGCCTGGCCTGCATGCAGGGATGAGATCCAAAATGTCTCTTTCCTAGTGTGATGATGCTTCTTTTGCCATGTTCCCTGCTACTTTTCACAGAAGTGCCTCAAAGCAGACACTTAGGGAGTGTTAAGACTTGGTTTTGGTAGAGTCTTGGCAGTGAAATCCATTTACATTTCAGTATTGTTTATGTCTTCCCTAAAGTTAAATCTCTTGTAAAGCAATTATGCTCAGTTATGCATCTTTCTTTGGCAACACTGGGAGCAACTTTCACATATGTCCTTGACAGGCAGTATTGATAAAGAATGTGTTAACAATAACAGAACCAGCAGAAGAATGAACTAGTTCTCTTCTGGCTACCCATTTCTCTGGGAAAGTCTTCTCATGGAGAATAAAGCAGAAAACAACTACAGGACAACAGCCATAATCCACAGTGTCCTCAGTGAATCAGCTTTAAATCAAATTATTATTATTATTATTATTATTATTATTAGCAGTAGTAGTAGTAGTAGTAGTAGTAGAATCATAGAATCATAGAATTGGAAGAGACCACAAGGTCCAGCCCCCTGCTAGTCCAACCCCCTGCCATGCAGAAACTCTCAATCAAAGCTTACCTGACAGATTATCATCCAGCCTCTGTTTAAAGACCTCCAAAGAAGGAGACTCCACTACACTCCGAGGGAGTGCGTTCCACTGTCAAACAGCCCTTACTGTCAAGAAGTTCCTCCTAATGTTGAGGTGGAATTTCTTTTTCTTTAGCTTGCATCCATTGCTCCGGGTCCTAGTCTCTGGAGCAGCAGAAAACAAGCTTGCTCCCTCCTCAATATGACATCCCTTCAAATATTTAAACAGGGCCTCTTAACCATCTCTCCTCCAGACTGAACATCCCCAGCTCCTTAAGTCGTTCCTCATAGGGCATGGTTTCCAGACCGGTCACCATTTTAGTCACCCTCCTTTGGACACGCTCTAGTTTCTCAACATCCTTTTTAAATTGTGCCCAGAACTGGACACAATATTCCAGGTAGGGCGTGACCAAAGCAGAATAGAGTGGCATTATTACTTGCTTTGATCTAGACACTATACTTCTATGGATGCAGCCTAAAATTACATTGGCCTTGTTAGCTGCTGCATCGCACTGTTTACTTATGTTCAACTTGTGGTCTACTTGGACTCCCAGATCCCTCTCACATGTGGTCTCATTCAGCCACGTGTCCCCCATCCTGTAGTAGTAGTAGTATATTTATTTATATCATAGTTTCTCCCAAAATTGGAATACAAAGCATCTTACAAATTAAGAAAAATACAGTTAAAAACATATAAAAGTGGGCATTAAAACAGAATTAAAGTATAGTGTTAAACGACGTCATTCAAAGAATAAAATGTAATTTAAAATATAAAAGTGTTTAAAAACAGCACATATTAAAACAGTTAAAATCTTAAAACATTAAAACAATACAAATAAAAAGAAAACCATCAAATCCAGCACCACAGACCATTAAGATGCCAACCTCCACCATCTGTAAAGACATGTTGGCACAACAATGTTTTAATTTGCCACCAGAAAGATAGCATGAACAGGGCCTTCTTGGCCTTTATGGAGAAGTAGTTTTAAAGTCTTGGAGAATCCACCATAAAGGTTGTTACACTATTCACCCTTTGCTATTTCTGAGGCATATTTATATTCTTATTTCTTTATGTTGTTAGCTGGAATAGACCTCTTTTATGACCAACACCAATGTCAATCTTTGTTTCCATTGTTCTCATTGGATTTTGAGAGATCTGATTCCCTTCTTTCGGTTTCCCCACATCAGTAAACACAGAAGAACCTGGCACACTGTGCAGTGGCTGACATTATTAATACCTGTAACAAATGGAGTGGAATCCATTTTGTAACTTTTTCTACCATACATTTTTTATTCTGCAACCATGAATTTTGTGATATATGTTAGACTTTGCCCTTTATGATACTTTAAATTCTGACTGGATCTTCCCAACTAGAACAAATGAATTTTTTACAGTTCAGTAGTTTTGGCACAGTACCCATTGAATAACTAACCATTTAAAGATGTGTTCTTTTTTCCTCCTGTGCTTCTTCTGTAATATAGAGCTGTGGTTTCTTTTTCCCAATGGGCTAAAGTAGACCCATTGAATCAATGGAAGTTATATAAATGTCAGTTTATCAGGTTTCCACTGGCTTGATGGGACTACTATTTATTGTTAATTGTTGTCAGTTTGACTTCACTTTGTAGTAACTGTATGAAAGACTGCCAAGAACCCCTGTTATTAATAGCTCTGCTCAGGTCTTGCAGACTCAATGCTGGGCCTCCTTGATAGATCCTATCCATCTGTGATATGGTCTTCTTCTTTTCCTACTGCCTTCCACTTTACCAAGCACTGTTGTCTTTTCAATGCCATTGTATGATGTGTCCAAAGTACAATTGACTCAGTTTTATCTCTTTGCTTCTAATGAGAATTTGGGCTTGATCTGCTGTAATAGTCATCTCTTTGTCTTTTTAGCAGTCCATAGTATCCATAGAATTTCCCCCCAGCACCACTGTTTGGGAAATTTTCTCATGTTTCTTGGACTAAAGCCTTGTTTACTGCTTTCATTCATTGCTGGGAAGTAAACAGCTTTTTGTTTGCTTAGAAATTTATACTCCACCTTTCAGCAAGACCTTCAAGGTTCTACCAAAATCAATTAGCATTAAAATTAGCACCTGACAACCTTCTGGTAAGAGATTAAGAGAGCTGTAATGCAACAGATCTGGAGGGCACAGGGCTGTAAAAAGTGGGTTAAAATCATTAAATAATGGAACATTAAACCACAAAGGCAGCAGGTCATAATCAAAGACAATATTAAAAAAAACCAGCTGCTGGGGGGGGAAGCTTTGTGTGGCACCGAAAAGATAGTAGTGAAGGCACCAAAACATGCCTGAAAGTGTCTGGAAGGAATTCTACAATTTAGATAGTATTGCTGACAAAATCATGTCCCTAATGGTCACCTGATACATGGTGACAGCTGGAAAAGGGCCTCAAATGACACTGTTTCATTATCCCTCTCTCCAGTGGATGTAGCAGTGATTTGGAGGAGTCAGTGCTAATAAAATTGGAGTGCCAAGACTTTTTCAGTTGGCAAGGGTGATGGCATAATCCTTCCAGTTTCCTGCTCCCTCTGAGATTAGTAGACGACTTCATACTAGCTGGAAGGCAGATAGATTGTCCCAACAATGATATGTTGCTCTAAGCTATGCTTATTATGCAATATGTTAAGCAGTGGTTTGGTCTTGAATGTATAATTATGGTCTACTGATGTTACAAAAGACATGCTCCCATTGGAGATGAAAACTGCTAGAATTGCTTTGTTGATATGAGTTGTCACAGCTACGTGCATTTCTTCATGGTGACGTTTCTTTGGAGATGTCATAGCTGGTTGAAGGCAATGAGGGGTATTGATGCCACTTGAGTATCTGGCAGGAAAGCTGCATAAGGGAACATCTTCACACTGTGGCTGAAGTAAGAGAAAGTGTGTGCGCCCACCCAGAACAGGATGACTATCACTTGCTGGAATGGTAAAGCATTCATTAAGAGCGCCTCATGCTTATCTGGATTGGACTTGCTTGTCGGCCCTCATCCAGCTCACTGTTACCTCCAGACCAGACACCTTTTGACCATCATGAATGAGATGTAAAAGGGATAGATCTGGTCATCATCAGCTCCCAAACACCTCAGATTGTTATGTAGGTGCTGTATCACATGGGGAAAAAACAGAATCTTGGGGAACATCAAAGAATAATTGCCTAAGGAGGATAATAATAATAATAATAATAATAATAATAATAATAATAATAATAATAACAAATAGCAATGAATTACTAAAATATTGTTCTTTATCTATGTCTGGTAGCTCCATAAGAAGTCCAAACTGAAATGTATTCAATGTAAAAGAGCATTTTGAAAACTATGGCCAGAATCCTGTATGACATTTCACTCAACACAAATTTGTGTGCAGTTGACTAAGTAGCAGAGGCACTAAGACACCTGGTTACTGAATTGCAAAGGTACATAATGGGACACCAGCAAGAGTGCCCAATGTATCATCATGGGTCTGATGTGTATGAGGAACCATAGTGCATTAGTCCCAATTCAGTTCATTCCCATTGCGCATTGGTCCTTTTGTCAGCTCTGCTATGTAGTTACTTAACAGCAGCTCCTCAACTGGATGCAGATATTGCACATTTTCACAATTTCCCCCACAGATGAAGGTCCTCTTAAGAGCATGCAATGGCTCAACGGGATTCTGGTCTGTATTTTATTTATTTATTTATTTATTTATTTATTTATTTATTTTTGTAGTGGACAGCCTTCAAAGAAAAGCGTATTTCCATATCCAGTGTTTTTTTTTCTCCAGTGAATTAAAACTTGTTAGATGCAGAATATCTGAAGATCATACAGCCGAGACTCAAGAGAGAACTTTATGACAACTGCTCCTGAGGCTCTTGGGCTGCTTTTCCAGGGGTACCATTTTAGTGCCTTTTGTGCCAGACTTCCAACGTGATCTAAGTCCCTTTTTACTTAGACGGACCTCTTGCTTCTTAAGCTGATCTTTTCTATATGTTACTGTTATTGCATTTTTTCTGTTTTATTATTTTACAGTCAGTTTGTGTGTGTGAGCATTTTATGCTTGTTTTAGATGACGCTTGAATTTTGTAGAACTTATTCCTGTCTTGTTTCATCTTATTTACTAGCTGCCATGGGCACCAATATATAGCAAGGCCAGATATGAATTTAAATAGGCAGACTGAGATCCAGTTGTTACTCCCAGCTCGAGTAGGTCCATTAAATTAATGGCATTTACATGAACATTGAATTACTATTCAGCTGTTGATTCAGTGGGTCTGGTCTAATTGGAATTAGCAATTTAGCCCTAATAAAATAAATATGACTGGAATAAAAAATAATTAAAATCGTTTTACAAATATGCTACTTTTCAAGGGGAGAGGGCAGGAAGATAATAAACATTATCTCAGATAATTAACAAAGAGATGAATAGATGTAAGAGAGTGTCTGATAAGGATAAGCAAAAGCCAGTTAAAGTCACTTATGCCTTCTAAACACTCATGTATTGTCCTTACATGAAACTGATCAGAGAGGAAAGCTTTGGCGTGTCATTAAATCGTGCTTTTAGCTTTCCACCTCACAGTATCTAGGAAATGTGCCTGGTGACTGAATACTTGGATGGTCATGGTGGCAATGGTTGGGGGAATAGGGAGCTTGAGGGAAGAGGAAGGAATTACAGTTGTTGGACTTGCCTCCAGTTTGTATGCGTTCGTCAAAATTTCAGAAGAGAGCCTCTCTGTGTTTAGATTACCCTTGTGATCTGTATTCAAACAATGTGACCAAATTCTGTTGGTAGTCCCAACCAGAGTAGATCTATTGAATTGATTATTGAATGGTGAGTCAACACTTATTAAATCCCATTGATTCACTTTAATCAGGCCCAAATCTTTATATCCTATAGTTTTAGATTCCCTGAGCGAAAGATCTAAACAAAGCATTAATTCAGGAGTTACACTGGATCCTCTTTAATCCTAAGGTCAAGAAATCACCTTCAGTCTTTTCTCCTACATCTTTCCTTGTACAGTACATGGAGCCTAGGAATTCTCAGAGGTATGCAAAGCATCCATTTTACCTCTGGGTTATAGTCACTAGAGGTATACCACATTAACAAAGTAGATGCATTCCTGAGCATTACTTCTTTAACAGAAACATTGGTACCAGAGGCAGAAATAGCATGGAAAGAATAGAGTTAGGTTCCTAGACTACAAAAAAAATCAGTTCAGTACATTGCAGCAGATCTTTTATTCAAAACTAACAATATGCACATGTGAAATGAAATAATCCGGTCAGATCATCTTTGCATACGTAAACAAAAATATTTGAACCTTTGGTTCAAAGGCCTCTGGGGATGACTTCTTCTCCTTCACCAGCATCCACTTTTATTATGATTTCCAATTTCGTGGCCAAATTTATAGATTTGGAGATAGTTGGTGAGATAAGCTTATCCACTCTTCCCTATTCTCTGTTATGCTGTTCATGCATATTCAGCAAGGCATTCTGGAGGCAGCTGCTGCTTACATTGCCTGCTATAGGGACCTCCTATAGGGACCTCCTATAGGGACGCATGGCTGTGGTGGAATTGGCTAGAGTCCCACTCTTTCCCAGTGGAATCTTTATTGCATTGTTTACTGCAGAAACACTGCTACACACTGACACTCAAAGTCTCTCCAGCCCTGCTTCATCATCTTCCCAATGCTAATGCTAGCTGGAAAGAGGAAAAGGAGGGAAAGGATGGATATGTTGTGCACCTTTAAGTCAGTTTCGACTTATGGCTACCCTAAGGAGAACCTATCATGGTGTTTTCTTGGCAAGATGTATTCAGAGGAGATTTGCCATTTCCTTCTCCTAAGTCTGAGAGCATGTGACTTGCCCAACGTGATCAAATAGGTTTCAAGGCTAAGCTGGGAATCAAACTCTGATCTCTCGAAGTGTCGTCCAACATTCAAACCTTCTACAATTTCATCCTTGCAAGCGAGGTCAAATAATTGCATTGATTTTATCCCTGATTCACGAGAAAACAAATATCCCTCTACAATATTGTCCCCATATTTGAATGACACAAAGTATTGCAGAAAAAATTATTCTGCAAATCTTGCATTTTTTGCACAAAACTGTTTTTCTCTACAGAATAATTCTTCCACAACATTTCAGGCCATTTAAATTCTAGGGGAAAATGCAATGGATTCTTGTTCATGTATTGTTTTTCCACAACTGTCAGGAAACCAGTTTTTCAACCCAGGGATGAATAATTACAAATATTCTTTCCATCCCTATCATCAACCCAGGGAGACTGTGGGAGGAGAGGATAAAGCTGGATTACATATCCCCATCTCTCATTAACTTGTTCTTCTGCGTCACCATAAAACAGGGCAGGTTTTATAGCCCAGTTTTGAATTCCAAGGTACAGGTCTGGCACTCAGCAGCAACTGTCACTGTGAGACAATGTGAACTTTAAAGGAGCTATCCAAGGTGTTGAACCTATTTGGGAGATAGCTCCTATTGGGTATCTCCTTTACAGTTCAAACTGGATTCACTGGCCCACTGACTTGGAAGCCACTGGTCACCACTGCTGATATTTGCATGTAATAATAAAAAGGGAGTTTTTGAAGATGTGATGAATACATAATTGCCAGGATTCAACCCCAGGCAAGATGAAAGGAAAATAACTGAAAATGCACATATTTGAAATGACACTACCTTTCCTTACTGGCAGTCTGGATTTGGCACTTTTATTTGTATAAGAATTTCTCCCTCATGACATGGCAATTGATCCAGTGGATCTACTGTAATTGGGACAAACCATTGGATTTAAGCCATAATACTGCAGTGGGCATGACACAAGAGCCACTAGAAGGGGTTATCTTGGGTTATTACACAGTTCACAGATTGTTATAGCATTGCTTAAAACAGACATAAAGAGGTTCCTTTGCAAGGAAGATGCTCCAACAGGCAGATAGGCCACAATGAACTCCTTGGCACAACACCTAAACATTTTAAAGGATAAGGGGATGGGAATATGCCCTTTCCTTTGGGAACTCATGGGATTTGCCATAATCCCCTGAGCACTCCAGGGGGGTTGTGTTATAACTGCTATGCTTCCCTGGTTTCAGAGCTTCTAAAAGGAGGAGGTGGTGTTTTTATTTAGCTATTCAGACAACCTATATTTTAGTCATGTGTTTGGCTCCCTCAGGATGTGTGCATGTGTCTGGGACATGGTAGCCATATTCTTTGTGTTCTTCCTCACAAGAAGACAAAATAGAGGACTTTCTTTGCTGTGAGACATGAACTGCATCCATTATCCACCAGGAAGTCTTTTATACCGGTGGCTTTGTTTCATCTCAATGATCCTTGGATAATTTTGATGTTGTGGTCCTGATAAGCCCCCCACCCAGGTTAATACGGTACCCTTGAATATACATAGAGTTGGTCTTAAATGAACATTTTTATTTGGATAAATAGGTGAGTATAAATTTCATTGATAGGTTCGCAGTTGCTTTGTAGTTAAGACGCAATTCTCACGATCGGAAGATTGGAAGGTTAGCAGTTCGAGGCCCAAGTGCTGCATGATGGGGTGAGCTCCTATCACTTGACCCAGCTTCTGCCAACCCAGCAATTTGAAAGCATGCAAATGCAAGTAGATAAATAGGTACCACTTCTCAGTGGGAAGGTAATAGCATTTGGTGCAGTAGTGCTGGCCACATGGCCATGGGAGCTGTCCTCGGACAACACTGACTCTTTGGCTTAGCAATGGGGATGAGCACCACCCCCTACAGTCAGTTATGACTAGACATACATGTCAAGGGACTGCCTTTACCTTTTCAGCTTTCATTATCATGCTGCACGTTTCCATGGCCTATAATGACAAGTGTATGCCCTCATTCCAAGTCAATGAAAAGAGTCAGAACTAGAGGTAAAATATTTACCATAAGCAATAGATTCTGTTCTGGTTATTTGTGCTTTGGCTCACTCCTTTTAGGCATTTTCCTGTGGGGATTTATGTTTATGAAGCCTGACCCCTCTCTGTGTTGTTTACTCAGAAGTGTCAGTGATTTGAGTGACACTTACTCTGACATGAATAAATATGCCCAGGCTGACTGTCTTATACCCCAGACACCAGGTGTGATTCACCCCAAACAATCTTAGTTTATGACCAAAATAACTAGACATCCTTTTTGTTCCCTTTTTCCATCCTCCAAAGAGCTTCATTTCCCTCTCTTTTCCTTCCCTCTCCCTCTTTCTTTTTTCTTTCTCCACCTACAAATATTTCCTTTCTTTGTGCTGCGGATACATAATTACACATATTGTCTACCTTTGGGAAACACTGAAGCTGGTCAGATTTGTGGGGAGATGATCCCACCTCCCTATCAGAGATAGGCATCTGGGATTTGCTACAGCATGGATGCAAATCTACTGTTGGTTTTACCACCAGTCCACCTTCAGCTGCTCTGAGTTGGGGATGGAAAGAATATTGTAATTATTTACTTCCAACTTGAAAAATGGCTTATCCAGCAGTAAGAAAAAGACCACTGGGGAGAATAAAAGACCAACACGAGCTTTGCACAATTTTCTCTTGGTAATCAAGTATCCTCAAATGTTGCAGAGGAATTATTCTGTAGAGAATAATTTTTTAAAAATATATCATTTGTTTTCTGTACAGAAAAATGTTTGTTTGTTTTTTCCTCTGCTGAATAACTCCTCTACAACACATTGGGGTATTTGAATACATAGAGAATACTATGTTGGAATATTTGATTTCTCCAGAGTGGGAGAAAACTAATATAATGATTTGTACTCACATTTGAGTGAGAAATAGTCAATGATTTACCTCCGTGATCTGATTTGGCGTGGAGCTCTTCTGCTTGTGGACCAGAGGTTTGCCAGTAGCCATGCTTCCATTCACGTTTATGCAGCTTTGGGAAGGAATGGTGCTAAAAACCAGAACAGCTTCACCATCCCTGTTGCACCAGATCCACTATAGGGACCTGTTCCTTGCACTGGATGCAGGTAGATATTCTGGCAGCCCAGCCAGACTGATTGTCTTCCCATGGCCTCTATCCTCTTTTGCAAACTAGAGTGAGAGGTGCCAAAAATCCCAGCAGAAAAATTTTTTTACTCCTTTTCAGCTGCCTGTCTTGAGCACTAACAGCTGCTGCCACCCCCTGGTGCCTTAAATAGAGAAACGCATTTGAAACACAGCAGCTTGCCTGCTTTTATTGATTCCAGACTTTCTAAGAAAATACTCGGAGAGCCTATGCAGAAAGGAAAAAAGCGCAACAGCTAGACTCAAGCAAATTCACTTTCACCAATTTCCATTGAGTCCTTTCTTAATTAGTATCAAGGATTCAGAACCATAATAATTTTAGCCTGGAGTATCATTATCCAAAGGAATCTTGTAGCACATTTTACACTAAGGAGTTTTTCGCATTATTAAAAATAGTGACTTACACCTCCTGGGAAATGCTGCAGATTCTGCCAGGCGACTGCATCCCACCTAAATCCCGACTCCCAGCTGCACTCAGCTGGCCAATTTTTAAACCCAGGAGCTTCCCAGTTTTGAAAAACAGAGAAGCTGGGATTTAGGTGGGATGCAGTTAGGCAGTAGCATCAGTGGCATTTTCCATGCAACAACACCCAGCTGCATCCTACAAGCGACTCTATCCCAGGAGGGGTAAGTCACTTTTTTTAAATAATGCAATAAACACCTAACTGTGTGAAGGAAATTGTAGCATATGTTTTTTCTTAAACTTGATCGACTTTCTTCATGCATCTGAGGAAACAGACAAAGTCTGTGAAAGCTTATGCTATTATTCAGGAGTTATATTCAAAATTCTTAAAGTGCTTTAGCAGTATTACCCTGGTTAAGCATTAGGATCATTTTCTTTTATTGCTAGCATTCCTTTCCTCCTTGCTTGATCTCTCTTGAATCTGGATCCTGGAAACAATTGCCATGCTTCTTGGCAACAGCCATTTTAGTTAGTTCTAGCATAACACAAACACACATCCATGGAGAAATAAATTTCATATTAGAAAATACTGGGTCAATTTAAACGGACCTCAGAGGTGGAAGTAAAAGGTCCTTGGTAATGTTGGGATGGGGAAAATGTCATGTAAATGTTCAAAATAAAATCAGTCTGTACAGGAACAAAACCTGGGACTTTAAAAGGCATTTTTCTTGTCTGGAGAGGCTCTGAGAAGACTTGACTAGAAGTGGCCAGAGGTAATGAATGCCTTAGTGATTTGGTTCATTCTACTTATCAAACACCCCACTTTTCAAGGTAGCTATAACAAGATCCCAAAGGAGGGCACCTACAAATATCCTCGCAGCTTCATTCTGGATTAAAGAATTCTGAATGAAACATTTGATATGTCTAAGCAGAAACATGTGATAATTTGTTGATGTGCCATCTGATGACTGGCTGGGCACAGAGGAGAGCAGTACATTTTAGAAATTTGAGTCAAAAATTGACCCCAAAAACTGA
Source organism: Sceloporus undulatus (assembly GCF_019175285.1). NCBI lineage: Eukaryota > Metazoa > Chordata > Lepidosauria > Squamata > Phrynosomatidae > Sceloporus > Sceloporus undulatus. Next base: position 180,713,253 of record NC_056522.1, on the reverse strand, counting down.
GTCAACCTAACCATGGGTCAGTGTAAATACTATACTTTAACTCTTACCAAAAAAAAAAAAAAAAAAAAAAAGGTAAGATGAAAGGTAAGAGCGTAATCTGTCCTGGAATCACTGATTCCCCCTCTATTCTGTCATTTATCCTGTATTTAGTATAAGCACAAACACTTATGCCTGCTGAAATTTTGTAAGTTCTTTAGCATTGTTTTACTTTGCTTTTCTGCTGGAAACTTTGCTTTGTTACATGCCTCAAAGTTTGACTGTTCACCTATCCATGGGCCATATCAAAATCCATAATTTTGGCCCCAAAACCTGCCCTCGATTTATACGGAGGTTGACTTATGGTCGGGTATATACAGTAGGACCTAGTTCCTTTAGATTAATTGATCTAGTTCCTTTAGATTATTAGGTTGCAGTGTGCACATGCAATGGGGTACAATGGGGGTGGGTGACAGAGTGTTTGGTGCTGAGCCCATGCAGGCACCAAACAAAAGAGGGACTGAAGCATCTTCAACCATCTTATCTCACTTTACCAGCTTGAGTGGATCTGGAGAAGGAGCTGCCCTTGTCCATGGGCAGATACATTGTCCCTAAGGCCCTCTCTCTATATGGGAGTGAGTAAAATAACATTGTGCTCTGGAACAGAGATTGCAAGAATATTTGCAATTATTTGTTCATATGTTAAAAAGCAGGTTTCCCACCAGTCAGGAAACCCACTGAGAATAATAATAGGACAGTGAATATTTTGTGCTTGCAGATTGTGAAGGAATTATTGGGCAAATGGGAACATGGGTCCCACCCAAAAAACCCCATATTTTCTGTGTGGAAATTAGGTTTTCTGTGCAGAAAACACTTTTTCCTTCTCAGAAAATACATTTTCAGCACAGAAAAAACTTTTTCTTCTATGCAAAACATCTAACATGTTTTTTCTTGGCATAATAGTTCCTCTGCATTGGAGAATTAAAATACAAAGAGAATACTATGGAGGAATATTCCTTTTCTCCCCCAGAATGGGAAAATGAACAGCACTTGTTCATCCTTGCAAGCAAAGATAAAATAGTGGAGGAATTATACCCCTACTCTGGAGCCTCCTCAACTGCTTGAATATGGGTTAGCTGACTGGATCAGGAATCATTCCAGGACAGATTTGATGTTTGAAGACCTGCTGTGGTTACCTAAGCAAAATATAGAGGAGACATTCCTTCCCAGGTGTCACCTTAAAATTAGGAAAAAGTCTAGCTTTAAGCCAGAGAGCATTAGTTGAATATCAGGCACATTGCTGATCATCTAAGTTGGGCATCTGTGGCAGCTGCTGGAAGAAAATAAAATGCTCCTGTGGATGTCTGGCAGGCTGTACTAACCTTAAATCAACCTGACTGAAGCAACCAGAATTGACTTCTGGTTGCCACGTCTGCTTCTGAAATAATCAATAATTAAGAACCAAACTACCAACAAATCTTAAAAGAGAATCTTGACTCCAACAGCTAGTGAATTTGTGGGAATTAAATATGTATTATTTATCAATCAGCAATGATCCAGTGAATGTACTCTTGGTGGGCACAGCAGTTGAATTTGAGCTCCAATATGTACTTTTTGGGACTTCTCAGGTGGTGTCTGCATAGGCCAAAATATTCCAGGAGCAGCCCAGAGAATTCTACACTTGAAACTGCTCCAATGCCTCCATTACCTGGGGCCCTCTGTAGTGATGCTGAGCAGCTGTTCATGCCACTGATGCATCCATCACAAGGCTGGGCACTTCGTTCTGACCTCAGGGGAATTGTGATTTCTTCCAACTCTGTGATTCTATGATTCTAGGATGTGGGTGCAAAAAGCCATCCTGCATCATTCTAGGGGGCTCTGGATCTTCTGGGAAGTTCTGGAACAAAACATAACATTTAGAAATTTGTTTTAAGAGGTGTATACCATGGCTTTGGTGTCGTACCAGAACCGGGGATTGGGCTGTGCATCATCTGGACTGGATCCCAGGAGAATGGGGGGAGACTGTATTATTTGGCTCACGTGGACATGGCCTCTGTGGCCTGGTTTTTAAGTATCAGGTGATTTTTGAAGTGTTAATGCTTTTGAGGACAACCAGTGTTTTGGTGTTTTGTGTCTTTCTAAACTAAACTAACCACCATTTTCAGATATTTTGACTGGTGGGGATTGCACGACTCTCCAGATTTTGCTGGATTGCCACTCCCAGCTGCCATAGCCAGCCCAGGCCATGATGAGCAATGCTATTTGCAGTGCAAAAACATCTGCTGGGCCACTAGATTTCCACCTCCTCTGTCTCAACCTGCCCCAGTAATTTCTGCATCTTGAATAAGTGGAAAAGAGATGGGAAATTCTGAAACTTTTCATGAATAAAAACTTCTGTGTCCCCAAATGTACAGAAGAAGACATGTTGAATTTTTTGTTTATTTGCTTCTGTCCTGAACCAGTCTCCTAAAACTCTTGAGCATAAATATCTGCCAAAATGAAAACTAAAGCTACCTACTCATGTTCATTATCTCTCAGAAGAGCTACTTCTAAAGATACAGGAATTGAGTCCAGAATAAGACCCATGAGACTCGATCCAGACATGAAGTGTCTAGAGGTTCTCCTGCATCAAATTTCTACCCCAAAGCATCCTTGAAGTTACAGCTGCTCTAAGAACTTAGAAGTAACAAAATGTTCCTTCTGCTGCAAAGAATACACACACACACACACAATCTGCATTTATTCATTTTATCACCAAGCTTTAGTGCTCTTCAGAATCTGCACATTCAGGAGAATAATACATTCTTTCGTTAGGATTATGCAGCTCTTGTTCAAGACAAAATGTCAGTTCAGATCTGACTTGTGGTGTCGCCTATTAGCCAACTTTTGTTTTCTTTCTTTTTTTTTTAATTCTGTCATTTTTCTCTCTCTCGTGGATTGTATAATAGTGAAAACACAGATGCATGTTGCCAAGCCTTTAGAGCTTGCAGCACATAAGCTGTACACCATATTGAGCAAACACCTGGGGCATTCATTTAAAACCTTAATTCAGGCTGTTCACCTGTATTGCCAAATAAAACAGAAGCTTCTCTCAGGCAGTGTGGTATTCATTTAAACAGAGCTCCATCTGCAGGATTTTCAGGACTGCAAATGAAGGAGAGGATTGAGAGAGGAATGAAGCATCTTTAGAGCTCTAATTCCTATTTCAGGGCCTCCCCGCTCAGCCAGCATTAGGTATGAGTTCTAATTAACTAACATTTCATGAGCAACACTGACCCAAATCACTTTCCGATGGTCTGTGCCTTTACAAGGAGCTGTGGTTGTCTCCCCCCCCCCATCTTGTTTTGCTGATTCTCTCAGACATTTTGAGTAGTAATGGCCCCATTGACCCAAGAAATTGAAGGATCCTTTACCTTTTCACTCTGGCTAGCCCCTCTCCTCATTTTGGTTTCCTCTAATTGTTCTCACAGTCAGGACTGCTCAGCAGATGGTCTGAGATCCTTTTTGTCTTTTCAAAAGGTTTGTGTTTTTCCCATCTCATCAAGCATGGCTCAGTCATGTCTGAGTAATTAACTTAAGGCTTCTCAGCACTTGTACCTTAACCCACCAAGCCGGATTTCTAAAGACCTGAATTTGTTTTTTAATAAAGAGCTTGGAAAGAAAGACTTGGAAAGTCAGACCATGCTACTCATATTATTTAACAGTAGGAGCTACTTTTCCTCCCTCCAGAATCCTTATAAAATTGCCGACTTTTCTCTGTTTTGAGTGTTGGACTGAACTTTGGAGACCAGGGTCTGATGCCCCGTTCGGCCACGAAAACCACTGGGTGACTTGGGGGAACTCACACACTCTCAGCCTCAGTGGAAGGCAATGACACCCCTCCTCTGAATTAACCTTACCAATAAACCCCCATGGTAGATTTGCCTTCAGGTTGCTATAAGTCAGAAACGACTTGAAGGCACACAACAACAACAACAGCACTTATATATGTATATATTTGATGGCTGCTACAGTTTAATTGGAGGCTTCTAGTCTGAAATTAAACCACGTACCATCACATAAACACACAACGACCACAGAGTTTACTCATCCTTGACTAAGACAACACTGTGGATACAATTAACTACTATATTAACTGAGCATCTATCAAGTTTATCTGCCTCCCCTCCCATGTCTCTTCCCCTTTGTATTTTCTAAAACTAGCTTCTGAGCTTTATTTACAGATCAGAGCAGTTGAGATGAAAGCTTGATTAATTAACAGGAAAAGAAATTTGCATCCTGCTTTGGATCTGAGAGTGAACTGGGTTGTTGTTGTTTTCTACACATCCGCATAAGCACTTCTGGTTTTAATTTTTATTCATTATCTCTACAATTGTGGGAGGCAGGGAGGGAGCCTTTTAAGAAGTCTCTTCCTAATAAGACACTGGAGAAAGCAACTTCTGCGTGTGAAGCACAGATTTTATGTGGGATGTCAGCTACACTGTCAATGCCCTTGAGGACATTTTCCACATAACTGAATAATGTAGTTTTCTATTTTCCACTTGCAGCCAAGTGAGAGAACCCAAGTGTCAGGTGATATAAATACCATTAAATACCTGCTAATTTAGCTACACTGGAGATAAATATTTGGATATCATTAAAATTATTAGATGTAAATATATGAAATCATTCTTCAGGATAAGGACAAAAACAACCAATAAAAGGCGCCGTAGTCCTGTTCAGGAGTGGACACTACATGGGGCGCATATCATGAATTGGTCATGCATTACCTATGCATGGTAAACTCAGGGCTTGAACAGACAGGCCAAAATAAACCTGCTTCGGATCTTTTTGGAGGTATGCTCTTTAAATGATACATGTGTCCTAAGTGGTCAGAAGCCACGCCAAAGCCACACTCCAGTCCTAAGGTCTAGAGCGCAGCTTTGGCTCAACTTCTGTCCTCTTAAGATGCATGTGTTATTTAAAAAGCATACCTCCAAAGTTTTCCAAAAGTTACCTTTCTAGGGTATTTTAGAAGCACTTTGACAAGAAATTTTCCAGGCTTTTGGTATTCTTGTAATAATCCTTAGCTTCTTTTCTCAAAAAAAGTAACAGAAAGTACAGTCATCCCTCCATATTTGCGGCTTTGATATTTGCGGCTTTGATTATTCACGGATTTGATTAATATGTTCTCTCTAGGACTGTCTAGGTCCTCCAGTGCAACTCTGTGGTCAATGTTAACTAAAAGTTGCACTGAAAGACCATTTGTATCTACTCCAGTGCCATTCTATGGTGAGTGTATGTTGGACATTGACCACAGAGTTGCACTGGAGGACCTAGAGACTCCTAGAGAGGTGTCCTCTCAGGTAAAAACAGTGTTTTTGTTATTTGTGGTTTTTCCATATTCACGGAGGTCTTGTTCCCCTAACCCTAGCAAATATGGAGGGACAACTGTAATAAAAATAGCATGCCGTACAATAAATAACACAATGGAGAATACCGCACTGCGTTCTCAGAACGTTCTGAGAATGCGATGAGAACGGAACACATTTAAGAATACTGCATGTATGTGTTCCAATCGGGTTCTCGGAACGTTCTAAATGTGTTCTACATGTGTTCCAGGAGGGGACGGATTAAATGTGTTTCCAGCGAGCTGTAACGTTCTGAGAACGTTCCAACAGAGGTCTGTGCGGTATTCTTATCTGTTCTCAAATCCGTTCTCTCATTCCTCCGTCTCCTGATTGGCTGAAAGAATGACAGGCAGGGAGACAGGGAGGCGAGCCTTCTCCTCCTTCCCTCCAGGAAGGAACCCACAAAAGCTCCTCTGTTTGGAGCACCACACAAAAGCAAGCAAACTCCCAGAATTCCAAAGAGCCAGACCCTCTCCCTCTTGTTCTCTGCCCTGGTCCCCTGTTTCCCTCTCTCTTTCTCTCTCTTTCCCTCCTTTCCTCTTCTCTCCCTTGTCCCAACTTCCCTCCCTTCCTTCCCTCCTTCTTCCCCCCCCCTCACATACACACCTTCCCTCACTGCAGTCGCTCGCCTGCCTGCCTCCCTGCCTGTCATTCTTTCAGCCAATCAGAAGAGGGAGGAACGAGAGAATGGATTTCTCTCGGCTTGAATGGACCTTGGTGGAATATGTTCTGGGAACGGTTTCAAGAAAAAGAAAGCGCTGTGCAGTAAAATGTGTTCCAATCACGTTCTGATCACGTTCCAGTTTACTCAATGCGGTAATATCCGTTCCAGGAACGTTCTCATCACGTTACGATGCAGAACGTTCTGAGAACAATATGCAATAATCTCCAATATGTTACCTATTCAACGTTGTAATAGATAATGGCAACCTGTAATGAATTGTTTTATTCATCACACATAAATGACGGATTTTAGTGCAATTACCATAGTTTTCTGTCTTTAAGGGAAAATAATTTGCATGCCTAATACTCTGAACCTTCAAACAGATATACAGAATCTGTGTAACAGAATGCAATCTAGGCACATCTACTCAAAAGTAAATCACATTAAATTCAAAGGGACTAATTGCCCACAGACAAATAGAAGTGGCTATTGGAATGAGGCCTTAACAGAGCATGAAACCTTCTTAGTGTTTGACTTGTGGGTGGTCAAAGGACTGTACAGAATTCCATTTATTTCCATTTCCCTTTACTTTTTTTACCTTTTCAGTACAGATGGGTGGGTTGCGGAGGGAAAGGGTTTGTTTTCTAGATGAGTCTGTGTGTCACTGATGTGCCCTTAAGACTCTGGACAATTATGGTAAACTGTTTTCATGGTTTCCTCTTTTGTATTTAAACTTTAAAGAAGCATTGGGAGAGGCGGTTTGGGTTTGTTTTTTGTTTTGTTTTGTTTTGTTTTGCATGCATTGTTTTTTCCCTCTTTATTTTTATATGATCCTTGAAAAAGAAAAGACAAGAAAAGCAGCCTTGACTATTATTATGCTTTCTAGAAGAAGAAAAAAACCCAAAACAACAAATTGCAAAACTAAAAACTAAATGCAAAGAGCAAATTGCTTCTGCTCACCAAATTGCAGCAAACATGTCTACTGGTGACTGGAAACGGACCAGTTTTGTGTGTATGTGAGTTGTGGCTATAAAAATCAATGAACAAACACATTAGATCATATAGTATTTTAAGGCTGCATGGTTTAGTGACAATTTCTGTCTCCTTCCACATCTTCTTCCTTTCTTTTTGGGTGCTTTTCAGCTTCATTATAAATACTGACCGACCTATACCCTCCAACATTTCGCATATGAAGACTTGGATGTTTCTAGCTAACAACATCAGAGTGGGGTAAAGATGGCAAAAGTTACTAATGAGAAAGGTCACCCAGTTGTTTTATTTTAACCTACTGGGAACAGCAAAATTTCCTCTCCTCCCTGATAAGTTAGCTGAGTGCAAACTACTTTTGTACTCTGAATCCAGTTTGCAACAATTGAAGTAAGCCGAGGACAAAGGAACAAATGGGGAAGGAGAAAGAAACTGGGAAATTTCAAAAGCAGCTGAAAAATTAATTGGGACACTCCCTGCCAAATGGGGACAACTGGAAGATATAGAGTGAATATTGCTCTAATGGTAGCGCTGATGCTGGTGAACAAAATAAATAAATAAGTAGTGCAGCTTTTGCGCACACCGCTTTCACTCTAGGCAGGCTGCAGTTGGATCCCACAGATTCTTCTTTGTTGAAATGTCTTGAGTTCCTTCATAGAATAAGGTTTGTCCTTGACTCAGATGGCCATTAACTCAGAGCCGCAGCCAAGGGATAAGAAGTAATGCCTGCGAGCTGCCTAGAGTAATGTGGGGCAAATGCCACATACCCTGGGGAAATGCCACAAAATGTAATGAGCCCAAAAGAGTGCAAACAGTAGAAATTTACAATTGAAATAGCTTGGTCCATTTTCCCCTGACAAAATAACACAAACTGGCTTTTATTCCATTTATTCTGCTAGGATCAACAAAGCCAATGCCTTAGGCAAAACAATGCAGTTTAAATGAACACTGAGATTATTTCTCAGTGTAAACTCAAATTAGCTGAATGTCTCCAACGGCATAAATCTTGCACAGTGAAAAGCTATATTCTGCCAAGTGTCACTTAACCCTGCAATTTCTCTGTGCTTGTTTGATGAGTGTCTGAACAATATTCAGCAAGTCTGCTAAATCTAGAACTGTCTATGACTTTTTAAAAAAAGAAAATGAAGGGCAGGAAAACCTGCCCTAGGTAGGGGCATGCAAACCTTACTGGACTTATTTATATTGTTTTGTGTTTTATATTGTTTTAAACTTTTAAACTTGATTTTAATTGTATTCCAACGTAATATCTCGTGTTTAAAAAGGGATGTAAATACCATCTTCCACTTCACAGAGCACTGTTGTCTTTTCAAGTGACTCCTGTCATCTCATAATATGTCCAAAATATGATAGCCTCAGCTTAGTCATGCTGGCTCTTAATGAGAATTCAAGATTAGACTTGTCCTTAGACCTATTTAATTTGTCTTTTTGGCAGTTCAGAGCATCCATAGTACTTTCCTCCACCAATACTGTTTCAACTGTTTTAACAACATAAAATAGATTATTTATAAAACATATTCAGGGGCAGCAATGTTGGCCATATAGCAAAACGCAATAACATCCCAAATCCCCAAAACAGACAACCAAACAACCAAAATGCATTAAACGAGAGCATTTCTAAAGACCAGGGTATAAATACAATAAATAAATGAATAAAACATGAAGCAGACTTTCAAAGCTCCACTTCATCAGGCAAAGGTATTTTTTAAAAAATCACACAGGAGAAAATAAAATAAGTTGTTTGCAACTTATGGCAACCCTAAGGAGAACCTATCAAAGGGTTTTCTTGTTAAGAGTTCTTCAAAGGTGGTTTGCCATTGCCTTGCTCGGAGGTGGAGAGTGTGTGATCTGCCCAAGAAAGGAACCATCATTTTAATTTCTCACCATGTCTCAGCACTCAAGAGCATTGTGGAAAATGCTCAAGGCACCACTGGCATACAGCTGTAGTCCAGAACTGTAACTCCTTAGGCCTTATCTGCACTGACCAGGATACTCCAGGAGCATCCTGGAGTATCTTGGCCCCACAACTGCCCTGTTCTGCCCCCATTACATTGGCCTCAGTTTCCACACAGCCATGGCTGTCTACACAGTAGTCCCTGAAGCACTGGACATGCCAGGCAGCCCAGTGGGACACCCATGGAAATAGCTGCCGCAGAAAGAAAATGGAAACGAACCAGAAGAACAAGTAGGCTTTTTTAGTTTGTATTAATTTTGTTATGCCATGGTTCTGGTGCAAGAGGCTCCAGAAATCATCTGGACTACCTGTATCAGAACCAGGGCTTTGGGTGTGTATCATTCAAACTGGACGATGCCAGAATGGGGCAGGGGGAGGCAGGCCTTTTAGCCCATACAGAAAAGGCCTCAATCATACTTTGGCATTGGGGACCCCACTGATATAGGCAGGGAAGTTACAAGATGGCACTTTGCTAAGAGCTACCTCAAACCTGGAACTGACCTTGGCTTTTCCCACTGAGGGTTGGGTTTTGCTGAAATTTCATCAGTGAAATTCATCAGTGAAATAGTGTGTTTGTTTGCAGTAGTGTGCTTATTTGGTGAGAGCTGTTGCCTCCTTTACGTGCATATTTTATAGGCTGAAGTCTTGGCTCTCTCTTGGCATTGTTACTCTTGCAGGTGGTGGTTAGAAATCTCTATGCACTGGTTTCCTGGTAAGTGTCAGTGTCCAACAAAAAGACAGGCACTTGCTCCAAAGAGTTTTCTATCAAAAATCTCAACACTTATAATTAAATCACCATTACATGGGTGCTGCTGTTGAAGTCCGAAAGGCTCTGTGCTTATTAGAAGTCTCTGAAAGGAAGAACTAAAGGCAGAGAAAGATTCCTTAGGCCTGATATGAAAATCATTTTTGCATTGTGCTCTGGAGGGATGGCCTTTGCTAGCAAACTGCACTATATCATCAGAAAACTGGTGCACATGATCAAAGCTGCAGAGCTCCGAGGACTGTGCTTTGATGATGAATGGCACAAAGTGCTCTTACATGGACTCACTCAGGGGAATGTAATACTGTGTACAGTAGGAGATCTATATCACCTGAACTCTTTATCATTTCCTTCTGTTATCTGTAAAATTCTTTCATGTTTTGGCTGGGGAAGGAAACTCATTAGTCACAGGCAGAAAACTTTAGCTTAAGCAGAAATAAAATGAACTCAGCTCTTTATGTTTACTCATAAAAAAAAAAAGCTCTCCCATCGAGCAGGGTCCTCTCTTTTATTCTTTCCCCCTCCAAGCATAATGTGAGGTTTTTCATTTTGTTTTCAGACATCCATATTTCTCATTGTCCTATAAGGGTTTAGACTGATGCCTGGAATAGATTTGTAGCTGAAGAAGCTATTGAACTAATGGAATAATCTGAGCATTTTATTGGAAAGTGCACTGTGAAAAGATCAGCCGTCAAATTTAATGGTTTATCTAAGTTCTATGAAGTTTACAGGATATGAACTTGTCCCTCAACAAGTCAGTATTGCACTTCCTTCCAACCTGCCTACTTTGTGTGGTGTTGTCTTAATGGAAGGATAAGGAATCATATCAAGATTGGAAAACAGTTGTCGTGTACCACAACAACCTGTGTGTCCAAGTGACCCTTCTACCCCTGGCCAGAGGCCTGGCTTCACACCAGGAAAGGGAAGGAAGAATAAAATGCTCTCTGACATTGCCTGCAAATGCTGGTCGAGAGGCTCCAGCTTGGCATGTTGCTCTCCTTCTGAAATCTCAGTTGGAAGGCACATAGAGATAATCCAAGATGTTATTTCCACTCATTGATCTGAGGCAGCTCTCCCTTCATACCCCACCCTGGGAGCTTACAAGCTGGGATGGCAACTGTAGCAGATCCAGCAACCAGTTTTCTTCCCCAGGATGCTCTGGAGGAAACAGTAAGGTGCAAGCCCACTTCTGGTTTTGAAAATGTTAAATGCTGAACAGTGTATGGATCACTACTCTAGGAAGCTTTCAGAAGAGGATATTCAAAACTCAATTTCTGCAATGCACTTTACATAGGGCTATCCTTGTACCTAGTCCGGAAACTACAGTTAGTACAAAACATGCCAGCCAGACTGATCACTGGTAAAAATAGAAGGGATCATATTACACCTATTCTGAAATCTCTTCACTGGCTCCCTATTGGTTTCCAGGCACAGTACAAGATGTTGGTGATTACCTTTAAAGCCCTAAATGGCTTGGGTCCAATCTATATAAGGGATTGCCTACTTCCGTACAATCCGCCCTGCACTCTCAGGTCCTCTGGAAGGAATTTATTGCAACCCATAAAAACCAGACTAATGGCAACCTCCCAGAAGATGTTCTCCACTGCCGCTCCCAAACTATGGAACGTCTTGCCGGAGGAGATCTGTCAAATAACCAGTCTAGACAGCTTCAAAAAAGCTGTCAAGATGGATGTCTTCTGGCAGGCCTTCCCAGAATAGTTCAATCTAATTTCTCTACTCTCCCTACTTTATGTAACCACTGCCTCTACTAGAAAATTGCTGTCATTTTAACAGTTTAAATTTTTAAACTGTATTGTATTTAATCCTGTTTTAAGGGGGGGTGTCAATTTATTTATTGAGAGTATGTATTATTCCAATATATTCTAGTCATGTAAGCCACCATGATTGCTGCAGCAGAAAGGCGGGGTGTAAGAATAAAGTTTATTATTTATTTATTATTCTCCCTCTATCCAGGAGACAGTGGCAGTGAAGGGAGTGTGAAAAGATCCAGGGCTATGCAAACAGGTTTTTTTTTGGGGGGGGGGGGGCTGTATGTGATGGCCCAAGGGACTCACTTTGCTCACTCCCTATAAGGGAAGACGGAGGATCTTAAGTAAGGGTCAGGGACTCCAGAGTATTTGTGAGCCAGACTTTTACCCCCTGTGGTCTGGCTTAGGCCCATCAGTTGGAGGTTTCCCCTACTGCTCACCACATTCAATTATTAACATCAGGACTTGTTACAGAACTATATGTAACTGTATTTAATTAATTTAGTCCATAATCAGCATGGCAGGCAATCTTTGAATCAAGTATTGCTTGTTTCTGAGTGTCAAACAGACTTCCTACAGTTTTTTGTGGGTTTTTCAGGCTGTGTGGCCATATTCTACAAGAGTTTCTTCCTGATGTTAACCCACAAAAAACCATGGATGCTGGCCATGAAAGCCTTAAACTCCCCACAGTTTGGGAAGATGTTTCTAGAATGGTTCTTCAGGTAGAGGGTGTCAGGAGTAAATTGAAGTGAAGAACATAGAAAGCCCACAGCATCTCCAGCATCTTGATACCAGTTCTCAGATTATTTGATCATCTAGTCTCTGTGGCCTGTTACACACTGCCAAAATAAAGCTACTTCAGATCTCTTTGGAGGTGTGCTATTTAAATGATACATGGGTCCTAAGAGTCTGGAGGTTGCGCCAAAGCCACACTCCAATCGTAAGCACTGAAGTGCGGCTTTGGTGCAGCTTCCGGATTCTTTGGATGCATGCATCATTTAAACAGCATACCTCCAAAGAGACCCGAAGCAGCTTTATTTTGGCAGTCTGTAACAGGCCTGTGTTTCCATCAAGCAGCATTTCTCCATGGTCTCCAGCATATACCTTTGTCATCATGTACTCCCTAATCTCTAGTTTGACTGGAGATATTGGGGGCTGAACATGAGACACTCTGCATACAAATCACATTATCAGGCTTTGAGACAGGGTTCCTCCTAGGTATCTGAGTTATGCTTACACAAAATCAGGTAACTTAGTTAGGGTTTCAGATGCATCCCTTATGAGAATGAGTAAAATGCCCTTTGCTAGTTTGCAGTTATATAGAGAATATGATGTTTTGAATCAGCCAAACTTCATGTAAAAAAACTGATAGTGATCATTTGCCACAAGTCCAGCTGCACTTTCTTACTTTCCCTTAAATCCTCTAGCCTTGAGGGGGCAGATCAATTTCTCTTAAAAATTCAAAATATGAATTTACTAAAAGTGTATCAAATAACTGAGCATAGCTATGACCAGAAGGTTTAAATACAGAGACCTTGTCTGATTTAATTTGTTCTCTTTGAAGTTCAATGTTTCCACTGTTGTCCTACAGTATGATGAAAATCCGAGAGCGAGTTGAAATGGGAGATGTGGATGACTCTGTAGCCTAAATCTCCTGATGACATATTCTAGAAGTTCATATAGGTGTTGAAAATCAGGGATGGCAATCTCTATATTTCCACTCCCCAAACAACAGCCAAATTTCACGAGACTTTAGATTCAGAAACGACTACAACAATCTAAACAAAATGCCTTTCAGCTCCATCCCTGCAAGGCAGTTCAGCAAAACGTCATGGTCAACGATTCTGAAAAGCCACTATATGGAGGAAGAGCATCAACAAGGCCAAGATTATCTGGTTTTATAGTGCTGTACACTTGTTCATTAAATGAAGACATATTTAATGAAATTTAATAAACCTTAATTTAAATAGTGTAAATGACAATCCTAGACATATTTACTCCACTGAACTAAATTCACCTGAGTTAGTGGAATTTTCACTGGGTGAGTGGAATAAATTCACTTGAGTTAGTGGGATGTGGTGGCTCAGTGGTTAAGATGCTAACTGAAAGATCGGCAGGATGGCAATTCAAGGCCCAAGTGCCGCAGGATGGATTGAGCTCCTGTCACTAGTCCCAGCTTCTGCCAACCTAGCAGGTTGAACGCATGTAAAAGTGCAAGTAGATAAATAGGTAACAGCATTCTGTGCAGTCATGCTGGTCATACGATCACAGAGTTGTCTTTGACAATGCTAGCTTAGTAACTGCACCATCCCCTACAGTCGGACAAGACTTGACAACCTTGGCAAAGGGGAACCCTTTACCATTAGTGGAATTTACTACCCAGCAAAGGGTCACCGTGGATCAAGATCAACTTGAGGGCGGTTAACAACAACAAAAAAGGTTTAGGATTTTTGAAGGCAACTTAAGTGTGAGTTCTAATAAGAAGGAAGCCAGTAGTGCTTGATGGGACAGGATTGCTAGCTAAAACATACACTCAAACAAAAGCAGCACTTAAATAATCGCAGCCATTGATGCTACTCTGAATCCTTTATTGGCTGAATCCCTGTTGGTTTTCTCTCTGTGTCTCCCCTTCACTCACCCCTCCCTGTCTCCCTAGCTATTTCGTGTGACCCCGTGAAAGGGCCTACCAAGGGATTAACCCACTTTGCATTCTTTTTTAAGGCTTCAGCAATTCCCTTGAAAGCAAAAATGCTGAGGCAGTTGTGGAAAGTCTGTGATAATCACAGTCCTCAGCCCTGACCTTGGCTGCAAGAAATGACTGGAGATCTGTTAACGGAACATTGTGATGTATTCTGTATCTCAGCCTTCAATTAAAATCTGTCTGTGGAAGGAAATAATGATTTGCGCTGGATATTCTGGCCAAATTGAGAGGGAGAGAGAGAAGTGGTTCTTGGTGCCTGGCTTTTTATTCTGCTATTTCCAGCACTAGTGAGGAAATGAAAAACCCCAGCCATGCTGTTTGCCTGAATTAGGGAAGTGCTCTATATCATGCCTCCCTTCTTTCAAACTTTATTTAGCTTGAGGACTTTTAATATGCCTTTAAAGTGAATTTTATGCCCATCTAATGGGATAAAGGGCTTCCATTTCTGCCAGCTACTGAAGTTATTCATGTAGTTCAGATTTTGAAAGCTTGTCCCTTTGATCAGTGAGGTCAAACTCTTCTAACAACTTATGTTGAAAATTGTTACAGAAGGAATAATAGCTTATTCACATGTTACTCGTAATGATATACTTCAGGGAACGATTCCCAGTGATGCTTTTAATAGCATTTTGGAACCTTGGCAGGGATCCCAAAATTTGGCAATGAATGAGTGACAGGAATCCCCAGCAGAAAGACTTAGTGATGGCTGCCTTGTGTTTATCCCTGGATGCATGCTGTGAATGTACTAGCACAGATCCCACCATATGTCAGGGTTACCTTAATGCCATCTGCCCCCATTGCTCAATCCTTCCTCTTATCTAATAGGTGGTCCATAGTTGATGCTCCACAGCCAGCATTTCTCCAAGCTCACTGACATAGAAAATCAAGTGACAACAAGCAATAGCAAGTGACAAGGCCTAGCAAAGTGACCCCCTTCACCAATTTAAAACTCAAGTAGACGGGCAAATAAGTCAAAACCAGGCTCTGTGTGCAGCCTTACATTCTCAGTGCAGTGCAGCCTAATATAACAAATATTTACTGAATTTGATGTGTGGAATTTGTACATTTTTTACACACTGCACAGTTATAGCAGGTTGACACCACTTTAAGTATCGGTGGTGTCAAACTGCTATAACTCTGCAGTATGCGGGGGGAAATGTACAAATTCCACGCAGCAAATTCAGTAAATATTTATTATATTAGGCCCAGCACTGAGAATGTAAGGCTATGGAATCCTTGTATTGTGGTTTGGTGAAGTACAACTCTCTAGGATACTCCTCTGAACTGTAGCATCAGAAATCACTGGCAAACAACTCAGTGCCTCTCAAAATTAAAAAATGCAGGATTCTCCAGGCTGGGTCCCTGACAATTAAAATGGTATCAAACTGCTATAACTATGTAGTGTAGATATGCCCCATGATTTTACACCTAATCAGTTGTTCTTCTCTCCTTGGAGAAGCCCATGGAGGTCTGATAATCTCTAGCAGCCCCAATTCTGAATCTAAGCACTGCCAGACAATAGGAGTGAAGAGGCTATAGGTTGTTCCACCAAAAACAAACAAACAAACAAACAAAAACATTACTTATCATGTGGCATGGTTAAGATGAACATACCCTTTATGAGGCAAAAGGAAGAAGGATATCCTCCGTATTTCAATGATTCCTAAAGGTCACAATGAATCTCTGGGACATCCACCCACCTACTTCCATATTGCTTGCAATTCAGCAGTTCCATTTAATCCCACAGAACCCAGCCACTAAAATGTAGAATTTTGCGGAATGGATCTAAGCCTCAAAACCTATTCCCACATTTCCCAGAATGATGACAATGGACAACACTGTGGCTACAGCACTTCCATTGGTGCTTGCCAGGGTCCCTGTCCTTCCTTTTTAAAGGTGATAAAGATTTACAAGACAAATGATAAAGAAAGGTTTCTAGCTCAATTGATCTCTCTAGAGTTTGTCTTTGTAGCATCTATTATACCTCACCCAATTGTACTATGTTTCATAATCCATTAACGGTTTCATCCGCAGCCTTTTAAATATTTGTCATGCTATCTGATGAACAATTTGACTACGTATCTGAAAGGCAAAATGTTGAGACTCACCAACTGGATGGTCACCTCATCTCCTGCACCCACCAATAAATTTTGGCATTTAATTTATTGCGTTTTGAAAGCCAAGACCATAACTTATAATACTGGCCACATGTATTCATTTTTTTTTTATTTCCAGCCATATTAAAATAAATAGTAGCAATACCAGTTCAATGGATTGCAGACTGTCTCAAATTTTGCCCTTCAGGAAACTAAGAAAATAGAGGTGGGCAACTGTATGGGAGGCAGCTGACATTTTGCCCCAGACACTCCCATGCATTGCATCGCCACTTGAACACCTTCATTTTCTTCTACAGTCCCTCTCAGAGTGGCAACCAAAAGTGATGTTGTACTCCTTCCTATCACCATTTTGAGAGAGTATGCAGCAAAATGGATGGTAGTGGTTTCTTCTTCTTCTGGAAGTTCTGAGGGTGGAGTAGTGCTTTCTTGTGTTTTCATACTTTGGGTGGGGGTCTGTGTGGTTATTGAATGGTAATTGCCTGTTAATTGTGGCAATATTTCTTTTTATAAAATTAGAAGGACTTGAAGGGATTGGTGAAGATCTTCAGGAGCGCCCAAAGTCAGGTCTAGGGGCTATTACAGCCCATGGTCCGCACTTTCCTTACCTCTGTTTTAAAATATGTAAAGTGAATATGACTTCAAACTAGAGATTTGCATCAGATGATGGCAATGTAGACTGTACACCATTACTGTTGTTGTTTACTTTAACTGGCATTGTTTCATCGTATAGCATCCTGGGGTTTGTAGTTTTGTGATGCACCAGAACTCTTTGGTAGAGAAGGTTGAAGACCTTGTAAAACTAAATGATTCCATAGGATAAAGCTACAATACTTAAAGTGGTGTCAAAGTGCATTATTTCTATGGTGTAGATGCACCCTGAGAAGAGAGTAAAGATACGGTTTGGGATGACATTGATTTCACCTTGCTACTTGGCACTGGAGTGAGTGTAATAATCAGAGGTTTAGATTCATATGCTTAGGATGGTGAATTGACTTGTCCAAATCTCTTAGGTTACAATCAGATTCTTGAAGGGCTGCTTTTGGAGAGGTTTCAGAAATTCTTGTCTTGACATCATGAAGCTGTAGAGTAAAAGCCACACTTCTATTGTGACTCCATTGCATTGGTACCTGTTATCTTTCTTAACTCAATTAAAGTTTTTGAACTGAAGCCTGACATAGCCTGAGGCTTGCATACTTGAGGGAACATCTCCATTTAAATACACCTTTGTTTCTTTAGATACACAGAGGTGCCTGTTTTTTGTTGTTGTTTTTTTTTGTTTTTGTTTTTGTCTGAGATAAGGCATGGTCTTGTAGGCCTGTGCATTTTCTATGGTGTCACCCACATTTTAGAATGCTTTGTTCACTTATTTTTCAGCCTTTTCCCATAAGGTGAAAAATGTGGCTCTTCCACATTTGGCTGACTGTTTTTTGCCTGTGCATTTCTATTCCTCCTTAAATTTATTTGAATTTTTTCCTGATTGCTTTTAAATTATAATTTCCCTAGTTTTGCTTTATTGTTTCTTTGTATTATGTAGTTTTTAGATTGTTTTATTGTGAAATGTATGCATCATGTGCCTCTTGGTACCAGAGAATATGATTTTTTTAAAAAAGAAATACTCCACACTAAACCCTTATCAGAGTTCCAACAGTGAGCTCAGTCTTTGGTGATAAAAATGCACTGGAAATGGGGTTTATATTAATCATAATTTCTGCATTGCCATATCTTCTCAACATTTGATAGATTAAAAGAGGTACACCTGTTTTCTGTTATGAACAATGATTTGAAACCGCAGTAACTAATTAAACCAAAGGAAGCAGATGCCTTCCTCTGGGATCTCTTTCAAAATAATTTTAAAAATATGTTTGAATGTGCATTTTCCTACAGATCAAACAATACTATTCAACACTCAGTTGTGGGCATTTCCCAGATGGAGTATTATATCAGAAATATTAATATGTACTAGAAGAGGCCATATTGTGCCATTTGGCAAATAAGCCCCAATTGTGAGACAACCATGATATGAAGTTGATATTGTCATCCCTGGCCAATAGAGATGCAGTTCTTTACTAATTTACTTCTTAAAGGAAGCAACAAGTAATTTTAGACATTTTCTTCTCACTATGTGAAAACTATAGTCTTCAAAGGCTAATTTTGTTCAAAATGTGCACATTGTGGTTTTGCACAGAAATATAATATTTTCAAGGATGGCTGCTTCTCCACTGCAGAAATAATGCACTTTGGACTGAATAGATTAAAAATTGGGGTCTCTTCTAACTCTATGATGCTATGAAATCTCCCATAAATCAAGGCACTTGCTATAAAGTTCCTTGAAAGAATATCTATGAGAGGAATATACCATCACACTTTTGAGCCAACTTAATCAGGGCAAGGTCTTTGAAGTAACACTGCAGTGGGATGTGGGAAATCACTTCATACTGCATGGAGATTTTTCACCTTTTCACCAATTGGCAATTTATCCATTTCAATGTTATGCCTCTTAACAGTGCCATTAAATTTAGCAACCATAACAAACATTGCTGTCACTGTGGCCACTCAAATGAGACACTCCCACACATGCTCTGTAACTGTCCCTCACACACAACAGCCTGGAAACACCAGCATGGCACAGTGATGAACTAAGTGGCCAAAGCCATCCCATCTCAATGGCTACCATTTCCTTAAACTGAACTGTGCCTTGGACAGGTAGCCAGCTGAGGCCAGATATAGTCATTCCAGATGAAAACCAAAAGAAGATAACCATTATGGACATCACGATCCCCTTTGAGAACATGAAACCAGGCTAGAGACTGTAAACACCAGAAACACACCCCTCTGGTTGATGTACTGAGACAAACGAGTGTAAGGTCTTCATCCATCTGTTACTTGTTGGAGCCCTGGGTGTCTGAGATCTGGCAAATGAGCTTGTGAGTTTGTGGGCTTGGAAAGCACTATGGACAACTCGTGCACAGGCTAATGGTGTCAGATATCATTAGATGGTCTCAAGACATCTACGTTACTAACATTTCAGGCCACTACCAGTATGAGGAGTCAGTTCTGTAGAGAGGGAATCATGATAAACTCAGAAATAATTTCTATTTCCTTTTTTGATATGCAACTGTCTGGATATATTAGTGATTTTGTAATCTAAAATTGAAATATATTTTTGGTCTCTTTAGTATGCACTTTATCTTTTAAAATATCTTTTAACAATTTAATCTGTCCTAGGAATGAAATTTGTTTTGTATTTACTATTTATATACTATTATATTATTTATATTTGCAATTGTATTCTTTGCATCTGATATAATCTGATATATATTATTTATTGTCCCTGTGTTAAATTGGATATACAAATATTTGCTAATAAAAGGATGAATATGTTCTGGTCCATATCACCACGTTCACATATTTGACCGTTCCATTTTATTGTTGTGTGTGTGTGGGGGGGGGGGGTCTGCATAAGGATTCAGATTGAAAGGCATATTTTTAAATGTATTTCCTAAACACATCTAAGCATGAAGTGCATTTTCTCTCAAACAATTTTAAAATGCATTTTGATGCATTTTCAAGCGGAGAGTAGTGGCTGATCATTTTGGCAGTGGATAATTAAGTTCCCATCTGCACATTCCTGTGGGAAGTGCAGGTAAGGTCACTTCATGCCAGAATTTTCAAGGACCAGATTCCTTAAGCATCCCTATTTCCTGATTCTTCTTCAGACTATTGAAACACATTCACACACACACTGCCAGAATTGTGTTGGTGGCTTATGAATGAATGTTCAAAGTGGTTGGACATTTCTGTATCATGCAGAATGGCCATATTCACTTCAAGATTACATAAGAGGAGTTGTACACAAGATACCATTGCAGATGGTTGTGCATTGTGCACAGCTGCAGATGGCTGCACAAACATGTTGCACATTATTATGCATTACATATCACTGCATATTACCCACTATGCATAGAGATGTGCATGTGCCTTTTCTTGCACATTTGGTTTTGCAGTGTTGTAGTTCACTAGTGCAGTGGTGTTGTGCAATTGCCACATAGCTCCACCTCCTCAGTGTATGATCATGGTCATATATAGTGTCAATAGTTCTAAAAAAATCTACTGTACAGTAATGTACTTTGAAGATGAATTAGGAAAATCTCTCTCTCTCTCTCTCGCTCTCTCTCTCTCTCTCTCTCTCTCTCACACACACACACACACACAGAGTCTCATGTACACCCCAACATACTTTGATTCAGCACAACCAAAGAAAGTGGAAGCCAAAATGTTTTCCTGTAGCATTTCAATATTTCTGTTTTATTAGTATAGGTGTTACACACTGGCACATATACATGCATACATACATACATGCATGGGACCAAATTAAAAATTTATCGCAAGTCTGCCATAAAACCAAGAGCCTATTCAGCTGTAATGCCCTACCTACCCATCAAGGATTTGACAGGCAGATTAAAGGAACACTTCTTTGACCAAATGTGCACAGAAATGTGCCTGGATAGCAAAAACAAAGGCAGTCAAAGTGCTGACAAAGTGGACGATTTGAATGCATTAGGTATTACATAACATAAATGAGATGCCCTCAAGCTCATAAAAGGAACATGACAAGCTGTGTTAGGTGTTCCCACCTATTTGCGGACTGGAATATTGATTTAGCTGGGTGTGGTGGGTCTTAAATCAACATGGCTAGTTTGTAACTGAGCTATGGGGTGAAACAACACTTGGAACCATAATATTAAGCAGCAGAAGGATAATCTAATAAAAGATCATATGCCTCCCCCTAACTTCTTCATACCAGAGTCTTGCTAAGTAGTTGCTCTACTGGGGGCTGAAGAGGAAACCAGATTTCAGTCACAAGGAGCTGTCAAAACAAAGTCTGCTACTGAAGAAGACGGCAGATTTCCAAGAATAGGTGTGGGTTTTTCTTTCCCCAGTGTGTGCCCAAAGGTCTAGCAGTGGAAGTAAGCTCAGCTTCCACTTATTAGTCAGCACCTACTGGGAACATTTGTAAAGTCATTTGAAACAGAAAAGGCAAAGAAAAATGTATCTTTCATTAGTTATTCATGGACAATGAGGAATATTTTGGCCCTAAAAATATTCTTGCTTTTGCCTAAGGTTGCAGTGACCGGTACCTATCACTGGCTTAAGGGATGCCATTTGCCAAACAACATTTAGGATTCCTTTGAGAGATTACGAAATTACCAGCCATACAGTTGCTATAGTCTGGCTATGAAGTGTGACCAAAGATGTTCCAAGCACAAATCTTTTCTTATCCTGGTACCTATCCATAGGCTTTTGGTTTGGCAAATTGCTACCCCTATAGTCTGTGACTATTGTAAGGAATGCTAAGGAAAGGTACATGAAGTGCATTTGAAATGAGTTATTAATGCTTAGTAATATCAATAGGTGTACAGTTGCCCCCACTATCTACCATCCACCATTCATGACTTGGAAATATCCCCCCGCCTGCAAATAAAATTCAAAAAAGCAAACCTTGATTTAAGGGGCACAATTTTATTACCCCATTGTATATAATGGGACTTGAGCATTCACAGATTTGGGGAGGTGGGGTTCCTTTCCTGAAATGCAGTATTCATTGGTATTCATTGGCAATCTCCCAGCAGACCAAACATTTTGAGATGATACAGCTGGGCAATGTTGTGGGTATCTTAATTACAACACTTGCAAAAGTGTGACCACTGTTTGTTATGAAAATGAGCTGCAGCAAGCTTTGGCCTTGAGTGCTTTTTCTCCCCTTCTCTAGCCCAGCACCAAAGAGGAACCTAGGAGCTTTGCTTCTCCTTTTTTATGAACTGACAGTGAAAACCAACAACAATAGTAGATGCAACCTGAAATTCAGTCCAAACAAGATGAAGATACTGTTTGTGTCTGGGTAGCTGAATGGTGTTTACCTTGTTTTGGAGGATGCTGCATTCTTTGTAAAGTTTGGGGTTGCCTCTGAAGTTATCCCTACTCACTAGAGCACAAGAAGGAATTGTGCAGCTCTTCTGATGTTGCTGGACTGAAAGTCCCGGCACACCTCAGGCAGCACAGCAAATGGTGACAAATGCAGGAAGGTATAGTCCAAAAACATCCAGAGGGGCATATGATTCCCAGTCTCACCTCTCATACTTATTTACCCAGGACGTAAGGTCCTTATTTGAGGCCTCCTCCAAGTAACATATCTATAGAATGTCCTCACATTTGCCTCGTGATCTTTACAGTGCCTGGTGAATACATTTTTCAAATTTCCTCTGGTGTTTTTGAACACTTTCATATCTTGCCACATACCTGCTACTAATTTTATTTTACTATTTTTTTTAAATGTGCTAGTGCAGGCTTTCTCACAACATTTACACATCCTGTTTTATTGCCATTTTAATTGGTTTCGTGTGTGTGTGTGTGTGTGTGTGTGTGTGTGTGTACACACCAGCTAGGAAACTATGGTTATTAAACAGATTAAAGTGTAATAAATGCAGGAATAAATAAATAATTGAGTTGCTGATGGTAACAGCAGGTGGTACCATGTATCTTGTACTCTAGCCTTTGGCTTTACATCCAGCCAAAGGCTTCCAGCATTATTCTCCTCTCTCAGATAGGAATGGTGTGCTGCTCTTAAAAAAAGGAGTGATACCAAGTTCTAGTTGTTTGTTTGTTACCACACAATGGTTAAGAAAGTCTTATCTACTCTATGGGGACCATACCATGGTGAAGGAAGAAGCTGATAGATTTGTTCCAAAGCCAACACAATCAGTATTCACACTAGTTGTTAGGAATTCCATGAGCCAGATTTCCAGATTCCATTAATTCCCCTGTAGCCTCCTCACCCCTGGTGTCAGATGAGAATCTGTCAACAGCTTTGCCATGTACACATGAAAATCTGTCACTTCTGACTGCTAAGATATTGCTGTGGGCAAGCTACTTCTGGAACGGAATAGGTACAATGCCTAGGACTTCAAATTCAGGGGTGGGGAGAGGCAGTCACTGACTAGATGAGCTGTGCAGAGCAAGAAGGGCATGGTTGTTGTTGGATGTCTGAACTGGCATTGTGAGCTTCATCAGGGTAGTCACACATGGGCTCTCCCTAATTTGTCTCTCCCTCCCTTGTGCCTTGCCAGTGGGGTAGTCACTTATATATTGCCACCAATGTGCATAAAATTTCCATAAACTTCTGCATTTTTCATAGAATAATGAAATAACTATATTCATACTCTAAGTGGAAATCCAGTGCGGAGGAGACTGTGACTTGTCTGCTATCCAGGTGAGATAGATGAGCAAATTCAAGGGGCTCACTCTTCCTTTTCATGGGCTTTTCTCCTCGAAGCAGACATGAAAGGGAGAGCCCTTCTAATAATGGATATAGTGAAACAGGGGACTGTCACCTAATGGCTCTTCAAAACAGAGGACTGCCCTTTGTTAAACAGGACACATGGTCACCCTACTTAACATTTCCACATTGTGACAAAACATTAAGCGGACTGTAATGGTTATGGCTATGTAGATTTTAAACATGCTGTTTTAAGAGAGATTTTGTTTTATTAAACTACAGTGCATAAAAACACGTCTTTTCCTTGAGAGGTACTATTCATATTAAGCAGGTTGGTGGTGCTTTTTAAAAGAAATAAGCTTAGTTAAGCTAGAAATGAAATCTCATATAATACATGGAGATGATTTCTGTTTTAAATGAATTGTTGTTCAGTTGTCGAGCATGGAAAAGGAGATGAGAAACAGCTCTTACCGAGTTCCCTTTATTCAGCAACATCAATCCCCACTTTTGCAACATTAAAATGTTACACCCAGCAAAGACTGTGTGAATCTTGCACAGTTGGAGGCTTAAAACAGAGTGATGATACTGTACCTGACTAGTTATTATGCAGTGAATTAGCCTTTTATAGAAATAGGCTCTCAGAATTCTCTCTGGTGATACATGCTTTAAATAGGAAGGAGTTTATGTAATAGTTTCTGAGAGTTACTTGTGATTATCTGAAGGTGGTGATGGTGGTGGGGAAACCTTCACACTGCTTTCTCATTTCCAATATTTTAACAAAATTCAATACGCCCGAAAGGTCAGTTAGTTATTTATAGCCTACCTTAAGTCTGCCATGCTCCCTGGAAACTTATTACTTTGTCCCTCTTCAGATTTACAAAATTGGACTGCAGACCTACACTCAGCCAAATATACTCCAGAAAGAAATTGTATAATTTCCCAGTTGCTGTTTTAACATTTTCATTGTTTTAACAATGATTGTGACTGGGATTCGGAGAGATTTTTCCTTAGCATTAAAGAACAATTCCTTATCATGTATTGTTGTTCCCCATCGGTATAGTAGGGCCTTCATTAAAAGATATAGTTTGAGTGTTTATTGAGAAATGGACTGCAAATTGAAGCTTCTGCAATAAGCTTCCAACTCTGCAGGCATCCCTAATAGACAGAGCTTTCTGCTAACCTTTCACCAATTCCTTCATCTGCACTGCATAATACACTGATTGCCGCTAGATGAAATATGTCTTGTTATATATTGAACAGGGGCCATTATTGGTTATCAACTCGGCTTGCCCCATCTTCTGTCAAGTATTATACTAAGGATGGCGATTAACTAAAAATGTATGGCCAGAATCCTCTATGGCAGTTGTGAATGCATAAACTAGGGGTATGCTCTTGTGAGTGCTTTGTGTTCACAATCCCTATGAAGCCCCTATTGAAGCAGCTGACTGACATTCCCACCTTGCGTGGGTGATCTCCAACACATTTCTCATCCTCTCCGCAAAAGTGAATGTGCAAGGTTGAAAAGAAATGAACACAAGAAGCAGAATTCAAAAAGGAAATACCCTTACATGGGTTCAAAGCAACTCTACCCTTGCACTCTAGAAGGCAATAAACTTAGTGGTAGTCTGAATATTATTTTAAACAGTGAAGGACAGAGTGGCTCTGTCTTAAAAGCCATTATCTATAGATAGATAGATGAGAGACCCACTCTATCCCTCAGCCTAATGAATAATACTCATGCTATCCTACCAACAATATCCAAACCCTTGTAGGCTGCAAGGGTTACATTTTCTTTGATCCCCTACCAGGGCATTTCATTTTTGAATCCAGGAAAGCTTGTCACAAAGATGCTTGCAACAGTAGCAGTCACTTATTCATCTGGAATAAGATGAATGGGAAAGTTATTTTTCAGTTTAAACTAATTTACTCTTTTAAAATCACGAACAATCAAATCATGTACTGAAATGAGTGAAAGTTCCTACATCCACTTGCATTTAATCAAATCCTTAATGTTGTATGGGCACATTCACATGCACATATCATTTCTTAAATGGACCTAGTATTGGCACAGGCTATATTTGAAATGCACTGAAATCCCCCTTAACCAGCATAAAAACAAGTGTAATAATAGTTCAATAAGTTCTATACCTAAAAATAAATAAATAAATACATTTCTTGTTAAAATATCCAAGATGGAAATCTGCATCTGTAAAAAACAAACAAACAAACAACGCCCCCTTCCCCCCCAAAAAACTACCTGATGAGGTGAGAGAAGGTAGTAGAGGAAGAGGGACACATGGAGAAACAACAGAAGAAAGAATCACATGAGACTACGGACATATTTAAGAGTGGGAAGAACATACAGAAAAGAGGAACAAAACAGAGCAATTGGACAGAATGACATGCCAAGAAGCACAGTAATAAGAAACTAAGGGGCTCGACAGATTGCCCCTAAATGGTGGGCTGGAGCCGCCTATTTTTGCTCCTGAGGGAGCCCGCAGCAACCAAACCATGTGGGCTCCCTCTGCCGTAAAAAGAACCTGCTGAAAGCAGGTTCTCTTTGCAGCACGCGGCCGCCACCATGAGTGTGCCATTGGTGCACTGTGACGTGTCAATGGTGCAAGCGCGGTGCCATGAAATGCGGATGCTGCACCAAACTTGTGTCATCATGGCACCCCCTGTATGGATGGGAGGCCTCCATGATGGCGCCACCACTGCCGCACATTAGGGTTTTGGAGCATGTGGACGCTGCGCACTCCCAAACCTTAGAATTGGCACCAGGATGGCACTTCCCGCCCGTTTCTACCGGGATCGTACAAGCCATTGTTTTCTCTATTATCATGTATGGTTCTGAGAACTGGTCAGGGAGGAAAGCAAATAGGAAGAAAATCAATTCATTTCAGATGTGCTAGAGAAGAGTGCTGAGGATACCATGGGCAGCCAAAAAGACAAACAAATGGGTCCTAGAACAGATCAAGCCTGAAATCTCCCTGGAAGCCAAGATGATATAATTGAGGCCATCATACTTTGGTCATGTCATGAGAAAGAATGACTCATTGGAAAAGACAATAATGCTAGGAAATGAGGAAGGCCACATGCTAGATGAATGAACTCTATTAAGGAGCTCATGGGCATGAATTTAAAGGACATAAACAGAGCAATGGAAAATAGGAAGTCTTGGAGATGTCTCATCCACGGGGTCGACATGAGTCGCAATTGACTCCTGGGCAGTTAACAACAACAACAACAACAACAATGGCCAAATAGTGGCTGGGGGAATCTGGGGCAACCAATGTCATTCTCTGAGACCTTCAGAGGGTCTCAAGGAGGAGGCCTTTTTTGCTGTGCATAGGCCAAAGCTTCTTGGCTGCGTTGGCCTGACCCAGCCACAACATGACCATGTTGAGTGAAGGCCTGCAAGGACAGTACTGCCTTGAGGGAGCTTTACACTCAACCTCCTCAGTTTAAATTTCACTGGGAGAAAAAGTATGTTTCATTTTGACTGCCCCCTTATAAATACTATTAATAATAACACTTGTTTCACATCTCTAGTTCCCTTTCTTTAATATGCCAGTAAATCAATTGGCTGCTAAAGCAAGTTGAACACAAGACTTTGATCTGTTAGCATCTTTTGAACTGGTACTGTTTTGTCTCAGAAAAAAAATCAATGGTATAAATTATTAAAATACTATTAATTCAGGGATGCAGAGGTGAACGGAATTCTGAATTCTCCATTAGCACCCATAGTTACTTCAGAATGGAGTTTATCACACACCTTCAGTTCTGTCATGCTCCCGTCACCCCAGCATCATCGATCTGCGACGAGAGCCTCCTGGTGGGATCACGGATGGTGCTATTAAAGGGGAACGCTTCCGCTTTTGTCATGGAAGCATTCTCGTAATTGTTTTTAAAAAGGACCTTTTTTAATAACGGATCAAATCATTATTTTAAAAAGGGCCCTTTTTAAAACAATTATGAGAACGTTTCCATGACAAAAACGGAAACCTTCCCCTTTAATAGTGCCATCCGCGATCCCACCAGGAGGCTCCCATCGCTGATTGATGATGCTGAGGCAACAAGAGCATGGCAGAACTAAATGTGTGTGATAAACTCCAATGGCTGGAAATAATGTGAGGGTATTAAAGGGGTGTAATAAATTTGCACTAAGGTATCTTGCCCATGCTAACAACCCTTTTTGATTCAGCAGAACCATATAGAGGCCATTGTAGTGGTCTAATCAGGAATGTATCAGTGCATGGACTACAGTGGCAAAGTTATCCTTGTCCAGGAACATTGTGACTGTTGGACCAGTCAAAGGTGGCCCTAAGCACATCTATGGAGTCACCTGGACTGAGAGGTCCAGAAGACGAAAGAGGGAAACACTCTTCAGTTTTTGGTGTAGGTCACTACCAAGGCAACCAAAGTTGTTTCCATTCTATAGTCAGGCCTGAAACCAGATTGGAATGAATGTAGATAATCCATTTTGTCCAGGAACCCCTGGAGCAGAGAAACCACCACATACTGTTGAACCTTGCTGCATAAAGTGATGTTGGAGAGGGCCTGGCAATTTTCTAATATTGGAGGGAGAGAGGATCAGGAAGAGTTTTTCCCCCCAGTAAAGGCCTCACCATATCCTCTTTTGGGCAGGCTGGATCCCTCTCTTGCAGCAATGAGGTATTCACTGGTCTTTTTACACATTCAGACAGTCTCCTCCTGAGTTCTTTTATAAGTCAGGAAGGGTAAGAATCCAGTAAATATGTGGTGGCTCTCACCTGTGGTTCTCACCTTTACTTATCATTCAAAATCAGTATGCTAGTAGATGCTACTGTACCTAAATTACTCCTGCTTGGCTTCATCCACCCATGACCGAGGCTAAATTAACAGGGACTCTGCAGCAACAAATATTCAGTGTTGTATCCAGACTGGAATGCCTGGTTTGTAACTTCTTCAACCACCCAGAGTCTCAAAAGTTGGTGCATGTTCAGGATTGGTGTTGAGAACAATAAGTCATGAGTTGTTACCTGGATGTCATGCAAAGCTTTTGCTGCTTGGAGATTTCCTAGTTAGTTTAGCTTCTCCCATTAGTAGTGAACCAACATTGGACAGGCACCATGCACCAGCTCATTGTTGCTCCTCATTTTCTATATCTTGGGTCAGTGGCTAGAATCCTATTGGTGTACCACACTAGTGGTTACACTTTTTCAAGTGTGACCCAGTGTTCTGAGGGAAGGCAGGTAAAATCGGTCAGCTCTGAGCAACCTATTTCTCCAATGCCTTACTTTGATCATGGTCATTTCCCACCTGCTGCCACTGCCTAAAATGGCATAATTATGCCAGTGATGTTCACCAGCAGGATTCCAAATATATCTGACTTTGTATTAATAATAAAACTAGCTACACAGCAACCATGTGAATATTGCAAAAAGAAAAATGTTCCCCATGAGTTTATCATTGCAATAGAAATTTCCAAATCCTCTCACTTAGTTACTCAATTGATACTTCTCTGATGAAAGATTTAGCATATGCTCACAGTCTTGAAGAGAAAAAGAACAAAGGAATTTGCATTATGCCTCCTTGTGCTATTCAAACATACTGGAGAGGGAGGGAAGGAATCAGAAAAAATATCTATTTTGTATATATTTTACTGTTGCTTTTTTTAAAAAACAAAAGGACAAAGTGTTCCAGAACAGCTTTATAGGTTACAAAAGCACTTGTTTTGTGCTGGCTGTTTTTGTGTTTGTGTGGAGCAAGTTAGGATAAGGCACAAGTACTCTTATTACGGTTTTAACATCTCACATAAAGAAAGAATAAAGCTGAATATTATCCTTTATTGGAGGCATGGGTGGCTGATGTTGCTGGTGGCTTAAATGTTCGTGGAGTAGTGAGTGGCCAGAAAACATTACCACTTCAGCTGTGGATGAACATGTGTTTACAGGTTCCAACTTCAAGGAAACATGTTTTGGGAAATATGATCAGCTTAATGTATATGCCTAGCCCTTCTTCATACACTGATTTTTCCCTTTTGTTATTTTCTTCTCTCTCTCTCTCTCTCTCTTTTTTTCTCTTTGTTTGCATTGTGATCATTTTAAAAATTCAGATTAAAAAAAAAAACCCACTCTATAGCAGTTTATACTTCCATTTTACCAATCTGCTCCAGGTACTGGTATGAAGGAGCTCTTCTAGGTAGTCTTGGGTGTTTTGCCTTAAGGCTCAGAACCTTTGGACATTTCAGGCAAATGGAATGGTGAATGCTTTTATTTCCAACCTTGGAGTATTAATCTTTACTGTCACAGTAAAAGTACTTGGGATTTAACCATGTTTACCCCCAGTTAGATTCCACATTGCAGGAATATAATTTAAAGTACATGTTTTGTTATTGTTGTTTGTTGTTAATTGCCATCAAGTCGCTTTGACTTATGGCAACCTCATGAATGAGAGACATCCAAGTGACCCTGCTATCAACAGTCTTGCTCAGGTCTTGCAGATTCAGGGCTATGGCAGCCTTAATTGAGTCTATCCAACTGGAATATGGTCTTCCTCATTATTGTCTTTTCTAGTGAGTCATGTCTTGGCATGATATGGACAAAGTACAACAGTTTCATTTTGATCATCATAGTTTCTAGGGAGAGGTCAGATCTGATTTGCTCTAGGACTTGATTGTTTGTTGTTGTTGTTTTAGCAGGCGACAATAGCCATTGAACCATTCTCTAGCACCACATTTCAAATGAACTGATTTTCTTCCTACCAGCTTTCTTCACTGTACAACTTTTACAATCATAAATAGAAACGTACAAATGACCCTAAAACTCACTTTAAAAACCAGTCAGGTCTCTGGAGCAGCAGAGGTCTTCAAGGAGCAGAAGCAGAGACTCCTTCAGGGACCTGTCAGAACTTTTCATTGCCGTTTCACTCACTGGCAGGAAGGGGCTGGTTGGGGATGCAATGGATTAGAGGTTAGGCTGATGATCTGAAGATCAGACGGTTGGCAGTTCAAGGCCTGAGTGCTGCATGATGGGGTGAGCTCCTGTCACTAGTCTCAGATTTTGCCAACCTAGCAGTTTGAATGCATGCAAAGGCAAGTAGATAAATAGGTACCACTTCTCAGTGGGAAGGTAACAGAGTTCGGTACAGTCATGCTGGCCACATGGCCACCAGAGTAGTCCTCGGACAATGCTAGCTCTTTGGCTTAGTAACGGAGATGAGCACCACCCCCTACAGTTACGACTAGACTACTTTTACCTTTCAGGGGTTGGATGGGGAGTTAAGGTGTAGCTATGACATCGTGGCTACATGTTTGATGCAGGATCTCAGCTGATGTGTGGTAATATATCCACCCAAAAGAAATAACCACTGAAAATGACCACCTTATATAACACCACCATGAAGATCAGAATGCAAAGGGATCTTGTAGCACCTTTGAGATTAACTGAAAGAAAGAAGTTGGTACCATGAGTTTTCATAGACTTGAGCCTACTTCCTTAGATGCTAATTTTTCAGACTAACACAGTTATGCCTTTGAATTCTACCACCAACAGGCAAAGTTATCTATATTATTGATGTTGTTGTGTGCCTTCAGGTCATTTCTGACTTGTGGCAATTATAGATTTCTTCCTAAAAATATGTAATGGTGTCCAGCATACCCAAAGTTTCAATTTCAAGTAGTTTTCAGTCTAAAGAGGTTTTAGATATTGAAGCTAGGACAGTATTCCATTGGTTGATTTGTATAGGACAATCTAACTCTGTATTCCACTCAGTTCTAATAACATTAACACAACAAAGTACTTTGCAACAAACAATTGTAAATTAGATTGCCGGGTTTCTGTTCCTCTGAAGATATGATCAGTGCTTCCAGTACAGCAGGAGAGGTTGAAGCACTCAGAGTTGGTGGTCAATATATGCACATGAAAAGATGGTGCAGTTCTAAATATTGCCATAGTGCCTCCATGGATTATTAATAGGTGTCAGTTTTGTGCAAATTCAGAACTTCTGTGCATCAAAGAGTCCAGTGTGTTGAAACAGCAAAGAAAGTTATTGAGAACACATAGTCAGAAATTCACCGTTCAGCGTTTATGCCAGGACTGCCCATTCCAAGCCAAAAAATACATTAAAAACACAATTTTGTCTTCCGGAGCTTGCCGTCTGTGTGAGTTCAAGTTTGTGGGTGGCAAGCCCACAGATG
Organism: Sceloporus undulatus; assembly: GCF_019175285.1. NCBI lineage: Eukaryota > Metazoa > Chordata > Lepidosauria > Squamata > Phrynosomatidae > Sceloporus > Sceloporus undulatus. The sequence goes on along the minus strand of NC_056522.1, from coordinate 180,681,462 downwards.
GCGTGGGCAGACTGTAGGTTATGGATGCCAACTTGGAAGTTAAAATACTTGTAAAGAACTTTAAAAATCATTCAGTGGAAATACTTTCAGCTCTATTTTCCCAAGTACTTGGCCTATAAGCAAAATGTCTTGCCTTTGAAGTTCTTTCTGTGCCATAACCACTACACAGCAAGCGAAGGAGAAGCCCAACTACCTGTGCTTGTTCTGAGTTTCCTATAAGAAGAAGAATTGGTGGAATCAATACATATGTGGGTCAGTGGATGGGAACTTTCTCCCTTTCTCATTTTGCCAGAACATTAGCGCTGCAGATGCTCCTCCAATTTTTTAAAAAGACTTACCACTGTCTGTTGTGTTCATTCCTTTAAAAAAATTCCTATGGTTATGTTTCCCATTCCATTCTGTCTTGTCCCCATTCTGGACATTAAATGACAGATTAAATGAAAACACTGACTGCCATTTGTTAACGGTTTCCCCATGCTTTAGTGCCTGACCCTAACCCAAGGTGAACAATTCTTTCAGATCTAAAGATTTAAACAAGTCTAACTTATGTCATCTTACAGAGTGATCAAGCCAAGCCTCCTAAGAGACATATTCAGCTCCAAGAGAGTTAACATTCTAATTAAAAAATAAAGGGCTGCCCTTTTTTTTTTTTAATGAATGTCTGTTCTTGGCAAACTATGCTTGGCTCCAAAAGCCAGCACTTAACAGATCCAGAGACATAGAAGCTTATGTCGTGGCAGGTTCAAATTCCTTTCAAATCTTCATCCTATGCTTTTCTATTTCATCCCATTCTACTTAAATGTCAGGTTTTTGATCAAGGTAAAACATTCCCAATTAGCATACTGAAACTTTTTGTCGATAATGAAGCTACATTCAGTGGCCATATGCAAAATATATGCTCATTTTTCCCTCTTAGAAGTTCTTTCATAGGCTAATAAGAATGCTAATAAGAAGCCATTTGCTCATTCATCCTAGGGAAGAAAAGTGCTGCATTGCCCCAGAGCTCATAGTACCTGCTAAAAGAAGGCTGATAACAGCTATATAGGCAGTGCAACAAGAATTAGAATGATAGAATCTGACATCTGCCTACAGAATGTATCCAGGAAGTCAAGCCAAGTGTTATCACTGTTGTTTCATAGAAAACTTCCAAAACTGAGTCTTCATGCATTTTCATTTTGCTCGAAACTCTGCAGCAAACAATGTATGTCAAGCATCTACACATGACTCAAAAAGTATATCCTTCAATTCTGCCTGACCACCATTGTAAAAGAATAGAAACTATCCTTGGCAGGAAGACAAGTCACTATAGCTGGGGTTAGAATGACTTTATCATTTATTTCTAGTAGGTGACAAATTTGGTTTTTCATGTGAGTAGTAGCAGGTCTTTCCATTCAGTGGCTTTCTCTTATTAACAGTGAAGTCACAGTTTTGTAGATCAATGGGAAGAGAAGAAATGGCCATCTGCAGCAAATAGAGTTTTGAACCACTGACCATAAGAATTAAAGCACATAATATTCTAGTGCTTGCAATGATGTGGTGGGATCCTTGGATTGCTGTGACTTCCAGCAGTCCAACAGAATCAGCTTCCCCTCTGTAGCCACATCAGGTGCAGTAAAAATGAGAATCAGGTGCTGTTAAAACAGTTGAAAATACATCTACATTCATGTTTTCTTCCTCAAATAACAAAACCAAATATCCAAGAAGAGGCTCCAAATCATTTGTTTCCAAGATTGCTCAGGGAGAAATATCAGTTTGTGTTTCCCCATTATTTCTATGATTCGGGAGATATGTCTTATGATACAAACTAAAAAGTGCAAAATTAAGCCCACCTTCAAAAGGTGCATCCCTCTGAGTGAGAAACAGAATGGTAATGGCTCCCATATATATTTCTTAAATATAGTATTGCTTTTCTGAAAGTAGACTTGAGGTATATGTAATGGGATACTTTAGAGAACATACAATATTCACAGTAAAACATTCATACCAAGCATACTAACCTTACCCAGAATAGCCCACCTATCCAATTCCAGAGATATCTGAGCAAGCCATGTAGGCCAATTCAGTCAAATCATTTAAGTATGAGCCCAAGGAACCACACTACCCTGATGTGTAATATCTTCTGTATACAAATGAAACTGCCAGTTGGTGAACAACCCAGATGGACTATTAGCACCAAGACACACAACCTCATATTTAGACCAATTAACAGAATAGTTAGAAAAGGACCCAAAGCTATTCATTATTTTTATCAACTGTGGTAAGACATATTCTGACCTAAAACAAGCAACAAGTTATATTCATGTTTTCCATGTGTACATGTAGAAATTGATAGATGTTGCCTAGTGGAACATGGTTCCAGACATAAGGAAAATATCAGAGGAGGGGGAACAAATGCCTTTCATATACCTGTCCTTAGATGATAAAAGTCAGAAAGTATCACATTTCAACCTAGGAGACATGTTTAAAAAAATCAAAATTCATTTCAGAAATTCTGGCAGCCTACCAGATTCCATAAAAAAAAAATAAACTGGCAATTAATTTTGTCAAATACTGTTTGAACAACAAATGAAATAATGGCAGAAGGGTCACGTCTTCTAGCACTTCAAGCAGTCAAATTTGTGACTAATCTTAGATTATTAGCTTATAATGTATTTAAAGATAACTTTTGTGAACAAACACATTTTCACAAAAATATCTCCGATTGTCAAAAAAAGATTACAAAATGTAAGAAAATTATTGCCCCCACACCTAGCACATTGAAAACCTTTGAAATTGTTTATTCTTGCACTTGAACACAATTAGTGAAGATTTATATCCTTACATAAGACACTTGAAAGTGCATCTGTTGGGTCATGAAACTGATGGTTCTATATTCCTCTTAAGACCCATTACAAGAACAAATGCACCTCAGCTTAAGAATAACCACTTTTGCAAGGCTTATTGTGCACACAAGTGCACACAAGCTATGTTTACATTTTAATATGTGAGCAAGTAAATTATACAGAACTACAAAAAAATGCACCCAAACACACTTTGGTCAATGGAGAAAGATTCCAATTAGATAACATGTGTAAATACTTATGCACATTCTGAAAAGTACACTTTAAAAATTTCACCCAAATTTCCATGCAAAATCCCTCACAAACTCTCACAACCCGATATAAAACAAGGGTGAGAAGATAGAAAGAATTGCAGTTAATGAGATAGGTTCACTTTTCTAACCTCAAAATAAGTCCCCACAAATGTGGAGCAACTTATAAATATGCAACAGGCAATGCACCATGCATTCAATGACCAGGTCACATCTCCTCCCCATATTATTTACCAGTCTTCTATGCCATAAATCTAATTCCCATGCTGTTAGACTACATCTCCAGGACACTGTTTATGCTTCTGTTCTATACAAATACTGCTGGACCTAAGAACACAATATGCACATAGGGCGAGTTTGGGAGCATCCCCTTTACTTTTTTAATATTATTTTTTAATATGACTTACAGTGTATACTGTAAGTCAATTCTCCTTTATTTGTCATTGTTTATAATTGGGGTGGCAGCATATTTACAATTAGCCAGTGCCTTACTAACAGACAGAAAGATTCACATTCACATTCCACAATACACAGAGCTTTCTGCTTTATATTTTATGCTTTACAAACCCACTATTTACATTTTCAGGTCTTATCTTAAATTACATATTATCCAAATCAGCACACAGCCTCTATCACTGTACTCTTTCTCTATATGGAAAAAGGAAGGCCAAGTACGAAGAGCCTGTGATTTCACTCTACAACCAATGAATGCGGGTGTTTCCGATGAGCGTGCATTCTATGTGCCTTAAAGTTGTTTCTGAGGTGAACCAAACCTATCATGTGGTTTTCTTAGCAAGATTTGTTCAGAGGAGGTTTGCACTTGCCTTCTTCTGAGGCTGAGAGAGTGTAACTTGGCCAAGGTCACCAAGTGAGTTTCCATGGCTGAGCTGGGAATCAAACCCTGGACTCCAGAGTCACTATGCCACACTGGCTCCTTGTTTCAAATGTAGTTGTTTATTTTTCTTGTCTCTTCCATGTAAAGGACATGTAGAGCTGAGATTACTCACTAGACCTCTCTTGATTGTGCTAGAATGTGGTTGAGTTTTAAACAAAGCCAGTTCATTGCCTTCAGGAATTTTGGTAAACTTAGAGGCTGTACAGATGGGCGGCATCCAGCCGCGCCTTTAGTGGCCAGATCGATGCTGGGGGGAAATGGCCTATAGAGAGCACAAAAAGGAGCTGGAAAAATGCTCCTTTTTTGTGCCCTCTGAAGGGGGTTATAACCGCAGTGGCGTGGTGTTCTGATGCCCTTTTGGCATGTCATCATCTAAATGCAGTGCCAGGGTCACGCTATGATGCCAACATGCCATCTAGAAGGGCGCGCAGCACCATGACGCAATGGGGGCAGAGTCACAGCGTCCAGCATGCGGACACTGTGCCATGGCTCCACCTATAGACCGGCACAAAGTGCCAGTCTGTATAACCCCTTACTCTTACTCCTACAAAAATCCTTCTTTACAATCAGCAAGTGAGATCCATTAAATGTCTATTGAAAGTTTCTCTCAATGTGCCCATTTGCACCTGCAAGGTGTCATTCCATTGTACGTCCTATATGTGTCTAGCACACCATAAAAATACACCAGTGTTGTTATGCTGGATCCCACAATCACACAGGTGTCTATGGAATAGGTGCCACAACATCAGCTCATTCATTTAACATCAGTCAGTTAGGTAATCCACCCCACCAAGTCAAAAAAGAAATGAGTACTAAGTGTGTTCTTGCTAATTGGATGCAGTAGGGATAACATTTATGCAACCTCCAAGAAAGAGAACTACTTGCACAAAAATTCTTAGGCTGGTATTGTGCCCCAAGAGGCTTCAGTAGTATATTGTTTTTGTTGGAGTTAGTGTAAAAAAAGGAGCCTCGCAAATCTGAGCAGAGCCAGGCAATCTGCCAGCCTCTGAGGCCAGAGTGTGGAATCTAGTGTGGAAAATATAAAACCAGAGCCTTGTCAAACTGTCTGGTAGGGCCAGAATAGGAGCAGCAGCAGATAGGAATGGAATGAGAGAAACAGAGAGATAGGGGCAGTGAAGAACAGAGTAATGGAAAAGCTCTGAATATGGACTTTGGTTTGAAGAGAGCTGAGGAAAGAGTTCAGGATAAGTATTACTTTGTTTTAAACTGGGGTGTTACAGTATACAGCATAACCCATAGATTCAACTAACTTGATGGCACATCTATTTTCTATATCTCAGTTCAGATGTTCTAGTTTAATAATTAATAACAAGGACCACTCACTGATTACCATGCTGAACTCAGGGGTCAATATGCTTGTCCATTATAAGTGTCACCTTGATGCCTAAGACTCAGACCCATTCTAGGACCAGGTCACGCCTGCTCCCCATATTATTTCCCGGTCCTCTGCTTCCTAAATCTAATTCCCTATGCTGTTAGATTTAGATTTAGACCACTTCTCTAGGACACTGTTTTTGAACTCTGTTCTGCACAGATATACTGGACCTAAGAACATAGTATGTGCATAGGGAATAGTTTTAAGAGTAAAAAGTGTATTAAGGGTAAAAAGGCAGAGGGGGAGTTCTAGGAACCCAAGGCTTAGAATTGCAGGGCCAACTTGGATAGGAGATTCTATCACAATTATATATGGAGAGTGGAATTCAGAATCAGATCCTTCCCTGTTTCTCATAAGTAGTTAATAATTGTTCCATTTACAAAGTTATCATAGCAACTTAAACCAATAGCAACCATGAGGGCAGTGTCTCTGCTAGGTACCTTCAGCTCTTTGTAAAAGTGTTCCATTCAGATTTTCTGGAGAGGAAGGAACTGGCAAAACCACCTCTGAGTGGTTTGTCTAAGAAGCCCCTATGGAATCCATGGGGTCACCATAAGATGACAAGTGACTTGCAGGAACACACATATACTCATTATTGTCAGTTGGAAAGAATGCATAAGAACCAGTTACTATTTTAATGTTTGCATTCATAAAAACATATTGGTTGATTAAGTAAAGTATAACTGAATATTTTCTTTGGTTAGCACCAAATGTCACATCTTTGTCGTGCGTCATAATTGTATTCAGTAAGGAGGAATTCACACTTATTTATTGACCTTAATGTCATTTAGAAAGTTAATGCATGCACTTGTCTTTAATATATCAAGGCTGTATAATTAAAGTCATGTTTGCATATTTTCAAAGGTGAACACGTTAACAATAAAAATATTTTAAAATATGCAGAAGAGGGTAAAAATATATAGACGTTGCTGCGCATCACTTACTTCACGAGTGCGCCATTTTATTCAAGATTTTCATTTCTAAATGTTTATTGTACAGAGTGTATACATATAGGGCGTTTCTATTACAGACAGAAATAAGAGATTGTGCAGTATTACAAATAAAACAATTTAATACAAATTCAGGAAGGGAAGGAAAAAAATTAGAGTCCTATTTATAGACAGTTGAAATGTACTTGTAGTCTCCTGGAACAGAAGGTTCAAATGAAATCTAATGTATGCGATTTCATTTTAAAAAAAAAGATTAATGTTATTATGCATTTAATTTCAGTCTGTGTTAGAGAGAGACAGAATAGAAGGTATTCAAATGCCTTTTAAAAATAAAGTATAGCTATCCTACCTTCTTGGGGAAATTTTGCATGTTTTATTGGAAAATCTATCCGGAGGCAATTTTGTACATTATCCTCCTTCTCCCTGTATTACATGGCTCCACTTTGAGTACCGATTCTCTAGATATATCCCCCACCTATGAAGCTTTATGATAATCAAGCCTGGCAGTAACACAATTGGAAATGGTAATTGAAAGCGGTATCTTGCAAACTGTATTCTGGTTTCTCATCTCCTACTAGGAAGGCCCTGAGATGTGCATCTTGTTTGTGTTCCAGCCAGGAGCAATCAAGATTGAAGGCAGTGGGTGGGAGGGTTGGGGGTTTGGGTGGGGGTGGGAGAACAGCTTTTGAACTAAATCTTTGCAAAAAAGCTACTTGTTTTGATCCAATTCTGCTGTTTATGGGAAATAGATTCATTTCTTTGTGGCACTCAGTTTTATTGCACAGCAGGACAGAAGTGCTTTTGGGATAATACCTGTTTCACATGCGTGTCAGTATAATGAATGCTGCTATTTTCCTCTTCTGAAGACATGCACGTGCTCACATGCACCAAGGTAGCCTGAACAAAATGAAGATTTATATAAACAGAGCTTCAATGTTATGGAAAGCCTGCTGATCTAATGGATTGAGCCTCCTTCACTTGTTGCCCATAGCAGCACAATGAAGCATGATTTAGCATGGAATTCGCCTTTTAACTTCTCCAGAGTGGAATTCCCAATTCCCTGTACTGCTTCTCATAATGGTGTCTTGTCATTCACAATGTAAATTGCATTTCTTTGTGATGCCTGTTACAAATAACAATGCAGATGGATAATTTGTCTTGAGTTTTCCTTTTGTCTGTGGCTCTCGCACAGCCATTTTGTATTATTGCCATCATGGAGGATAGGAGAAAAGAGGAAGGCTCTCCAGAGGCATGCCATCCTAGGCTTCGTGTATGTTTGGAGAATGGGGTCCTTGGCAGAGCAGTTGCATAATAAGGCTTCCTATATGGAGGGAAAGTAAGTGTAGGAACTATCCAAAGCATTCAGAAAACTCATAAGGAAGTCATTGGGCATCAGAGGCAACCGAGAAAATGAGAGAGATTTTTTTTTAAGTTGTCAAATGCCATTCTCAATTGACTTATGTTAGCTGTACAATACCTTACTAGCGCAAAGGCTGCTGAACCCTTTGTCACTGAAACAAACAGCCATGGAACTATCTTCTGCACACAGCTAGACAGAAAGAAGCTGTGCTTTTATGTACACAAATGATAGCTGTAGTATACCTATTCACAGTATTTCCTCAACAATGTACATTTTGTTTAAAAAAAACCCAAAACACCATGCACCATGCTTCTGGAAACACAGATGAAGGGAGGAAAAGGTTATTTGGAGAGAGATGTAGCGTGTCCTCCTAGAGTCTGAAGCTGTGAAAGCTATGAGATGTTGGGAGAATGGTGGGAAGCACATTTGTGTATATACCTTCTCTCCTAGATAGGAAATAGCAGGTTGGCAGAAATGTGTTTTCTTTCTGGAGTACCCCATCCGCTCTATCTCCTGTTTGAAGGGCAAAGAAATAGGGAAGAGAGTGAGCTGATGTAAAAAATGCTGGATTCCAGTTATCACATTGGATCAATAACCTCACTGATGTGATAATCAGAATATTTTTACATAGTAGGTACACTGGCATGATGCCGCTCTGCCAGACATAGTTTCCTTACTGTGACTAATAGCAAAATCCCTATGTCCACAACTTTAGAACATTGGTTCTACTGTGCACTAGTGTTATTTGTTGCACATATAGCAGGAATAGGAAATTGATTTTGTGGCCCTCAGTCCTTCCAGACTTTCTAGACCATACTTTTTTGTTTGTTTTGCTGTTGTGTGCCTTCAAGTCATTTACAACTTATGGCAACCCTAAGGCAAAGCTATTTTGGTGTTTTCTTGGCAAAAGCTGTTCAGAGGAGGTTTGCCATTGCCTTTTCCTGAGACTGAATGTGTGTGACTTGCCCAAGATCACCTAGAGCTTTATCACACTAGCAAGATCCCATGGAAAAACGGGATGAAAATGAGAGTTAAATTGAATTTAAACAAAACCCGCAAATTCAGGACATTTATCACACCAAATTGCTGCTAAAGTGAAATGACGCGAAGTTAAACCGAAGTTAAAGTGGAGAAACACGCCACTTTTTTTACTTTTAGAATTTCCTGAAAGTAAAAAGCTTCTGTTTTTCTCCAGTTTAACTTCAGTTTAAATTCGTGTTATTTCACATTAACAGTGATGTCGTCTGATCAACTTTGGGAATTTCCAGGTTTTCTCTAATTTAACTCTCATTTAAATCCTGTTTTCCTGCAGGCTCTCACTAGTGTGATAAACTCCCTAGTGAGTTTTAGGGCCGAGCAGAGAATCGAACCGTGGTCTCTAGAGTCATAGTCCAACACTCCAAGCGCATGCTTTTCTGCAGCCCCTGTGAAAGAAAATTGCTTTTAAATAGTTCATTCTTCTTTAAATAACTTACAGAGTCTCCATGCGCAAACACCCCTAAGATACTCATTTTTCAAAACTGCAAGTAGATTCCCAGCCAATTTGATTTCCTCCCATTTATTTGCCTTTTTGGTAGTCTGTACACCCCCTGAAGAGTGCCAAGGGCAGAAAGCTGGTCCCTGAATCTGCTGCACTTACCTACCCCAACATGTAGAGCATTTGAAGGGGAAGAACACTTTATTTAATTCACAGAAGCTAGGCATGCTGACTTGCTAATGGGCAATCTTGAAGCAATGTTTAAGATCTTCACCCGAGCTTCTTTAGAGACTGAAAATATCAGCATGCCTCACTATCCCTGAATGCTATCAAAATTTGGAAGTTGAGGCACTATCTGTCACATCATGCCAAGTTTGCCTGGTTAACACACAGCATTTCAGAGAAGGCAATGGCAGATCTGTGAGACATCACATGTCAGGCAGGGAAGGATATGGCATGGCTATTTATCATATACCCTTCAAACAAATGTGTTAGATATTTGAGAGAGCCTCAGTAGCAAACGTGTGTCTAAACATCCCCCCCCACTGCAAAATTATTATTTTTTAAAAATACTTCAATGTATTCCTTTCTTGGGCTTTTAATAATGTATAAAGAAAACTAGAACTTACAGCTTATAACCAATTAATGGTTGATTTTTACTAATCCAAGTTATTCAGTGGCTTTCATTAAAAAAAACCTCAATGGATTATTTTAAATGTACACAGTGCCCCTTGAGATTTGACAAAACCTTCAGAAAATATGCAGATGATTCAACACTGGCATGACATAGTTTTATCTTTCAAGTGTGAACGACAGTGATGAATAAAGTGCTTGGAAAGTTTAGGCCCACTGGTATCTCGCAAATGCCAAGGGAAGGCTTCTTTGCTCCCCAAAAGTCCCAAGAGAAGTCTTGCAATTTTTAACATGCACGAGAAGTTGTCATTTCAAGAGTTCACTGACCAGGATAGTATAAAAACAAGGATGTTTATATGGGGTTGAATAGTTGGGGAAGATACATTTCAAAATGGGGGGGGGACTCATCTGAGTTTAGCACTAAAATAATGTCTTCCTGGTCAATGAGGACTTTTTTGTTCTGTATGTGTGTACACACACACCAGTTGAATTACTGGAAGAGAACCAGTAATATGATTGCTTTAATCTGAAACCTTATGGCTTAGCTTTAAATGTGTGATGTAGTAGATGTGCCACAACAGTACTTTCTCAGCCATGAAACTCTCTGGATTACATCATGTATCGGGCTACTTCATAGGGTTGTAGATGGGAGAACCACTTGACGTCTTGGGTGAGATGAGTGTGTGTTCTTTTTTGACGACGGTAAAGTGTGTCTGTGTGTAAGTTTTCCATCTCATGCCTCTCCTCTTCTCTGCCATCTCCCCTGAGCTTCTCCTTATCTAGCTTGGTGCCAGGAGTTGGGTGACTTTCTGCTCTTTTTCTATCCCGGCTATAAGAAAGATGAATGATTTGTGTGTAAAATGTTACATTTAGAAATGTTCAGTCCATGCAGCCATTTCTCTCTCTCTCTCTCATTCCCCCCCCCCTCTAAATTCTGTAGATTGCTTAGCAACCAATTGCTTGATTTCTATAGCTCGCCTGCAGGGTAGACACAACTGGCATCATATTTGCCACAAAATATGGAAGTACCATCATGGAAACTAGCTAACAATTGTTCTCAGAAATCCTAAATGGCAGCAATCAAGGGGGGGGCAGAGTATGAAACAGGGAAAGGGGTGCTTTTCTTACAGCGCTTCATTTCTAGCTTTCTTGGGAGTTTCAATCAAAGGTACTCAGCAAAGCCTGAAGCACAAGAGGAAAAAAAACCCTGGAGTGCCTACCAGATATTTCCCTAAATTGAAATTCTAGGTTGTGTGTGACTGTTCAGTGTGCATACTTGTCAAGAGCATCCATTTTAACTATGATCACTAGAGGAAAGCTTTCAAAATGTGATTAGATTTCCCATCCCTAAGTGTATTTTACAAAGAGAAGATCCTGCAGGAATAACTGGACCATGTCAGGCCTTGATTTAAGTTTTATCCATCCCTTGTACAAAGGAGCACAAATTGCTTTTGAAGTCGTTTTTTTTAAAAATCCACAAAAACACATGCTTTCCTCTTGATCCAGTTTCATGGCAACCCTTTTGTTCAGTGACTTCTATTATCATAACAGTAGTATTGATAAAGCTGAGTCTGATGTTAAGAAGATACAGTAATGGATGTTTAGAGCCCATCAGTGGCACATTAACTAAACTCTGTGCCTGATTTGTCTCTTCTTTGTCATTTCAGAAGGAGCAGACCAAGGGAGAGGAAAGCAGACTGCAGAGCCAGAACAAACTGAAGGCGATACAGAGAACATTTCCAGTAACGATGGTAAGCTTCCACAGAGTTTTTTCTGTCTTAATATAAACAGCACATTTAAATTAGTGGAAACTATACTATAGTCCAATGTTATCAAATTATCAAATTTGCGGATGACCAAATTAGGCGGAGTAGCTAATACCTCAGAGGACAGGATCAAAATTAAAAATGGCCTGAATAAACTAGAAAGCTTGACCAAAGCTAACAAAATGAAATTCAACTCAGAGAAATGTAGGGTACTGCACATAGGGCAGAAAAATGAAATGCACAGGACACCTGCCTGATGGCCATCTGTCAGGGATGCTTTGATTGTGATTTCCTGCATGGCAGGGGTTGGACTGGATGGCCCTTGTGGTCTCTTCCAACTCTATGATTCTATGATTTTGTTATGCTTATGCAAGGATCTGGCAGCACTAACTGCTAGCCACAAGGGATGTATCCACACTGTAGAAATAAAACAGTTTGACACCATTTAAACTGTCATGGCTCTATCCTGTGGAATCCTGGGATTTGTAATTTGGTGGGTATTCATCTTGGTTTGTCAAATAACTCTGCCACATCACCAAACTACAAATCTCGAGATTCTGTAGGATAGAGTCATGGCAGTTAAAGTAGTGTCAAGCTGCTTTATTTCTGCATTGTGGACACATACAAAGAATGGTGTTTTGCTATCAGTAATGCAAGTGAAATGTCAATGGGACATAGAGGCATGAGCAGCCATGCATAGGTTTGTGACCATCATGTCCATGCCATGAATGACATCCTAATGAAAAACCCAGCTGTAGAGAAAAAAATATATACCAACACATAAAAGCATTTCATGCCTTTTCCTCTGTTTCTCCTTCCTTTCTCTGGTGCGCGTTGAAAGTAAATCTGCCAGTACTTGAAGATAAAGACTAAAATTTGCTTCCTTTGAATTTAAGAAATGTTATTGTATCTTTCTGCTAACCATATATATCTCAGTGTCAGAGACACGCTTTCAATTCTGTTAGCTCATTGCAAACACCTTTGGGCTGTTGTTTTGTCTGTGGTGTGTGGTGATACACTCTGTGCATCATAAATACCTATAAGTCTAGGTGGACTGATCTTTTGCTGTGTGGCAAAGGTAGCATCCAAGTTTATAGAAAGTATTTTGGAATGAGACTGGTCTAGCTAACAATTGTCTCAAATGTTACTTCTGCTATCAGATACTTGTGTTATCAGTTAAGATGGTCTTCAGGGATGTCAATGCAGGCAGAGGCCATACCCTTTGACCATGTAGAGGGATATAGCTCCAGTGTAGGGAGATATAGCCTTAGAGCTCTTTGTCTTGCCCACTTTTGCACTGCAAATGCAAAGCTACAATTTCCAAGGTTAGGGCAGGGGGACATATAAAGTCTGGTACCATTGTTCACAACTAGGCTGGCAGCCTGGTAGGATGGTACAAGGTTGCACTAAAGATAGTAAATCCAATTTATGCCACAGGAACCCTGGGGTGGGGGGAGGCCATTGCAGAGCTTGGAAATCTGCTCCAGTTGTGCAGTGACCAAAACCCACTCCGCCAAACCTACATTTTCCATCTGCCAGCTCCCACAATGGCCATTTCCCTGTTAGTGGAGAGTAAGATAAGTAGCAGAGTGTCATCCAGATGTTTTCCTACAGCAGTTCCATGATTCTTCAAGACCACCAGAGATCCAAGAGAATGCCTGTCACAATGGACCATTTCCTGCTGCTCCTCCAGCTCTCCCCCAGCAAGAAAAAGGATATCAGGGGAGGGGGGCTGCCAAGCTGCAGAGGTGGGGTTTGAGTGGTTACACCACAAGACCTTTAATAGATCATGCCAAAGATACATATCCTGGTTCAGAATCTCAGCCTTAGTGTTTGCTGTTAAGTGCTTTGAGTCTCTATGTTGGGAGAAAGATGGGATTTAAGATAATAATAATAATAATAATAATAATAACAACAACAATAATAATAATAATAATAGAAGAAGGAGGAGGAGGAGGAGGAGGAGGAGCAGCAGCAGCAAACATGACTGAGAGTCTGTCCCTTGCTGCCTTGCTTTTTCAAATCCTCATAGGCCCCTACATTTCCTTATGCCTACTTTGGAGCTATACAGATGGGCAGCATGCAACCACTCCTTTTTGCCCCAGATTGGGGCCGGGGGACACAAAAAAAAGCCATGAAAAGCAGCTTCTTTTCAGCATCCTGGAAGGGGCGTCATAGGGATGGTGGCGTGCCATGATGACATCCCTTCCGCACTGCACCATTTGGGCACCATGCCACAGTGCCATCATCATGGCACACCCATGTAAATGGGCGCATGCCAAAATGGCACCACGGGGGCATGATCATGGCATCGAGTGTGCAGATGCTACTCCGTGACTCTGCCCACAGGCCGGCACAAAGTGCCAGCCCATATCGTTCCTTTGTCTCCTTTTTTAAGCCACACCAACCCCCAATCTGTTTCCAGGCCTTCCATCTCTGCCTCTTCTCTCTCATTTTTATCAAGTGACCCAAATCCTCTCCCACCTGTAGGCCTGGGAGGCAAATGGTTGCTCTGGGGTGGGGTGGGGTTTTAAAATGAATCTCAGCTGTCTAAGGTGTTGAACCCCCACTCCAAAACAGATCTGGCCCCCTGGACAACTCTTTAAAATTTCAGACTGAAACATTTTTAATTGTAGACTTTTCTCTGCCTAGATGCCTTAAAACTTTTGCAATCCCTTGCTCTATTCCTCAGTTTTTGTGTTTTCTGGGGTTGGCTATGTGCATTGCTTTACAATAGGGTCTCATATCAAATCCAGTCAAACAAAGTGATAGCCAGCTTTTCAGACTTTTAATACAACATCACTTCCCTGAACCCCTCTGAAAGGCAGACTTGAAGGGGTCCATAGCTCCTCTGGTTTCCCTTTGAATATGCCCCTTTCTCTGCAACCCTCTGTGTTCCTTAACCTCCACCAATACAGCCAGCCTCAGCTTTTATTAGCTGACATACTTAAGAGTAGCTGCATTAATCATGTAGCAAAAATATAACAAAATCCACAAAATGTTTATTGACCAACCAAAATGCACAAAATATATCATGCAAGCTTTTGATAGTTCACTGGCTTCTTCATCTGACAATGATGTTAAAATTCATACAGGAGAAGAAAAGTGGCAACTTTATTTACTAGTTGGGTTTTCAGTTTTGAATATGTTTCTGCAAAAAAGCCAATGGCTCCTACTATATAAAGCGGCCTTTATTGGGAGAAAGGAGGGATATAAGATAATAATAATAATAATAATAATAATAATAATAATAATAATAATAATAATATCCCTTAATACAAGCCTAGAGTCTACCAGAGGACATTTAACAGTAGTAATGTTGGTTCTGTTCAAGACTGAACGATGCCAGTAATTCTTTTAAACCAAGCCTGCTTTAAAAAACAAAACAAAACAAAAACACCTTGGAAAACCAAATAAGAAGAAAGTTTTGAGAAGGATGGCCTTTCTTTTTTTTAAAATCCTGTATTATTTTGAACTCCTTACACACTTTTAGAGCAGCCTTAGGAGCTTACTGGTAAATGGCATGGTTGATAAGGTTTTTAAGCATAGTAATCAAAATGACTCTAAGCAGAACTTTAATATATGATTCTGTTATTTATTATAATGCCCTATATATGAGTCAGTAAAGAAAAAAAATCCTTGAGCTGTATTTAAAATGTCCCAGGAAATATTGTTGAGCTTAGGGACAGCTATCTGTTGAAGGGTAAAGATAAATGGTTGATTACCAGAGAAGTCCTCTTTATCATGACAGCACAGAGATGTAGACTTAAATGGCATAGAAAAGTAAATTGGACAGAACATTAACATCCAGAGTTAGGTAATCATCCTCCACAACAAATTTTATATCTAAGCATATCCTAGATTTAATTCGTAAAGGAGGAACATTTGGTATTTTTTCTGGACTGCTTTGACACTAGCCTTTTTTTTCTTTTGTATAACTACAATGGGTACAGTGTAATTTAAACCCTGAATAAACTCTGTGCAACTCCAATATGTGGTTTTCCATCACAGCCACACAAGTGTGGAAGCAGAATATAAATCAATAATTCACAAGCAATCCAACAGAGTCTGTGGAGGTACATTGATATAAACAACCATGAATCAAAAGCAGACATGCTTCATAGCATATGCCCAGCATATTTTAATTTTTTTTCCCTTCTTTCTTTTTCAAAACTTCCATTCAGGTGCAACTGTCATTCAGGTGATTTCAAACCTTTCACTCAAGAAATTTGTAGGGAAGTGCCCAGTATCAGCAATAGAAAGAGCTTTGTCCAGAGAGTTAGTACAGTACTACTGTAGGAACATGTGTAAAGAGTTTACAAAGGTTTATAAAAGGTCTCATTCAATGCTTTTGAAACAGTTCAGACGAAAAATTG
The DNA here is from genome assembly GCF_019175285.1 of Sceloporus undulatus. Lineage (NCBI taxonomy): Eukaryota > Metazoa > Chordata > Lepidosauria > Squamata > Phrynosomatidae > Sceloporus > Sceloporus undulatus. The sequence goes on along the minus strand of NC_056522.1, from coordinate 180,665,518 downwards.
AGGAATTACATTCAATAGTGCTAATATCTCAGAGACCATATGTTCTGTCCTCATACAGAAAGCTCAATCTTTGCTCTTAAATCTACTCTGGCTCTTTCTAATGATAAATAACTGTAAGATGATAACTGGGTCTGTTGCTTTCACAAAATTTGAACAATATGCATTATGGTGAGACAGTATGAACAGAGTATGATTAAAAAGAGCCTGTATATTATACAAAGACCATCCCCAAACTAATTTTAATTTAATTCCCTTTCTGCCTGCTTGACAAATATGGGGAAAGTAGCCACAGGTACAAGCTCAGACAATTCAGGAGTGGAACCAAACTTTGGTGTGATTACAAAATCAGATTTTAATAGCCCTGTGTTAAGGTCAGTTTCTTCTGGTACGTAGAAAAACTCACTAATCCCCTTTTAGCAAGTCCACAGCTGCTGGAAATAGCTAATTTCTTCCTTTAGAACAATGCCCTGGACAACCATAATTTCTTAGCAAGAGCCATAGAACTCCCATTTTGCAATCCTATTGTTCAGTCCCAAAGGAGCAGACTTATTGAATCAATTGCTGTATGGTGAGCCAATATATAAGTAAACCCCACTGATTCAATGCATCTAATCATCTAGGTGGGAATAAAAATAGGATTCAAACCTGTGATGTGTCAGGGATGATGGGAGTTGTGGCTCTTCACCTGGCCTGGAACTCACCACCTGGTTGTGCACCACGCTGACCAGTTTTGGCCAGTTGTTATATCTTTGCAAGAGTTGCAGAGAACAGGCTGAAGACCCCGACAAACTCTCCAAGCCTTCTCTCTCTTGCCTCCACAGAAGTCTTCACCCTTCTTCACCAGGGTCCTGCTGGTTCTTGTAGCTTCACCCAAGACACCAGACAACTCAGTAGTCTTATATAAAAGATCTACTTTATTCTACTATATACAGCTCCAAACAATACTCAACTCCTCACTCTCCAATCCAACTACTCACAACTACAACCCACAAAATGCATTGGGATCTATAGTCATTATTATAGCCATATCATGGTACCACCTACTGTGGTCTGTTTCCACCCAGTAGGCGTGTACATCATTCCCATTGGTTCTCCTTGTTCATCCCACAATTAATGATTTCATCATCTCAGCCTTGACCACTTAACAATTGTCAGGTGTGTTCAATTATTCACTTTGCAATTCTTGTCCTTGGCACTCTGGACCTGTTAATTGTATTACCATTCACACCTGTGTGGTTCTCAATTGGCTTCTGCTGAGTCACTCTGACTCTCACATACATCTTTTATTTCTCTTACTGTATAACCCATGTGGCTTTTTCCTTAACATGATGTTCATCTACACTTTCTTGTTGGGAAAAGGTTATCGAGTGTTGGGAAAAGATCATTGAGTGGTTGCAGCTTATGTGTAGGCCAATCTCTTTTTGCCCACTTAACTGGATAGAATACAAGAATTGTTCATCTTGTGCTCATTACCAGAGATAATACCACATTGCTCCTGCCTATTTGAATATATCTATAATTTCTGTATACAGCCATGCCTTGGAATTCTCTGGCTGGCATCCAGTTGATGAATCATAGAATCATAGAATAATAGAGTTGGAAGAGACCGCAAGGGCCATCCAGTCCAACCCCCTGCTATGCAGGAAATCCAAACCAAAGCATCCCCAACAGATGGCCATCTAGCCTCTGCTTAAAGACCTCCAAGGAAGGAGACTCCACCACACTTGGAGGGAGTGTGCTCCACTGTCGAACAGCCCTCACTGTCAGGAAGTTCCTCCTAATGTTGAGGTGGAATCTCTTTTCCTGTAGCTTGCATCCATTGTTCCGGGTCCTGTTCTCTGGAGCAGCAGAAAACAAGCTTGCTCCCTCCTCAATATGACATCCCTTCAAATATTTAAACAGGGTTATCATGACATGCAGAGGCATGATTTGCTGTTGTTCTTGCATGGCTTCTGGTGATCCCCAAGGCAAACCTATCATGGGGCTTTCTTGGCAAGATTTGTTTAGAGGTTTGTCATTGCCATCTTCTGAGGCAGAGAGAGTGTGACTTGCTGAAGATCACCCAATGAGTTTTATGGCCGAGTTGAGAATCAAATATTCAGAACAGGGACATAGCCAGGATTTTGGGAAAGGGGGGTGGGGTGGGTCCAGACTAAGTGCCACCATTATAATGGGGCTTGGGCACAGCGGCGTGGCAGCACACGCCATTCATTATATCTAACGGAAGGGGGGTCTGGACTTCATGGTCCCCCCCCCCATTGGCTACATCCCTGTTCAGAGTCATAGTCCAATACGTAAACCACTACACCTACATATATTTTTACTAGTTTTTTGCAGATGGATGTAATCAACACTTCCATTTACAATGCTTTCATGCCAATCTGGTGCTGAGGTGCCCACCCCCATGGTTGCCAGACAGTGACTAGCTGTGTTTCAGCATCTTGACCCACAAAGCGGGGGTATCCTGTGGATCTTCTGGAGGATTGGAGGGTGGAGGTGGGATATCATTATCTACTTGCAGCCTGCTGCTCAAACACAGCCTGACTGCCCCATTCTTTCCCTGCCTTTACATGGCCAAGGAGGGGGGGAGGGACACCATGGCAGGGAAGGGAGGATGAACCCCCAGTTACACCTAGACAGTGCTATCAAGGATCGTGGCCTCTCTATAGAAGTACTGTATGTTGGTATGGAGAGCTGTAATCTATGTGATTGACAATTTGTGTTACCTACTGCATACATGTCTATGTATGTCTACTGACCATGATTTCAAAATATTGTTGAAATGGCTAGCCTTGACATTAGTTCCCCCCATGCCAAATAAATGCATTGGCTGTAGTTCATGACTAAAGATGATGACCAGGATCCGTCAGATGGAACTCCACCTCATTCCCTTCTCCCATAATGTCTCCTGTAGCCCCACCACTATGGATGTTTACTAGTTGGGAAAGAGGACAGAAAGAGGTCAGCAATTGCCAGGAGATAATTGTTAGTGAATACCCTCCTTCCCATCTACAACCATTTTAAAAGAAACATATGCTGGTGTAAACCAGCCCTATAGTAGCCAATATTATTTGTTGGCAACGTGATTCTAACAAGTGACACTTTAGCCAAACTTAAACAAAAAAATCATTTAAAAAAATATAAAACTCCTCCAAATGACCCCTCAAAAATTGTCTTTTGGGAGTAATAAGTTAACATTACCATGTGGTTACATAATGATTTAATATTACTACCTCTGATTTTACCTTACTCTTGCAAAAAAATGCCGTAAAGTGACAGTGTTGCCCCTCCTCACTAAAACAACACAAAATTTCTTTCAACATGTTACTTCCAAGCTCTGGGATACTGAAGGGTGGTATGAGAAATGAGCCTTGGTGAACAGTGAAGAGAGATCATGCAAAATAGAGTAAATTGCAGGCTGAATGTACTGGGCCTGCCAGTCATACTTGATAATACTGTGCTGCCTGTCAAGTCCTGCTGTGATACAGCTCCTGGATCATTCCAGTCTTGTAAGGCTGGAAAGAAAACCTTGCAATTTCTAAATAGCCCTGATGGAGAAATGACACCATAGTGACTTAGAGATTTAATCAGTGGGAGTATTTTAGATCAGGGCTGAAGAACCCTAGGCTCACAGGAGTTAAACTGGGCTCTGTGGTGTGAGAGTGTATATATGGATCTGACCTGTTCAAATGAATCCATTTCACGTCTTGCAGTTTTGAAATACAGTACATCACCAAGGGCTTTTAAGGCCCTGATACTATATTATAAACATGTTTTAAGAACAGTACTGCTGCATGGGAGGTGTGCAGAAATATAACTGTCTTGCTTTATTTTTAGTTGAAATGAATAGTCAGGTTGAAAATACAGATGTACCTACAGAATCCCAGAAAGAAAATTAATCTGTAAGTAAGTCATAATTTCTTTTATTTGTTTGCTTTTTAAATGAAAGTTGATTCATATACTGTATAATATTTGTGCAGGTTTTGTATCTATGGAAGCTGGTGACATACTCACAAGAAAGAAAATACATACAAAAGTATGATTTTACCTACATTCTGAAATTCTAAAATTCGGGATATAAATTCTAAAATTCAGGAGACATAGAAGTCAGCCGACTCAATCAGTAGATAAATATAGATTCACATAAGATGTTGCGTTCTCCACATGTTCAGTTCTAGATGTTGAAGGAAATATTTATATGAATAAAAACTCTATACTTGGGTAAAGTATAGGTACCTTCTGGGTTTGTGGTGAGTGGAAAACTAGCTGATTCTGTCCATGGAGTACGCATGTCACACTTCCATTTCTTCATACGATAGAGAGAATAATGTCTCCTGTGCAAACTGGCCTTGGCAACACTGCACATTCTACTTTTTTACCCTCAATCAGTGTGAAGATATGTGACTACTGTGTCCAATCCTTTTAGTTTCTTATTACAAGGGAAGCACTGTGGGAGATAAGCAGTCATCGCTGAATTTATAATGTACCAAATAAGAAATGAGAAGAGGGAGAGCGATTAAGAGGGATATGATCAACACAGTATGCACTGTGCAATACAAACTATTGTGTCATTATACAACAATAGGCAAAACTGATGGGCAGACACTGCTAAATAAATGTATTTACTTAATTTATATCCTGCATTTCTCCCAGTATGGGAGCCAAGGCAACTTACAGTGTAAAATCAACCCAAAATATACTTAAAACAGTGGCTAGCCTTCTGTTAGTGATATACACAAGTATAATTTCACCTTATATATGCGTATATATTTTTAAATTGTTGCAGAGGTTGATAGTCTCTTCCTTTCCCCTGTCCCTGAGACCCACCATATCATTGTGATTATTACATATTACAGTGGACATTATATTGCTGGTAGAAAATGAAGGTAGATCAGTGAAACCTCTTGCTATGTTCCAGTAGCCAGGCACAGACTAATAACATCCTCTCCTGAGACCTCTGAACAGGTCATGATAGAAAATGTCCTTAGTTTGCGCCTGTCTATGAGAACATAGTCTGATACTTCTTCAGTCCCTTACAGCTCTCCACCAGCCATGGAATAGTGAAATGTTGAGTCTTGGGGCTGGTGACAAGGGAGTTCCCCAAGCAGAAACTTTTTCATTATGCACTGCTGTGTTGGATTTTGGCCAATATGTAATACAAAATTTTAAAAACCCACTAACTTGACAGCCATATCAAAATATTTAAAACACTTTAGCTGACCATAGTGCATGTGATGTGTATTTCCAAAATCCCAGTGGTAGAAATAGGAGGAATTCCAGAAGAGGGGGATGAAACATTTTGCATTATAGCGTAGTGATAAGCAAATTATACCAGCTAGAACAGTGGTTCTCAAACTTTTCATCTTTTTGACCCCCCTTGACATCTACATTCAGACGTCCCTCCTACTTGATATATAGTTGGCTCTTCTTATACATGGATTCAAGCATCCGCGGTTTGAAAATGTTCAAAAAAAGTATACATTTCAAATATCAAACCTTGATTTGCCATTTTTTATAAGGGGCTCCATTTTGCTATGTTATTATATTTAATGGGACTTGAGCATCCATGGATTTTGTTATCCACGGGGGATCTTGGAACCAAACCCCAGCATAATACAAGGGTCCACTGTAGTATGTGAATAAAAATATTTTGTTTGTCTCTTAACTTTGTATTTTGGGAACAATGTGTGTGCCTCATGAGCATTTTATGCCCTTGGCTATGCCTTGCTTTTTGAACCGTCTGCCTTTATGGAAACTGAAGGATATGCAGAGGGTGGTTGCAAATGAAATGTAAGAAACGACAAAAAACCATAAGCATAGGCATGGACAGCCTGATTCCTAGACAGAACAAAACCTGTGTCTGGCTGAGAGAAAGCAAATCCCTGTCATAGCTTAATTATAAAATGCATTGTTGAGGTCCTTGCAGAAGATGGGTAGTGCAGAGACACAAATGTCTCCCTGTCTCCCTCCCTTTCATACTGCTTATTACAAGATACCAATATCATACACCACCCAAATGTGTTACTTACACACATAATGGGATTTCATGTGTCTATAAACTAAATGTAGAAGCTTTATAACAGTGGCGGCTCTGTCACAGAAACTTTAAAGAGTCGTATTACCGTGTGTACCTTTTTTGTCCTTGTCAGTGTGTTGACAGTGTGCTGCAGTGCTGCAGATGGGAGAGAAATGGAATATGTTCTGGCCTCCATTTAAAAAGTTGTCAAGCAAAAACAAGCAAAAACAAGGGGAGGGGGTTGCACCCACACTGTAACTATTAAAGCATTGCATTGACATCCTCCTTTTCAGTTTCACTGCCTCGTTCTCACCCGCACAATCTCTCTCTGCATTTATATACTAAAAATAAAGCTGCCACATGTGTGCCATTTTATAAATAATTTGAAAGGCTATGACCTCTACTGAGTAGGAAAATCTAAAGAGATTCTATATCACACACCCCCATATATGTATATGATTTCCATTTATGATATAAATGGTAACATATGGTAGTGAACTGAATGTCTGTTCCATAGACGTACAAGACTTAGGAGGTATTAAATGGAATTCACAAGTGACAGGTATAATAGCACCAAACATAATGAGAGAGAGACCTGTTATTTGTTAATATTTCCCAATAAAACTAAAATCTCTAACACCCTCAAAATAGGAGCAATCACTCAAGGTTTGCCCTACTTCTGTCTCTTAACTGTTAGCTATTCATGGATTTGGGGCTCTTGTGGACTGCACACATCACTGAACTTTACTTCAGTTGACAGAGATTGTAACTATTTGTGCATTTTCTACATTGGCTACTTACTTACATATGTAAATCTAGGGGGCTGTGCAGATCGGCTTTAAAGGCTGGCTTGGGGGAGGAGTCGGGGTGTGGTGTCCACATGATGCATGCCCCAGCTCCGTCCTCAGGGTGGCGTGATGCCACGCACCACTCCACATGGTGTGTAGCATCACAGTGCTCCTCTGGTTCTGCATCCGCATGATGCAGCACTGGAGCACCGTAAAGCCACGGCACCACAGCTATCACGCCCTTTGCAGGGTGCAAAAAGGAGGCGCTTTTTGAAGCTCCCTTTTGCACCTTGCAAAGGCCAGATAGGGATCACAGTGTGTGGTTGCTGCAGCCCCAATCTGGCTGTAAAAGGAGCAGCTGGAGACTGCTTCTTCGAGGCTGTCTGCACAGCCCCCACTCCCTAGCCTGCCTTAAGAGCTAGCAACCAAACTGAGTGAAAGAGGTCTACTCAGCTTCCCATCAGAGAGCAGGGAGAGGATATTTCCAACCCTCTTCCACCAGCAAGCAAAGCTGTAACATGTGTGACAGGAGGGGAAATATCATGCTCCTTGCACCCCAATTTGAAATGGAATCAACTTCCTTTGTCTGAACCAGCTGCTGGATCCTAAGGTAGATTATAGATCCCTAATTCTAGGTTACAATACTGAATCCCAGTCATAATTTATTTCCCATTGCTATTGCTGTGTGCCTTCAAGTCATTTCCAACCTGTGGGAACCCTAAGGTGAACCTATCATGGGGTTTTCTTGGCATGACGTATTCAGAGGGAGCTTGCCATTGCCTTCCCCTGAGGCTGAGAGTATGTGACTTCCCCAAGGTCACCCAGTGGGTTTCTTGGCCGAGCTGGAAATCGAATCCTGATCTCCAGAGTCATAGGAGCTTACTGCACTGACCTTTAACCCGACTGCTCCCCAACGGGATACAGTCGGGCTGCAGGATGCAATTGGGAATTATCGCATGGAAAATGCCACTGATGCCACCGGTCCAGCTGAGCATGGCTGGAAGCTGGGATTCAACCGGGATACAGTCGCCCGGTGGCATTGGCAGCATTTTCCATGTGGTAATTCCTGACTGCATCCCACAACCTGACTGTATCCCATTGGGGAGCAGTCAGATAAATTGCATAATCTTAAAACTCAAGCCACTAGGCCATGCTGGCTCTCCCCTTTGCTATGCTGAAACTGAAAATTAGCTTATAGTGCAATCTTATCTATGTCTACTCAACAGTAAGTCTCACTGTTCAATGAGATTTACTTCCTAATAAGCTCGTATAGAATTGCCATGTTAAGGCCTAAAAGCTAGGGTGGCGCAGATATCATGTTCATGCTCACAAATAATAAATTTTATATACGTTCAGTCAAGTGAAACACTTAACTGAAACGAAGCAGTATAATTACTTTGATTATAATAAAAGATCATGGAATGGCACAGAAATTGTGAAGTCTGCAGTGGTGGGGCGGGGGAGATGAAGGACTTCTCTCACCCCAATAGGTATGCTTGCATATCTGATTGGGATGCAAAGAAGAGCTCAAGGAGATTGGATAATGTCAGAACAAAGCATCCCTTTCATTCCAGACCTTTTACAGAGTTTGATGTTATCACCTCATCTGATTAAAATGCTTTTATCTGGACCAGAGAAATTTTAAGCAGCTACTAATTGGATAGACCACTTAAAATCTCTCTTCTAATTAATATTTATAATCGTTGTGTGATGTTTAACTCATTGCACTCCCAGAAAACTTTAAAAAATAAAAAGCAGGAAGAGACTCAAACTTGGCTTGAAATGTATAATGGGCTAGTGACTTTTTCAGTTTTTCACTGACATATAATAAAATTCTTTCAGCTCATATGAAGCTCATAAAAAGGGGTACATGGGGTTTACAATATGCTGCACAGAAAATTCTAGGTAATCCAAGATTAATTAACTGCTGCTAAATAATACTTTGGGTACAGGGCTCACCTTTTAATCAGCCTGCAATGATTTGCAGAAATAATCATGAGTTCTCCCTAACGTTCACATAATTAAATGCAATAGTTCACGATGGCTTAAAGTCTGGGAGTGAAAAAGGATAGCAAAGAGTGTCTTTGTTACATGACTTTTACCAGCAGACTATATGCATTGTATTATGAAACAAGCAGCAACACCCATGAAATTATTTTTATTCATTTATTTAATACCTACCTTTCTCTCAGTATGGGACTCAGAAGCCTGATTGCAATTAATTTTTCCATGTTAACTTCTGCATGGGAGGCATTCATCAGATAAGATTCACTGTAGCTGTTAGTGCATGCTCAATTATCCCAGAAACTGTCTATCCGTCGGTCCGTCGGTCCGTCCTTCCTTCCTTCCTTCCTTCCTGTTTCTGATATGTACTGCACAGTATACTGTACTGACCTAGTTCCTTCCCTCAGCAGAAAAGCCTGGGAAAGTTGCAAACACCTGAAGGCTAGTGCATGTATTTCTGCTGTGTAAATGGGGTGAACTTCACACAAGCACATTTAGAGAATTGGAAAATGAATTAAGAGTTTATCTAGTAGCCCAAAGACCTTTGAAATAAGCAATACTTTAAATCCTTAACAATAATGTGGACTAATCAATTTAAAATTTGGCCATGATCACTGATCATTTTATAACTTTTCTATCCTTCCCAAATGCTGGGTAATTTTCCTTCAGCAGGATGCAAATATTTATAAATTAAGCACCTTGGCTGTTTTACATACTCTCTCATGTTACCATCCTATAGTACTTTGGTTTTGATGTGCAGGATGCTGCACAATAAAATATTCATTACTTCCTTGTATTGTATGCTTTCTTTTAATTGTAAGCTGCCTTGATTATCTTCTGATAGGGAGGCGGGGTAAAAATAAAATGTTTATTATTATTTATTTATTATAACATAGTTGCCCCAGCTGTACACTGGCATCCAGACATCTCCTGGGCATAGCTCTGCTCCTGCCACTGGTTGACCATGGAGGCAGGGTCTCCAGCTGCCATTGCACAACCACAAGCACAATTACATTGGTAGAACTTGGATTCTGGGCATTGTTATAAGCAACAACAAATGGCACATCTCTAGGGATACACAGTTTGCTCATTTCAGTTTTCCTTTTCCCCCTCAAAAGTTGCTAATGTGCTCAGAAGCATAGATGGATTAATTTATATATCTTCAAAAAGGAATCATTGTGCAATCACAGAACTTCATTGGCATTATTTTCTTCTTCAGTGTTTTCATCAGTGTGCATGTGTCCACATGATTTTTAACATCTTTGCCTGATGAAGAAGCCAGTGAAGTTCTGAAAGCTTGCATGATGTAGGTTGTGCTTTTTAGTTGCCCAGAAAAGGTATCACTGTGTTTTCGATTGTGGATTTTGTGTTCACATTTGCATCAGTAATGTGCAAGATAAAGTACACAAACTGGGAACAGTGCTACAGTGTTCACATTGTAATTCCAGTAAGTAATTTTAAAATTGCTTCAGGTTAAATGGGGAGGTTGTAGAGCAGGATGCAGACCAGAGCTAGCCAACAGAAAAATAAATCACACAAGGCACCTTGCATTATCTGTTTCTTGGATGTACATTTTCCATAAAATGCAAATGCTGGCAGGAACCCTGAGAAAATACATGTCAAATACCTCTTCAGTGGCCCAGTAGATCTCTCTAGGAAATACTCTTTTTGAATGTTTACTTATGAACAATGTCTTTTCTTTCTCCACAGAGGACCATGACAAGAGAAGAGAACAGGCTGCGAAACAAGAATTGCGGTCATTGGTGGATTGTATGGCAACATTCTGACTTAGCAGATCATGGCACACCAGACAGCTCAAGAGGGGATGAGGGAGGGCAGGGAGATGAAGGGACGATGGCTCTTTATATTAGTTTCTCTTCTCTTTTCTTCTCTTTCTTTCATTTTGTTTAGTAAACAACACACAACTTCTCTACTTTAGTTATGGTGTTAGTTCTCGTTTCTTTGCTTCATCCCTGAATTTTCTGTACCTTCTTTTGGAAATCCAACACTGCACCCAAACCCTTGTCAGTCACATACTTCTGTAGAAGATATACCTTCTTAGCTTTTAAGTATTATTTCTCAGTTAGAAATCCTCCTTTTCAAGGCAACATGTGAAAAGGACATTTCAAACCCACTGCCCCTCAGAAATCTAAGAGGTTATTCCAACTGATCTCAAAGTGCAGACATTTGCAGCTTCCTAATCTGAGCTATGTTGCTGGTAGACATTAGTGCTCTTTCTCCTCCTGGAACTGTCACCCTACCAATGCCAAGGATTCAACTGGTTAGACTTTTCCTGCTGTCCATCAAACACTGTTAAGATGCAGGAGCAAATATGGAGATCAATGGAAATAACCTTTATGGGGCACTCGCTCCAAATAGTATGCCCCCCCCCCAATGTGGAAACTGCCCCAAATACTCTTTCCTATGGCTGAAATTCCACATGAATTCTAGCGAAAGTCAGAGGCCGAAAATCCTCCCATGTGCAAACGCTCTGTACTGTCAGCCCAGCTGGTGGAGGCTGTTCAGGTGTTTTGCCATGCCAAAAAGGTTCATTGGTGGGCTCCACATGGGCTAAGGACAGTGGAAGTGACATTCAGACTTGTGTTTTAAGTAGGCCAAAGTGGATGGCTAAGGCTACCCATGGGCAGGAATGAACAGGTATGCTATGGAGAATACATTTACTAGCAGATATCACTCATGGGGAATCCATGTTCAGAAAGAGTATACATCTCATTTCCAAATGCCAAACAACTTGGGATGGGAGGAAAGTTTTTATATCCGGTGTATCAGCATCCCAGGCACGGGAGTGTTTCTAGTCCAACTAGTCTTTTCATATGACAATCAATTCCCACAATTAGCCAGTTCTTTACTAATATATTCATGGCAAGAAACATAACATCTGTCCTGACGATGGTGCTGAACACCTCAGTTTTGTCTGCTAATGAATCAGCAGCATCCCTCTTTCATTCAGAACATAACTAAAGCAACTGTCATTTTCAGTAACCTTTGAATAAAGGGGATTACAGATCTTCTGCATTTCAGCACACTATAAAATATGACTTGTGGCTTTAACAATTTCTTCTCAATTTCTGCTATATTTTTCAGCTGCATATCCACACTTTTTAATACATACAAATGCAATTAACAGTTATTTGGTGATGAATGTTGTACCATATGTCATCTGTTCTGCTAGCAAATGCTGCACTCAAAAACAAGAATTTTACATTCATTTTTCACCCACACTGTAAATTAAACTGATACCCTACTTGCAAGATTGAAAGAACACACAGCATGGCTCCAGAGTTTGATATTCTGTAAGCTACTTTCCAACTGCTTCTAAAAACAATTAGAGGAATGTTTTTGTTTTATGAGATTCTGCTTTTACCCAATTATGCATATGCACCATCCTCCAAAATCCTAAAATAATAATTTTCTGGCTTGCAAAAGAAAAATAAAGGTGTATGTGTATTAAAGGAGTAAAAAAAAAAAAGCCCTCCCATCCCTGCTCATTTCGTAAGCTTCCCCAAACATGATCTAGAATAAGGTAGTAAACATTGTTTAAGTTTCCACAATTGTAAATGGAAATATAAATTAATTTGTGATGTGCCACTTCTAGGCAGCTCATAATGCAGAGCTCGGTTTCCAATGTGATCTATAGGTGTGCTGTCCAGGGAACAACATGCCTGGATTAAAATCAACAAAATCAACATTGATAGGATCAGATTTTCAACCTCAAATTTTTCTGTACATTGGAACCATTTATTGATGTGGTTTCTGAGAAGGTCACCGTTATTTATAGAACCACATCGATGCTAGTATTAATACAGCATTAATATTAACCCTGGTTCAAAATATACATCTATGTCATCTTTCTCAGCAAGAATGCCCTTTCATTTCGTGTTTACATGTGGTACTCCCAGGCCTCTTTTCTTTCCCATTACTGCTAGCTAGAATGGGAAATCTCTCTTCCTGCTATTATGTCTTTTCCCTCAGTACTCCTTTTATTGATTTGCTGTCTCTGTGATCAAAGAAGTAGCTAACTGTGCATCACAAATTACTATCCCAGTTTAGCAACATGAGTCTGCATGTGTAGAAAGCCTTCAGGACATGGATTGCCATGGCTGATTCAATCCATGTATGGAAAGGGAGAGTTGTTGTTTTTTCTTTTAAAAAAACAAAACAGTTCCTGAATTATTATATGGGAATGCTCAGATGGTGACCTTTACTGGCTTGCTGCCCTTGTGAATAAATCTCTGTTGCAGCAGTTCTTTATGATTCTAAGGTTTTCATGTCAGGAGGCTGTAACCAAGTGCAAAGCAAAGACTGAAAGCTCAGAATAAGAAACAGGAGGTTATTAAGCAGCAATCTTATATATGTTTACTCAGGTATCAGTTTTTGGAGTTTGTTTGCCATCAGATGTGCACAGGATTACAGTTCAGTTCTAGACTTGGATTATAATTTTCTCACGCAGGATTGTAAAACTGGGTGCTGTGTCTACTTGTAACTTCCATGACAGTGGTAGGTTAATCTTCCAGTTTTTAGTTTGAACCTTAGAGCAATTTATCCAAGGCGTTGAACCTATTCTGAATTACAGTTCAGCACCTTTGACAGTTCCCTTAAATGTTCAGATGACAATCTGGAGGGGATTTGCCACCCCATTTTGGACTTCTGTTCCCACAAACCCCATCCAACTTGGACAATAATCATGGATTCCACATCTAATATATTAGAAGGCCTCAAAGTTGAGTACCAGTGGTCTAAAGAATAATATAATTCACAGTTTCTTTGGCAAGAGTGATATTTGTTGTTAACTGCCCTCAAGGCAACCCCAACTCATGGTAATCCTTTGGATAAAACAGCACCAATATCACCTGTTTAGACTGTAAACTCCCTGAGTCCATCCATCTAGCATATGGTCTTCCTCTTTTTCTCCTGCCCTCTACCTTTCCTAGCATTGTTGTCTTTTCTAATGTGTAATTTCTCATGATGTGACCAAAATAAGATAGCCTCAACTTTATCATCTTGGCTTCCAAGGAGACTTCAGGCTTGATCTGTTCAATGACCCATTTGTTTGTCTTTTTGGCTGTCCATAGTATATCCTCAGCACTCTTCTCTAGCACCACATCTCAAATGAATTGATTTTCTTCTTATCTGTTTTCTTCACTGTCCAGCTCTCGCAACCATACAGTACATGGTGATAGAGAATATAACGGCTCAGACAATTCTAACTTTACTGCTCAGTTGTGTATCTTTACTCTTTTGGGCCTTGTCTAATTCTTTCATCACCACCTTTCCCATTCCTAGTCTTCTTATCTCTTGGTTGCAGTCTCTGTTCTGATCAATGTTTGATCCAAGGTAGGGGCATCTTAAATGCATGACAGGTAGATTTTGTTAGAGCTTAGAGAAGTGCAAGCAATAGGCTGTTTAGAATGTGTGGAGATGCAAGGCAGTAATCCACTTTCTCCTGCCTTCACCATTTAGCAAATGTTTGGGGTGGTTTGGCAAGTACGCCTGTGTTTATCTGCACATGTAGCCCAGCATTGTGTATGAAGTGTTGTGGACTGGAGTCATAGAATCATAGAGTTGGAAGAGACCACAAGGGCCATGCAGTCCAACCCCCCTGTCATGCAGGAACTCTCCGTCAAAGCATCCCCGACAGATGGCCATCCAGCCTCTGTTTAAAGATCTCCAAGGAAGGAGACTCCACTACACTTGGGGGAAGGAGTGTGTTCCTTTGAACAGCCCTTACAGGAAGTTCCTCCTCATGTTGAGGTGGAATCTCTTTTCCTGTAGCTTGCATCCATTGTTCCAGGTCCTATTCTCTGGAGCAGCAGAAAACAAGCGTGCTCCTTCCTCAGTATGACAACTGTTCAAATATTTAAATGGGGCTATCATCACCTCTTAACATTCTCTTCTCCAGGCTAAACATCCCGAGCTTCCTAATTCATTCCTCGCAGGACATAATTTCCAGACCCTTGACCATTTTAGTCCCCTCCTTTGGACACACTCCAGTTTCTCAACATCCTTTTTGAATTGTGGTGCCCAGAACTGGACACAGTATTCCAGGTGGGGCCTGACCAAGTGAGTCATTACATATCAGATTTGAAAGGTTCCTCTTCAAAATCTTCATTGATAAAGTACTTTACATATCATTATCCTTATTAAGGATAGCTGAGGGATAGGAATGCTGCAGCCAGCTGACAAAATGATATAGGATGACTTCAGTGCAGCCTGGAGAGCCCCCACAGTGTCACCTCCCACCCAAATCAGCAAGAAAGAGAGAAATGCAGTTGCAGGGGTCTTACGAGGTTGCAGTGATCCAAATTAATTGATATCCCCTACTCCTACAATAAAACAACATGGTTCAAAATAGTAAAATATTCAAAACTGGAAGTGACCCAAAGGTTCTGAAAAAAGGTGGGTGAAGTCCATGGAATTCCTGGGGAAGAGCTGAGCACAATCAGCTGCAAGATCCTTCACAGCTGCCTCCTCCCAATCCTGATCCACTCTAGTGGATTTCCATGGCTTCAAAGGCTGCATCCATACTGGAGAAATAACCTGGTTTGGCAGCTCCACTCTGGGCCCCACAACAAACTCCAACTCCCAGAATTCCATAGCCTTGAGCCAGACAAGTTAAAGCGGTGACAAACTGGGTTATTTCTCCAGTATGGATGCAGCCATAGAGGAATCTTCTCCATCCCCAAACTTGAAACCTTCTGCATGCAAAGTTATACTGACCTCTGGCCCTTCCCAAAACCAGTCCTTTGAGAAATGGAGGAAGAACGAAGCATCTCTGAAATCGGTATTTCTCCATGCATTTTGTTTTCAAGTGATGCAGACTGGAGAGAGCCATTGCTCTAGGAAGGTTGGAACACCCTCACAAAGCAGGGCTGGGTGTTTTGTGTTTAAAAAATCAATTGCTTTCCATTTCTTTTTAATAGCGCTGTCAACTTTCTATAGATCTAATTCATGCTTTGTTCCCTTGTGCTTGTCTATGTACTGTACAGAACTGTTGTCACCTTTAGGCATCCAATTCCCTCAAGCATTATTGCGATTAAGTTTTATAAAGGAACGGGAAAGGGGGAACTGGCTAGGCAGAGAGGAGAAAAATATGCAGAGACGTGAAGAGCTTTTCACACTTCTGCTGAAGACAGAGAGATGTTTGAAATTAGTTACTAATTAGCTACCAAAATGCACTGTTTAGAGCCCTTTCCCCACTCCTTCCATGCTCTGTAGTGCATAGAGTCCATGATAGTGGTTTCATTGTCATCGCTACTTAACCTTGGTCCTCCTTAACACTGGTGCTTCTTCCTGGCTCTGAAGGTTTTGCCTCAGGATGCTGTAACAAAGCGTGAGGCAATGATGGTAATCTCAGAATACAAAGGTAGAAATGTTGTTTAAATCTCAATAGTCTAGTTTCCTAGACTGGAGTGTATGGCTTATGATTTTCCCATTGGGACTCTAGCGTGTGTGTGTGTGTGTGTGTGTGTATGTGTGTGTGAAAAAGGTAAATAATGTGTAGGCAATAATACTATTCCCATATTCTTTTGGCTAGCGCTATAGATGCTTTGCAGGCGCAATCTAAGGCAAGCCTGAGTAGATTTCGTTAGACTTTAGAGAAGCACATACAGTAGGCTCTATACAAGATTTTAAAATGTATGAATTTCTTTCATTAACATCAGGTTTTGCTAACATCTAGAATATATAGTCTTCCCCCTAAATCCTGCCCCTTCCAGCCACCTTCACAATGTACATGGAGAACAGAATTCCTGTATTACTTGTGTTTCTATATAAAGCGTACGTTCTTGATCTAATTGTTTGAAGGTGTCTTTTAACCATTCTTATTCAACACTGAAGGACAAAAATACTATATTCTCGCAATGTTCTGATAATGGACAAGTTTCCTTTTAATAAAATTATGCAGAGGGATGTCTGAGACATTACTGTCTATTAGTATTGGGCCATATATTATTCACTGCAGCTAATTGTAAATCTCTCCCTGAAGCACTGAAAAGCCTCTTTTGTGAATTAACACTGTTCTGCTTATGCACTTGATTTTAAAAAAAGAAAAAAGAAAAAAAGACATTTCTCTATATGCAGTGCATGTCTGCTTTGCTTTTAAGATGACTAAAGTTAGCAAAATATGTTGGATATATTTTCTTGGGAAATAGGATTTTTATCATACTTTTCATCAAGGATTTGCCTTACCCTGACATTTGTGATATAAAGTCAGAAAAAAAATGTAATTTTTCTTGATCAAAAATATGTTTTTACTTCAATGCAAATAAATGTCTCTTGCTTGCAAAATATCTTCGAAAATGTAATAATAGACTGCTAAGTAGGGTTAACACGAGCCTCTTTTGTTAATCTGACATTTAAATGCTGGACTTGCTGAAGAATCTGTTCTTTTCCTTTTGTCTGTGCCATACATAACTAAAAACTCTAACAAATGATGCCTTCATACTAAAATGTTTGTTAAAAGCAAAATTAGAATAAAACTTGTTCTGACTATGAAAGCTGAATTGCTTGTCTTCCTCCAGGTTTGCAAAAAGATTTTATTGCATGGGTTGTGCGCTATTACTCAGTTTGAGTCATTGAAGTTTGTATTTTCCAGGAAGAAATGGGAGGCTATGTTTGTCATGTTTGGGCAGGGCACAAACCTTGGAGGAATTCCAGAAATGTAAACACTACTGGAGAAAATGCTCACCAGTACTGACAGTTCTGGCCATACCCAACATCTTTTTACCAGCACTACATCCTAATGCTTAAAATACATGAAGCAGTACCTAAGCTGGCTAAAACCCTCTTGGGGAGTTACGACTTCATATGTGGGTTAACATATACTGGAATTAGAATTGCGCAGTTGCTTAATAGCCATATCCAGAAGAAGTCTGCTGCTACTACATAGCAGAGCCATTAATGTGCCTGATGTGCATTGGTGCCTGATGCACAGCAAGACCACACTGGCTACCAATACACACCAGGAACTGTTGCTGGTATCCCATTACAGTACATGTCTCTTCAGTTTAGTAAAGGAGTTTCTTAGCACTACATAACTAGGTATATGCAAAGTTACATAACATAACAAGTCATCTAGGCCATGGCATTACTAGAGGGTGTAATGGGTGTGGATAACACCAGGTGACACCCTAAGAGGGGGTGACACCACTGCTCCCCAAACACCTGCCTTTTGGTAGAAGTGGGCTGTTGTTCACTTGTGTCTCTTTAAAATGCTGAAGAGGTGGCATGAGTGGGGTGAGTCCCTGTGGGAGGAGAAAGGGGAGGGCCAGGATTTTTTTTAAATTAATTTTAAAAAAATACTTTTAAATATTTTTAAATTCTTTTAAAATGTTGTTTAAAAACATCACCTCTTACTAAATGTTTACTTTAGCCATATGAAACAATGTACATGTAAATACATTTAGGCTGTGAGTATGATATTGTAATTTAAAAGTATAATTTTAATTTTGCTATTTGTAAACTGTTTCCATTACCTTCAATGATATACGAGAATTATGATTTATGAGTAACATTAATAATTAGTAATACAATAATTAGTAATATAAAAAACATTATTAAAGATTCTATATGGTGTGGTAGGGGAGCAGTTCATGGGGCACTGGGTGATACCAGTCCTAAGGACACCACTGCACATAGCATTTATATCCTGCCTTTCTTCCAGTATAAAATTCAAGGTAGTTTAAATTCATAGAAGTGTGGTAAGGAGTTCTAAGCACCTCACCAAACTCCAAATCCCATCATTCCATAGGAAAGAACCATGACATTTAAAGATGATGATCTGAAGTTATAATTGTGCACTGTGGATGCTCCCTACATCCATCATATTTTCCAGCTGCTCTGGCACAACCACAGAAGACACATCCTTGCACCCAGGAATAGCCTCATACCTATATCTTCTACCCAGAAAATGCATATTACTCTGCATTTTTACCAATAATTACACAAGACACAGGCAATCTCAAATGGTTGGCAACCCCTAACTAGTACAGACAAATGAATTTTCCAGATATAACTAGCCTGCCAATATCTTCAAGGACTGTCAAAACCAGTCAATAAAAGGAACCCTGGTGAAGCAGTGGTTAAATGTCAGTACCGCAGCAACAACATTGTGAGTTCGATCCCAGGGCCTCTAAGGTTGACTCGGCCTTCCATCCTTTTGTAAGTTGGTAAAATGAGTACCCAGCTTGTTGGGGTTAATTGGCTAACACAATGTAAACCACTTAGGAGATTATCACACACCAAAAAAAGCCCCCACACACATCCTATCCCCAACGGGATACGGTCACATTTCAGATTGCAAGCGGGTTTTATCACACTCAAAAACATTGCCGCTGCCACAGGGTGACTGCAACCTGCATGCAGCCTGGCTGATTTTCAAAGATAGGAAGCTCCCATCTTTGAAAATCAGCCACCTAAATGCAGCTGGGATCCAGGCTGCATGTGGGTTGTGTCGCCCGGCAGCAGTGGTGGCATTTTTTAATGTGATAAAACTTGCTTGCAATTTGAAATGTGTTCTGTATCCCATTGGAGAAGGGAATGCATTTTTTTGGTATGCGATAATCTCCTTAGAGAGTGCTGAGTTCACTATTAAGCGGTATAGAAATGCAAATGCTAAATGCTATTAATATATATTTAAAACACAACAAATCAGATTCTTACCAACACTAGAATGGAAAACACAATCTCTCTCTCTCTCTCTCTCGCTCTCTCTCTCTTAAATAAAATAATTGAAGCCTGTTTAAACTAACCTTATATTACATATAGCTGCAAGAGTCAATTGTATCTTATGGCTAACAACCTTTTGCGTACAATGTTGTAACTTTTGAGATTCACCCTTATGGTAGTTAATGACCAAACATGATTCCAAAAACCTACCTGTTAAGCTAGGAAGCACCCCAACTAAAGAGTTTCTCAGGTGCTGCAAATCAGGGCACTGGGAAATCATGGCTGCAGCATTCTCCAAGCCATGGGCACATTAAGAAAAGCAGTTGTGGCAAGACACCGAGGGAGGTCTCTCCAACTGCTTGTCTCAGTGCAACATGTGAGTGGGACAGTGCTGCAGTCACCACTCTGCGATGCCTCAGAAGCCCTTCTGTTGGGAGTGCTGCACAACTTACAAGGTATGCTTTGGGGGTGGCACTGGCAATGGCTACAGTGATATAGGTCCAGCATAGTACAGTATTTACATCTGACAATATAGAATCTTGGCTTTCATGTATTAGTCAAAGCTAATTATTATATTACATAGGGAGCAGCAATGATGCTGCTGGTGTTCCAAAATAACAGGCTTGGAATACACACATTCTTGACTTGTAATATCCTAATGTATCCCAAGAAAACTTCCCATGCCCTGAAATTCTTCCTCTCCCCTTGTGATTATCATCGCCTATGTGCCAGTTTTGCATCTGTACAGCTTGCATTCATCCTAGGAGGTCTTCAAACAAATAGTGATGATAAGTAGGCAGTTACTCCAGAACTTACAGGAAAAGAGATTCCACCTCAACATTAGGAGGAACTTCCTGACAGTAAGGGCTGTTCGACAGTGGAACACACTCCCTCGGAGTGTAGTGGAGTCTCCTTCCTTAGAGGTCTTTAAACAGAGGCTGGATGGCCATCTGTCAGGGATGCTTTGATTTAGATTTCCTGCATGGCAGGGGGTTGGACTGGATGGCCCTTGCGGTCTCTTCCAACTCTATGATTCTATGATTCTATTATTCTAATTACTTTTACCCTTTACTCTCAATGGAACAGTTGATGTAGTTTTTATAGACTAAAATTGTGACCCCAAGTGTGAACAATCAGTGTGTAGGGGAAGACACAATTTCAGTTCTGACTGGAATCTATTAGAAGTATTAGAAAATCATGGCGAGAGAGCCAGCATGGTGTAGTGGTTTGAATACTAAGATTCCCAGAGACCATGGTTCACGTCCCTGGTCTTTCATGGAAATCCACCTTGAGCAAGTCACAGTTTCTCAATCAAAAAGGAAGGCAGTGGCAAACCTCTTCTGAATAAATTTTCCCTGGAAAACCCCTCAGGTTCATCTTAAGTTGGAGCTGAAGTCATATAACAACAACAGAAAAACACAGAGAGTACTTCTACACTGTACACATGTATCTGAGCAAACTGAATTACAAGATTTATTCAGACTAGGTTTGTCATTGCCTTCCTCTTGGGCTGAGAGAGTATGACTTGCACAAGGTCACCTTATGTAGTTATAAGGCTGAGCAGCGATTACAACCCTCTGTTCAGCCTAGTCTAACAGTATACCACCTTGGCTCTCTGAATGCTCTTTATAGTACATTTGATCTTTTCATGTTTTTGTAAATCCCTCCTTGGTTGAATTAGAAAACCAATAATCTACCTTCCCTACTGGAAAAATATCCAACCACTACTGATAGGCTTCCAGGGCCAGCTACAGTTTATTACTGAGATTTATGTGATAGAGGAACATTTCCAAGAGGAAGAACACCTTTGTATCTCCATTCTTTCCTTTCTTCTATTATCTCTTCTTTTTGTAAGGCACAGCGGCAGGGCATATAGTTGCTCACCAAAATTATCTTCCCGATGTTGTAAATTAGCCTCCTATCTCTGGCTGTCTCCAGTTTAAATTAAACACATACAATTAGACATGGGGAGTGTTGTTAAGGCCTCTGAGACAAGTCTGTCTACTTAGTCATGGCTTGTATTTCAAGAAGATAAATACATGTGAATGTTGAACATAAAAAGAGAAGTTAAAAGGTCACTGCAGACATCCAGCATTTTTCATAATGCTGTCCAGCCACCTGGGTGAGCCTACTCAAAGATGCAAGGCACCCCACTGGTTTTGTAATCCACTAGTTCCTGCTTACTACTACTACCACTAATATTACTAATATTTATTTATAATGCCCTTTCCACCAAAGGGTAGGATAATTAAAAACAGATGATAAAACACAACACTATAAAATACTAAAATACTAAAATAACATACCTATGCTAAAAAAAACACAAACTCCTTATCAAACAATACTGTCCTAAATATTTCCACCACCTGCCTTTTACCTATTAAATCAAGCTTGCTTCCTTATAAATGTGCTGTCCATAGTTAGGCAAAATCAGTAGCCTGCTTCGAGATAAATGTCAGAATACTTTGAACTAAAAGAGCCTTTCAACTTAAGCAAGTCCCATTGCCCTTTTCAATATAATTCCAATATTACAAAATCAATTAGTCATTCATTTAGTTAATTGCATCTTACCTTGTACAGAGCAGAAATCAAGGCAATACCTGGATCTTGACACCTCAGAACTGAAAGGCATGTCAATAGGGTGGCCAGATGCAAAATAGGTATGGTTGTGTGAATGAGAGGAGGTGCAATGATGGCTGAAAGCGTTATGTTCCCATTTTATTTTTAGTAGTGTGACTGCTGTGAGAACAGGGCTTGTGCGGAAGAGTCCAAAAAATGGAAGACATGTTCAGGAGCATGGGATTTCAGCCTCCCTTACCTACAACCTAATAGAATTCTTTCTTTACAGAAGGAGATGCAAGCAAGCAAGCAAAGTAATAGGGATTTCTGAGGACTTAAATAAATCTTGATCTGCCCCCCCCCCCCCCCAATATATTTTCATTGCTGAGAAAGGCTATTTAAAAGTTTTTCATGGTTCCAGCACGAGTGTCCTGGTTTAAAAAACAAGACTTTGGGGTTACACATTGAGACTGCAGTTGCCTTAAAGAACAGTAAGTCGCAAAGAAACAAGCAGCAGCAGGATCTTGAAGAAGAAGGTCAAGAATTGCTTTCTACTGCCTAGACTCTTTTCATATTCGCTCAAGGATGCAGTGTGAAAATCATCAACTTTTTATCTAGCTCAAAGAATTACATTATGGAAACAGACCACTTTCCCTCAATACACTTCTGATCAGAGGAAAGACCCAAGGATTTGATTTGATTTTGATTTTTTTTTTTGGTTGTTGTTGTTGCTTCACAACAGTAGCTTCTGCAAGGAGAGGGAAACTGCATCTTCTGCTAAAGTAAACTTTGATTGCACAGACAATAGCATCTGTGATGAAATGCCAGCTTCAGCCTCCATATGTCTGATAGGCTTGTGCTAATTGCTGCTTCACACTGTGAGACCAATCCATATTGCGAGGCATTTAACATCAAATATAAAGGCCTGCCCTAGAGACCTGAATATAGAGTCGTGACCCTCCGTTTGGTCTGTACCTCACCAGCAAATCAGCCAAGAGTTGGAATAAAATCAAGCAGGTGAAAAGGCATTGTGCCCCCACCCTCTTTTGCTGTTCCATGTACATACTAGAGCCAAAGGTTCAACAAGCATCTGTGAGATTTTCCAGGATTGAGATCACTTTTTAACATAGGAGTTCTGCATCATTGGTACCACACCTGTTTTGGACTATAATTCCCCCAATCTCTTACCATTGGAGTGGGAGTTGCACTCCAAAACATCTGGAGAGCCACGGGTACTCCATCTCTGACATCAGTAAATATGACAAAATGACTAGTTCAGAATCCTTTCTGTTGATCAAATAATTAAATTTCAACAATGGCAATCTATCTCATAAAATCTTAGGCCTGCTTCCTATAGTTTCCAGTGAGTAAATCTTCAATGGTTATGTAGAATTTGATTGTGTAGAATTTTCCCCAGGGGAAATGTGTACTAGCGACTGCCAATTTCAAAATGAGTTTATGATCAACGATTGCAACAAACAACTGGTTGCTAGATTGGGTTTATAGATAATGCAGTGCTATGGCACCTGAAAATATCAGCTATTGTAACAAGATTGCCCTCTGAAATAGCAGCAGTGACAATTTTATTTAAACTGTGTGACTGCCCAAAGACCTTTAGTAGTACATTTGTTCAATATTAGTGGTGTGGTTGGTGCTATACAAAAGTACTCTAAAGGGCTTACAATTATTGTTAGAGGACCAAGAGATGAAAAGGTGGTGGAAGCACAAAAAGATACCAAATATGAACCGAAACCTTATTGTTCATCCTAACTAGAGTAGAGCCCTGGTGGTGCAGTGGTTAAATGTTTGTACTGCAGCCATTCACTGACAAACCACAAGGTTGTGAGTTCAATACCAGCTGGGGCTCTGGGTCAACTCAGCCTGGCATCCTTTTGTAGGTCACTAAAACGAGTATCCAGTTTTCTGGTGCAGTTAGCTTACACTTTGTAACCATAGCACATTGGTAAGCAGTATAGAAATGTACTTGCTAGATGTCAGTTGGATTTACCTATGTTCAGTCCTCATTCAACCATTGACTGAATGGGTCAACTCTAGTTAGAACTAACCAATCAGGGATGGTTACAGATATTTGCAAAATTCACCCATGCCAGGTTTGGAAACAGGGACTTGTTAAATCACACTTTGAAATCAAGCTGAGCCTTTTGGAAAGCTGCCTCTCCCATACAGTGGTGTAGCAATAAATTTTGAAGTATAGGCCCTCACCAGGACAGGACCATCCCCACGGGCAGTCCAAAATGGTAGACAGCTGCATTAAGTGCTTTCTGGAGACATTTGTTGGAAAGACCATGTGCTTCCATCGGCTCTCCAGGAACAGTGGTGGCGCAGAAGCAGTCAGGCCTGGGCGAGGCTCTTTTCTGCTCTTCCTTCCACTTGCCTAGTCTCAAGACCATTGAACTCTGTCCCCAGTTTTT